>NC_090810.1:49678404-49988811 GCF_036512215.1 Solanum lycopersicum | reverse complement strand
AAGCCATATCAATATATGAGTGATAGCTATTATTGTATCAAAACTCCGCTAAGGGTAAGAAGTTATCCCAATGACCCCCAAATTCTATCACACATGCACAAAGCATATCTTCCAACACCTGAATTGTTCGCCCAGACTGACCATCGGTCTGAGGGTGAAATGCAGTAATAAGGTCCAACCTAGTACCTAATTCAGCATGCAATGTTTTCCAAAACATAGAAGTAAACTGCGTACCTCTATCTGATATGATGGAAAGTGGAACTCCATGCAATCAAACAATTTCTGATATGTAGAGTCTGGCTAACTTCTCTGCATTGTAGGTCACCTTAACCGGGATGAAGTGAGCAGACTTAGTTAATCTGTCCACAATTACCCAAATAGAGTCAAACTTCCCCAATGTTTTTGGAAGACCAACCACGAAGTCCATTACAATTCTCTCCCACTTCCATTCAGGAATGGGCATTCTCTAAAGTGTTCCTCTGGTGTTCATACTTTACTTGCTGGCAATTTGGACATTTGGCAACAAAATCAACAATGTCGCGCTTCATTCTACTCCACCAAAAGTGTTGCTTTAGGTCACGGTACATCTTGGTTGCACCAGGATGTATAGAATATCCGAAACTATGAGCCTCTGTAAGAAGAGTGTGGATCAAATTATCAACACGGGGCACACATACCCTTCCCTTAATTCTCAAAACACCTTCCTCATCCATTATTGATTCTTTAGCCTCTCCTCGCAACACCATATCCCGAATTCGGCTTAGTTTCTCGTCATCAAACTATTTTACCTTGATATTGTCAAGAAAAGAAGATCTCGCCTCCACACTGACCAAAAATCCTCCCTTCTCATTTACTTCTAACCTCATAAAGTCATTAGCCAGAGTTTGAACCTCTCTAACCAATAGGCGTCTAGAAACTTGTAAGTGGGCTAAACTACCCATGCTCTCTGCTTTTCAACTTAAGGCGTTTGCCACAACATTAGCCTTTCCTGGGTGATACAAGATGGTAACATCATAATCCTTCAGTAGTTCCATCCACCTCCTCTGTCTCAAATTCAAATCCCTCTGAGTAAAGACATACTGTAGGCTATGATTATCCGTATAGACTTCACACTTGACCCCATATAGATAATGTCTCCATTGTTTTAATGCAAACACAACTGCGGCCAATTCCAAATCGTGGGTCGGATAGTTACGTTCATGCACCTTTAATTGCCTTGAAGCATAAGCAATTATATTGTTCTCTTTGATTAGCACTGCACCCAAACTAGAATAGGATGCATCACAATAAACAATGAAGTTCTTACCCTCTACTGGCAAGGTAAGGATAGGTGTAGTAGCCAGCAAGGTCTTGAGTTTCTGAAAGCTTTCTTCACATTCGTCCGACCATACAAATGGAACATTCTGCTTAGTTAAGTTAGTCAATTGGGAAGCAATAGAAGAGAATCCCTTGACAAATCGACGGTAGTAGCTGGCTAAACCAACAAAGCTCCTTATTTCTTACACATTAGTAGGACTTACCAAATTTCTCACTATTTCAATCTTAGAAGGATCCACCATCACTCCATCCTTAGAAACCACGTGCCCCAAAAAGGACACTGAATCTAGCCAAAACTCACACTTGGAGAATTTGGCATAATGTCTTTTCTCCCTTAACACTTCCAACACAATTCTCAAATGCTCCTCATGTTCCTTCTTACTCTTGGAGTATATCAGTATATCATCAATAAATATGATCACAAAGAGATCCAGATATGGCTTAAAAATCCCATTCATCAAGCTAATGAAAGCAGCAGGGGCATTCGTAAGACCAAAAGACATTACTACAAATTCGTAATGCCCATAACTGGTTCAAAAAGCAGCCTTTGGCACATCCGTTGCCCGTATTTTCAATTGATGATAACCGGATCTCAAGTCAATCTTAGAGAAGACACAAGCACCTTGTAGCTGATCGAATAAGTCATCAATGCAAGGAATGGGATACTTGTTCTTAATAGTTACCTTGTTCAACTGCCGGTAGTCTATGAACATCCGAAAACTCCCATCCTTCTTCTTCACAAATAACATCGGAGTACCCCAAGGGGATGCACTTGGTCTAATGAAACCTTTACTTAACAACTCCTGAAGTTGGGCCTTTAACTCCTATAAATCCGCTAGACCCATTCTATAAGGAGGTATGGAAATGGGGCGAGTACCCGGCTCCAGATCAATGCAATAGTCACTATCTCTATCCGAAGGCATACCAGGAAGGTCTGCAGGAAACACATCCAAAAACTCACGGACTACCGGAACCGTCTCAATGGAGGGTACTTGGGTAGTATCATCCCTGAGGTGTGCCAAGAAAGCTAAACAACCCTTTCTAACCATTCTCTTATCACGAATACAGGAGATGATATGAACTGGAGTGGAAGTGTAGTCACCCACCCACACTAACGGATCTGTCTCAGGCTTGGCCAATGTCACAGTTTTGGCATTGCAATCTAAGATTGCGAAGTTTGGAGAAAGCCAAGTCATACCCAGAATTACATCGAAGTCAACCATTTCTAAGATAACCAAGTCTACATGAGTATTGCTTTCCATAAAAGTCACGGGACAAGACCTATACACCTTTTCAACTATCACAGACTCACCCACTGGAGTATAAACACGAATAGGCATGTCAAGCAATTCACAATGTAAATTAAGACCAGTAGCAAATGAGGAGGATACATATGAAAATGTGGATCCAGGATCAAATAATACAAAAGCCATGCAATCACAAACCAAAACATTACATGTGATGACAGCATCAGATGTCTCCGCTTCAGATCTCCCTAGGAAAGCATAACAATGGGCCCTATCACCGGTCTGTCCGTTGCCCCTACAATGTTGCATTGCAGTGGCTCCTGTTTGCCCGTCACCCCGGTTGTTTTGGTGACCACCATTACCTCGGCCACCACGCCCTCCATAATGACGGCCTCTTCCATGACCACCTCTACCTCTGACTATTTGAGGTCTGTAACTCTGTTTTGGACAATACCTCTTAATGTGTCCAGTCTCCCCACATCCATAACACTCTCTGGATTCAAGCATAGGTCTCTTTGAGAATGATGAAGTCTAGGGATAACCTCCAAACTTAGAGAAGTGTTGACCAGTCTGCGGTGGACCCCCAACTACAGTCTGCAGTGAAGACTGAATAGGTCGAGCTGGATAACCTGCTGAACCCTGCCCTTTGGAGTAAGAACCATTTAACTCACCTGCCTTACGAAACCTTTTAGATGTCAATGCCATGGTGAAGTCATCTAGCTTCACTCCCTCCATCTCTATCACAAAGTCTACCACTTCCTGAAAGGATTTCGCTGTAGCCGCTACCTGCAAGGCTGAAATCTTCAAATCTGACCTCAACCCCTTCACAAAACGACGAATCCGCTCTTGTGGATTGAAGCAAAGATGGGTGGCGTACCTGGATAATGCACGAAAATTAGCCTCATATGCAGTAATAGACATCCTACCTTGCTATAGGCTCAAGAACTCATCTCTCCTCCTATCCCTCAAGGTCCGGGGGATATACTTCTCCATAAATAAGCTAGAGAATGACGCCCAAGTCATAGGTGGTGCTTGTGCGGGTTGACACTCCATATGTGACCGCCACCACATTTTGTCATTTTCCTGAAATTGATAATTACAAACTCAATACCAAATCGTTCCACTATGCCCATTTTATGTAGTAACTCATGACAATAAACCAGAAAATCGCAGGCATCCTCAAATTCAGCACCCTTGCTGATCGCTTGTCATTATAGGCCCTATAGTCAAACGAGGAAACATGCTTATTTCCAATGAGGCATCCATGCGGGGAGCCTTAGCAGCGGCCTGTCGTACTTTCAGAATCTGAGGTGCTGGTGCAGAAAACACTGGAGGTGTCTAGCCCTGATCAGATAACCCACTAAGGTAAGCAAGAACCTAATTAATCATCTCTGGGGTAGGTTGGGGTGGTAATTCCTCATTCTGCACTTGCTCATTCTCCCCTTCCTCCCCCTCTCTTACTACTTCCTCAGCCGGTGGAAGAGTCACCGCCCTAGTACTAGATGGGCCAGGTGCTTGTCCTCTTCCTCTAGAGGACGTCCTCCCGCGGCCTCTACCACGGCCTCTTGCCACTGCTCCTCTTTGAGCTACAGTCTCAGTGGCTGGCTCAGACGCCTCTTGTCTTGCCGGTGCTGGTGTTGGCGCGGTTGTTGCTCTAGTTCTAACCATTTGCGAAATAGAGTGAAGATGGCCAGATACCAATTTGTATCACCTAGATACCAATTGGATCCAAGTAATAGCACGAAAAAAAGAAAGAATGGAATTTTCCTAAAGTCTTATAGCCTCTCAAAGAAAAGTAAAGGCGTCCCCCTACCGTTCCTTAAGACTCTACTAGACTCGTTCTTGTGTGATGAGACCAACAAACCTATTGCTCTAATACCAAGTTTGTCACGACCCAAAGAGGGCCGCGAGTGGCACCCACACTTACCCTCCTATGTGAGCGAACCAACCAATCTAAACCCCAACATTTCAACCATAATAAACAGAATATAATGCGGAAGACTTAAACTCATTAATGAAAATCGGTTAAATAACTTCTAAAAAGTCAATACTTATTATTCCAAAAATCTGGAAGTCATCATCACAAGAACATATATCCTCAAATTACTAATTCTAAGAGTATGTAGAAAGCTAGAATAAATAAAAAGCTAGTCCATGCCGGAACTTCAAGGGATCAAGACATGAAGAAGAAGATCCAGTCCAAGCTAGAAGCGTTAGCTCACCCTGAAATCCGGTGTAATGAAGACTGGCTAAAGTTGAGGTTGAGTTGAAGACGATGGTACGTTTTCTGCACTCTACAAATAACAAAGAAAAACAATTACAAGTAGGGGTCAGTACATATCAGATAATATCATAAAATCAAGTACAATACTCAACATGCGGCATTTACAATTACCATAACCCTTGGTCACAACACCAAGCACATCAATGAGGACTCACGCCTCCCCATCATACTCATTTGGGAATTAGGTTCATTAAATTGAGTATATTAACATCTTTAAAGATTCATTTTCTGTCGTGTCAGTACGTGACACTCCGCTCCATATACTATCCTGGTGTTGGCACGTGACACTCCAATCCTCATCATACTATCCTGGTGTCGGAACGTGACACCCGATCCATATTCTATCCTGGTGCCGGAACTGGCACTTTGATCCATATACTATCCTGGTAGCGGAACGTGGCACCCGATCCATATAATATCCTGGTGTCGGAACGTGACACTCCGATCCTCATCATACTATCCTGGTGCCGGAACGTGACACCCGATCCCCTAATCTCACTACTTTAGTTCATCAAGACTTCTTTTATACCAAGGCATCATCATTAACAAAGTAGATTAGGGTTTTCAAGATTTAGGATTCAATAGCTTCATCATGCTTATTTTATCACAATTATATAATCACATTCATGCAAGCATACAATTAAGCATATAGAAGGGTTTACAACACTACTTAATACATATCATTCGCTATTAAGAGTTTACTACGAATAGCATAAACCATAACCTACCTCCACCGAAGAATTGAAGTCAAGCAATCTACTTTCCCAAAGCTGCGTTCTTCCTCTCTCCCAATCGACCGTTTCTCCCTCTCTCTTTGTTCTTTTTTTCTTTTTTCTTATTCAAACCCTCTTTCTTTTACCCTAATTAGCATATAATTAAGTATAAAAGATGATAAAATACCCCACTACTTGTTTCAAGGTTCTCTCTTTTAACCCCCAAGTAATTAAATTATTAACATTAAACCACTAACTTTATAATTATAAGCAGGAATAGTCCAAAACGCCCCTTAAAATATTTAACAGGAATCCGACCCAGTCAGGGTCACGCAGTCTGTGACAGGCCATCGTGCCTGCGACGGTCCACCCTGCTGAGTCGTCACAGAGTTCAGAGACTGAAATTTAGTGAAGGGCCTGTGACGGTCCGTCGTGCCCACGACGGTCCGTCCTGCCATGTCGTCGCGAAGTTCAGAGAGTTGTTCTCAGTACCCAATTTTTCAGAATTCCAAGTGTTTTGGAACGACACACCCTCGACGGTCCGTCGTGCCTATGACGGTCCGTCGTGGGATCCGTCGACTCAGACTGTAATTACCATAAATAAACTCTACTGCTCAAAACGACTAACAGGTCGTTACAGGTAGCTCTTGTTAACGTATTTGGTACGCTTGAAGTGCTTAATCTTTCTTTTACAATTTCTAAATCTTCTTCTATGTCAATTTCCTTATAGCTATTGTTATTATTGTCTATTACAGTAATTGTTTTTTCAAAAGGATTTTCTATTTTTATTTTATCAATTTTATTTCTTGCTGTTATTTTATGCTTTGTTGTTAATATGTATAGGTTTTTACATCTTGCTATAAATACTTTGCTACCTTGTGCTAGTTCTATTCCAGGCATTTTCCAATATAGGACTAATGATTTGTCTATATTTCTATCTGTTAATGGTACTGTATAATTAGCACTTAATATAAATTTAAATTTTTGATATATTAAGTTTCATTTTACCGCACTAATTACGCTTTTTTCTATAGGGTGTATAATCCTATCATCTTCTAAATATATTTCAATAGGTGTATCTATTCCTTCTCTAAAACAAGCTTTTATTAATATTTCTGTTCCTCCTAAATGTACATATTTTATTAGTGTTTTAGGTTTTATATCTTGTATTTCTTTGTTTATTGTTCGTTTATTTAGTATAGGTATATATGCTTTTCCTCTTGTATATTTGCAATCTATGATATGTTCTTTCTGACTAACTACATAGTATTCTTCTTTTTGTCTTTTAAACCAATTTCTTAAAGTAGGTATTTCAAGTACATTTTCAACACTTAAATCTAATTCTTTTCCTTTTATTTGTTCAAATATTGTATTATCAAATATAATTTTTTGTTTTGATAATTCTTCATTTTGATAATCTTCCTTGGATATTATTTTTATTTCATCTTCAGACATTATATTTCTTCATCTGTTTCGTTATTATCTATATTAATATTTTCTTCTTCATTGTCAGTTTCTATATCTGATACTTCATATATACTATCATTTTCATATAATTCATAGTCTATGTATTCTATTTGCATATATTCGTCATCATCTATAACTATTTCTGCAATTTGTTTTCTTTTTGGATTTTTAGGTAATTTACAGTCTCTAGCTATGTGTCCTATCTTTCCGCAATTATAACATGTACATTGGGATATTTTTCTTTTAGGTTTATATGGTCTTTTTCTTTTATAGTTTTTACATAATACCTTTGTCTTGGTTGTTTATATTTATATTTAGTTTTATTTTTCCTATAATTTTTATATCTTTTGGATTTTTGTTTTTTATTTGTACACCCAAACTGTGGTGCCATTTTATTTTTACATCATAATAAATTTTTATTTACTACTTTTTCCATTTTTAATTTTTCTTTTTGGTTCTCACATAATTGTGTAAACCATTGAGATAGAAATTTTATTCTAGGTCCTAAAGTATCTACCGTTCCTTCATTATTCCAATCCTTTATTATTTTTGTACTAAATGGTTCTGGTGATTTTGTAAAATATTGTTTTCTTATTTCTTTTGCTTCGTCTAAATTGTATTTAGCTTTGTAATTAATATTCTTTGAATGCACAAGTATATTCTTCTATATAACACATTTTACATATACCTAATTTTGTCATAAGTTGTCTATTTATTATTTTTTCCCTATTTTGTTCTCTTATATCCGTGGTCATACCTCTAAATTCACTTCTTATTGCTGATTCATATTTGTCTAATATATCTATATTTGTTGCTGATGGGGATCCATCCATTTTCTTATCATTCCTAAGTACTTCTAAACTTTCTGAGGGTAGATTTTCTATCAATAATTTTGCTGTTCCTACGAATGTTCTTTTTATGTATCTTGGTGTTTTTGTTGTTTCTATTTTGTTATCTATTAACTGTTTAGATATATTTCTTGTCCATAGTAATATTGATTTATTTATGTCTGTGACACAATCTAGATCTAAGAAATTATATTGTTCACTTATTGGTTTTGGTATCCAATTTTTATTTAATCTACTGTTCCATATTGCATTATTTCTATCTGATTGTTGATAACTTCTTGTATAATAAGTTGGTGGTGTCCACCTAGGACTACTTCTAGGACTATTTCTGGGACTATTATCTGGGGGTTTTACTCTTGACGTACTAGGTCTATTCATATCTCCTGTGTTTATTTCTAATTTTTTTAGTTTATTTACTTGTTCTAAAATTTCTGTATACGTCTCACTTATGTCACTTATTTCTTATTTTTGGTCATTTTTATTTTCATCTATTTCATTTACTTCATTTACCTCAAGATCTTCATTTAATTTTTGTTCCATTTCGTTTATTTGATTTGTTAATTCTTTTTCTTTTTCTATTTGTTTTTCTTTTTGTTTATTTTCATATAACAATTTTAATCTTGCTAATTCTTTTTCTAGTTCGTTTATTCTTGTATTTTTTATTTCTTCTAAATGTTGTACTTCTTGTTTTGCTTCTACTTTTATTTTTCTATTTCTTTTGATTTGTCTATTTCTTCATTTTCTTTTGTTATTCTTATCATGACTGTTAAACTATCTTCTAATCTTGCTGTTTCTTTCTCTAACATCAAGTATAGATTATTTCCTATTTTTTTATATCTTCTTCCTAAATTTGAAAATATTATTTTTATTATCATTCCGTCTTGGTTTTCATATTTCTTTTCGTCTACTGCAAATTCTTCTTTGTTCATCATAATTTATGTATTATATTATGTTGTAATTTATATTCAAGACAATCTAATTCTAATTCTAACATAAATATAACTTTTCTTTGTGCTAGTATTGATTTATTACATGCTCCTGCTAATATATTTTCTTCTAACCTTCTTTTTCTATTTTGTAATTCTTGTTCTTTTTCAGTTATTTTTTCCATTATTATTTCTATTAATTGTTGTTTATATTTTTCTTTGTTCATAATGTTTTTTCAAATAACAAACATATTTGTATTCTGTTTTCAAAATTATATTTATCAAATGATCTTTTTTATCGTTATTTATTTTGATAAGTTGTGATAGTTCATATTCTATATATAAGGATTTTAATTTTTTGCATATTTTTCGTACCTTTTTATCTATCTTGGTTTTTGTTATTTTAGTTTCTTTGCTTGGTGTTGTATTATTCTTCATAAAATGTTTTCCTATAATATTCCCTTTTGAGTAGATCTAATCGTTGTATTTCATTAGCATTGTTTATAATATATTCTAGATGTTCAACTTCTCGAGTTCTTAAATAATCGAATAAATTCTCAATTAATAGTTTTTCATGTAGATCAATGTCTTCTATAGTTTTTACCCAATATTGTAAGTGTTCGTAATTTATCATTGGTCTCTGAATATATCTATATCATCATATAAATCATACATGTCATAGTAAAGTTCATCTTGTATACTTTGTATGGTTAGCTCAGTCCAACTTTGGGTTGTTATTTCTATTATTTCATATGTTACTAATTTGTCACAAATTTCTCTTTTTATATCAGTACTCAGATTTTTTAGTATATAGAGTAGTAATATCTTATAATTATCATCATCATCTATTAAATAGGTACTCATTTTATTCATTTTTTCTAAAAGTTTTTATTCCTTCCAACCTCTTAATGGATTGTACTTATTTATTATGAAATAATAATGATTTAATAATCATCTCGTCTAGCCACTACTACAGCTTTCTTCTTTGATTAGTTACCCTAACAACGCCTCAACTTTGTTTACTCCCCTAAACGGCCTTCTTGCCTACCGGTTTCAACTTTAGGATGACATAGTCTGGGCATACTTATTCGAATAATATTTCTTTAGCAAACCATCTAAAGATGTTTATTATAACATTATTAAGTCATGATAAACAATTATAATCAACAAGAGATTTTTCAGGAATAAATTTATTTAGCTACTCATAAATTTAAAAGTGTATACCTGATTTTGTAGATTTGTAGCTCCAGATTTTTCCATAGTTAATAACATAATTAGTTAGCTAGCTCTGGTACCAATTTTGAGGGTGGAATTGGATTTTTAAAGAAAGATAAAATATTACAGAGAGGAGAAGATGATGGAAGATTGGTTATTTTATTTATGAGGGGAAAGCCTCTATTTGTACTCAACAATCTTACCTCTTTGGCCAAAAATGACCGACCCCTACTTTACACTTGGCCTTTTTACATTTGGCCGACGCTAAAAACAAAAAACTTAGTGGCCTATCTTTATTATTGGCCGACACACTTACTATTTACTTTACGACTTTTATAATTGGTTTTTTACAGCCGACACAACACGACAAAAATAAAAGACTATTACTTTGTACATATGGCTGATATTCAGCTGACACAAAAAACAAAATACTTTTTTTTTGTTTTTGAATTATCTTTGAGTATTCCTTTAGTTGAGTGAGTTTGAGAAAAATGTAAGCATGTTTCCTTCGATTTCAAATTAAACTTATGTAAGCTTTAGATTTCCCATTGCATGATCGTACATTCAATGTACTAATGCCATGGGGCCTTTATCTTGCATGTTGTATATATAGGTAACTATGGTAATCAATAGGCGCTTTATTGATACCACTTGCGGTCCAAGTTAGATTTTGTGACCCTCCTTGCTTTCGGAAGATTCCATTTAACTTTATGATTTGTTTAAACAATCCAAGACTACACCCTGGAAGTGACTGACACTTGAGAACCATTGTTGGTCTGCAAGTTAACCCTCATGCTGACTTACTAAATTTAGAAGACCAAATCAACAATAAAAACTAAAGAATTATTTTTAAAAAACTTATTAAATCATAAAACTTATTTGAAAATTCTAAGTTAAACTTAAATTTTATGTAAAATATCTAAAATGGAATACTCCAATACTGATCAAGATTGTTTATCAATGTAGCCATTACCATATAAAGATAGAAGTGGGTAAAAGATCCACAACACCTCAAAGGATTACATTTAAAAAATCGTAAAATAGAGTCCTCTGAAAGATAGGACGCCTTACAAAAAGCGAATAAGTGGATCATATGATCTCAATAAGTCTCCTTTTGGTGATCCTAATTACAAGAATCTACACCATAAAACGATGAAGGTTGAATGACATCAATACATTGAATATACGAGTATGTAATAGGTTTGAATAAAATAATAATTGTACTGAAAGGCTGAAAATAACTCAACGGATCAAAAATATAAATCATGATGAAACTCATTTATGCTCATATTGTAGAAATGCAATAATATTTAACTGAACTGAAATGTGTATATAGATAATATATTATTTTAATATATTGTAGCATCTCTATAGCCGACAACCATCACTATGAGCCTTGTGATAAGACAATGTCTTAACCACGTTGCTGGATCTACCCTTTACCTTCACAGAGTATAGGACACAACTGAGCTGATGGTTCCACTCAAAAGCCTTCTTACGGCTGGTGAGGAGTCACCCGTTTTTTATATGACCCTATGTATGTACGCTAGTTACATAGTTTATGGGGTCTATAAGTTTTTTAAACTCTCCCTCTTATCGGTGCTCAGAACTAATCCTATATATATATATATATATATATATATATATATATATATGCATGCTCATGTAAAATACTCACTGGTTTGAGAAAATTACTTAATAGGGCCTCTTTAAAAGGTATATGAATTGTACTTCATCTTTCTGAAAACTCTTTATACTTTTCTTAAAGTAGTACTTTCTTTTCAATGTGAAAAAAATAGTATCTTCTTTAAAGGTTTACTGAACTTCTTTTTAACTGAATAAAATGTTTCAAAAATTGTTTATTCTCTTCTAAAAGAGTAGTAGTTCTTCTCAATGTGAAAATAATACTTTTGGAGCCATTTCTATTCCCTTAAATTCCTCTTAAAACATAGGTTAAAAAATCTCAGGGACTCGCTTAAAAATTTAAAAACCAATGCATAAATTTTTTTAGTACAAATCTCATTAGTTAGAGTTCATATGAAAAATAAACATGAAAAATAACTTTAAAATATCAATGCATATAATATTACGATCTCATAGTGTAAGAAATTAGAATTATGAAAAAGAACATAACTCATATCAATAATTTCATAAAAGTGAGGGTAGAACCCTTATTGAGCTTGCTACTAACTATATTGAAATGTAGGACGTGAGGATGAACCAGTCCAACACTATGAGTGGCCGAACATTCCAAATTATTGAGAGAGGTGAGGTCTTTGGATGAAATTGTTACAAGAACATGTTCCTTGAACTTTAGAGATAACATCTTGAAGATTTTTTTTCAAAAGTATATGAACTTCATGAGTAGGAGATATTAATTCATAATAAGAGGAAGGAATTATGAAGTTTGATGGAAAAATCATACCTTTGATGATGGATGAACCTTTGAGGAAGTTAGTTTCTTGAAAACAATTCTATCTAGGGTAAATTTATAAACTAAGGAGGTGAACAACGTATTTAGGGAGGGGGAATTAAGAGACCCTGACCCCCGCGCACCCACTATGCAGAAGGCGGTAGCTGCCTTGCCAAGCACAGGCTCGTGTCAAAATATTGTCTAGTAGAATAACGATAACTTTTAAATCAAAAATCCAATTGATTAAACTTGGTGTATTTGGAAAAAATTACTCGTAGATCTAGGAGAGGTTGGTCTAGTCCGCATACCTTCCACGAACCGTCTCTAGTAACCTACTAGACCCAAGAAACTTCTAATATATGTAGGAGAGGTAGGTCAAGGTCATTGTTCACTGCTTCTATCTTTTGCGAGTCCACTCGGTTTCGCTGACAAGATACAATGTATCCAAGGAATCAACAGATTACAACAAAAAACACATTTGCTAAACTTATTGGATAATATGCGATCTTTTAGAGTTTGCAGAACAACTCTCAAAAGACTAGCATGTACTTCCTCCTTTCAAGAGTAAGTGAGAATATCATCAATAAAGATGATAATGAACAAGTCAAAATACTACTAAAACTTTTTATTAATTACATCCATGAAAGCATCAAGAGATTGGTTAGTCCAAATGAAATAACTAAAAAATGACAATGGTTAACCGAGTTCTCAATGTTTTTTTGGAATGTCACCAACTCTGCACCTCAGCTAATGATAACCCCATCTAAGGTATATCTTTGAAAATTGACTAGCACCTTGAAGTTGGTAAAACAAATCATCAATCCTTGAGATGGGTAACCTATTATTGATGGTGATATTGTTCAACTATCTATTGTGAATGCACATTCTTAGTGAACCATCATTCTTCTTTACAAACAATACTAGCGCCTCATGGCAAAATGCTTGGTTTAATAAAGCCTTTATGTATAAGGTCTTTCAACTTCTTTTTCAATTCCTTAAGATCAGTTGGATCCATTCTATAAGGAGGAATAAATATCGATGGATATCTAGAAGGAGTTCAATTCCAAAGTTGATTTTCCTTTTGGAAGGAACTCCAAGAAGATCTTCTAGAAACACTTTAGGAAATTCACTTACAACTAGAGCTGACTCAAGAGTTGGGATTTTGAAGCTAGAATCGTTAGCCTAAACTAAATGATAGATATATACCTTAGAGTTAATTTTTTAGACTTAAGGTAAGAAATTAATCGACCCCTAGGCGTTAAGCTACTACAATTCGATTCTAAGATTGGTTATTCTGAAAACTGAAAAATGCACAATCCTAGTTCTAAAATCAACTAGGCAATAAAAGGAATGTAAGAAATCTATGCCCATAATAATATCAAAGTCTATCATTTCTAACTATACAAGGCCTATTGAGGTGAATTTTTGAGAGAATGTGACACGATAATTTTTCTATACCCGTCTAGCTATAACTGGGTCACCGACTGGAGTAGAGACTGACAAGGGTTTTGAGAGAGTTTCTGGACTAAGATCATACATGACTACCATAAGAGGAGAGAGTATCCCGTCGATCTAACAATGCATAAACATCAAGGCCAGAGACTCATAATGTACCAATGACTACAACACGAGAACCTTTCTAATCTTTGCGAGCCTGAAGAGTATACAACCTATTTTTGTGCTAACCGCCACCTGTGCAAGATGAGTTACCCTAGTAAGTATGGCAACCTGATGGTGTTGTGGTCTTAGCTCTAACATTACAAGCTACTTGACCCTATCTAGAAGGAGAAATGTGTGACAAGACTAACTACATCAAAAGCATCCTTCCCTTCTTTCAAGGTACTCGCCCTGATAGTTCATACCGCACTTAGAGATGTTTGGGTAGGTCTTGTTACATGCTACACTTCCATGTGACTTAGAGACCAATCCCTTACATTTCCTGATCATAAATGTTCTTGGAGGATGGAACTTTAGCTTTTGAAGGATGGAACTTTAGCAATTTCAACAACCTTGTTTCTGTTAAGAATAATCAAAGTTCTTATTCCTAGCCTTTTTTTATAGTTAGCCTATTC
This sequence comes from Solanum lycopersicum, assembly GCF_036512215.1. Taxonomy (NCBI): domain Eukaryota; kingdom Viridiplantae; phylum Streptophyta; class Magnoliopsida; order Solanales; family Solanaceae; genus Solanum; species Solanum lycopersicum. Next base: position 49,974,309 of record NC_090810.1, on the reverse strand, counting down.
CCTAATCTTATCACCCTATACCTGCTAAGCATGAGTCCTATACCTAGGGATGCTGATATTTTTACAACATAGAATTTCTACACCAAGTCTGACACTCCACACATACACTTATTCATCGAAGAACTGGAATCAACAATAATATAAGAAGCATACATGGAGAGTTAGGTCAACTTGAGACCATACTATTTGACCATCATGTTACCTTGCCCAAAGGTAGAACCTTATAGGTATGATCATCTTATAGGTAGAACCTAGTGATTTAGAGTTAGCCTTGAACATAATATGGTAAGTGTGAGCATACAAATATAATTTTTTAGGAGCTATGAGTTGCACTAATGAGTTATGGTTTTCATAAATTAGGGTGTTTTTTAGAGGTATTGCAAGACGTTGAAGATAGAAGTTGTATATCTAATTGCATATTAGTTCTACTATATTATTACTTATTTACGAGATAACCTTGTTTATGTCATAAAGTTTTAGTTAGAGCATGACCATGTTCACACGCATATAATATGTGACTTATGGTTCATAGACGGTTCAAAGCTCTTAGTATGCATCCGTTCTTCCTATGTTTGTAAGAAAGTTCATAAGTAAAAATATAGTAAGAATAAATCTTTTTCCTTTCCATACTCAGTTTAACCGCCATTAAAGGATAAATAATCTCAAAGGAGGGGGGGGGGCGGAGATATTGTAACATCCCAAAAATTTACTTGTCGAATCAAAATCATTTGTCTGAAGTATATGAGCTTGAACTGGGTGATGTACTACTTGATCATGTATTTTATACTTGATACTTGATATATAAGGGACCTCCAACACTAAGTCAAGTTCAAAGTCATTATATCAACTTTGTTTTGCATATTAGTTCATGCATGGTTCAATATCAAATCAAAATGTCTCTTAGAAAATACATTGTTATGTAGGTAATAACCTATCAAATTAAGGGTCTATGAGTCTTCTTTCCAAGCCCACCATGTTTGCATCAATTAATGTTCGAAGTAAAAAGTTATGCCTACTTTACTGGACCATATCTCGCCATACAACGGTCGAGTGGGGAGGCAATATGTACTCCCTTCCTACGCAGTGGCTGCATGCTAGAGATGTTTTTTGCATGGGAGCGCGTCCGTCTTGTTCTCTTAACCCCCCCCCCCCAAATACGTAGTTCACCTTCTTTGTTAATAAATTTACCTTAGGGAAAGATGTTTCCAAAAAACTAAATCCTCTAAGGTTCATCCATCATCCATGGTAAGATTTTCCATCGAACATCACGATTCCTTCATCTTAAGATTAATCAATATCTCCTACTCATGAATTTCATAGAATTTTCAAGAAAGCTACTCAAAAAATCATCTCTAAAGTTCAAGAAATAAACTCTTGTAATATATATACATACAAAGACCTCACCTCTCTCAATAATTTGGAACGTAAGGCCATTCATAGTGTTGAACTTGTTCGTCCTCGCGCCTTATATCTCAATTTAAATAGTAGCAAGTTGAACCTAGGGTTGTACCCTGAGTTCTATGAAATTATTGATATGAGTTATGTTCTTTTTATTATATTTAAATTCTTATATTATGAGATTTCAATAGTATGTGCATCGATATCTTTATGTTATTTTTTATGCTTATATTTCACAGGCACCCTCATTGATGAGATTTTTACTGAAATTCTGCCGTTTATTTATTATCATGCTTTGGTTTTGAAATTTTAAACTGAGTTCCACAATATTTTTAAGCTATCTTTTGGGAAGAGTTTAAGGGAATAGAAATGGTTCCAAAAATATAATATTGGATTGAGAAACTTAGAATCCTTAAAGAAGATAGTTTTTTTTCCACATTTAAAAGATACCTCTTAAAAATTTCCTTTTATGTATTATCTCAACCCAGTGAGTATTTTATATGAGAATACACATAAATAATTTGGAGTAGTTTGGAGCACCAATATGGGGGAGAATTCTGATTACGCAAACAACCTCCATAAACTATGTAGCAACATAAATAGGATCACAGGAAAGATGGGTGACTCATCACCTACCCCAAGAAGGCTTTTTAGTGGATTCATTTGTTCAGTTGTGTTCTATAATTTAGAAAGGTAGAGGATGGATCTAGCTACGTGGGTAAGATGTTGTCTCATGACAGGGATCATACTGATGGTTCTAGGTTAGAGAAACTCTTTAATAAATAAAAGTAAAGTTTATTTGAATATATACAATTTAGTTTACTATACTATTATTGCACTCATAAAATAAGAGCTTAAATGATTGTCATCATGATATATGCTATTTACCAGTTGATTTATTTAGCCTTTCAGTTATGTTATTTGTGCTATTCAACCCTATTCCATAATCATAAATTCAATGTACTATTGTCAATCAACTTGCACCATTTCATGGTGTAAATTCAGGAACATAGGATCATCAATATGAGATCACATTGTCCGCTTATCAGAGTTTGGTCAGGCCTCCTCACTTTCAAAGGACTCTATTTATAATTTGTTAGACTGAATGCTTTAAGGTGTCGTGGGTGTTTTCTCCTTACTTATCTTTATATACTCGAAGGGTCATAGATAGGTCATCTTGGTTAGTCTTGCAATATTTAGTTTAAGATATTTTATTAAAACTTTATGTTTAACATTCAATATTTTCACATAACTTTAATGATTTAATAAGTTGTTTTAAATAATTGTTTAGCTTGGATAATGATTATTAGCTAGGGAACCAACAGTGGTTCTCAAGTGCCACCCACATCCAGGGAATAAGTCGTGTCTGTAAAATCTTCTTATATCAATGGGGGGGTCCATTTCTATAAATCAGAGACCAAGCATTTGTAAAAAAGTTTCCCTTCTTTCATTCTTTAGATTCTGCAATAGAGTTGTTTGCTAGAATGTTTGTTCAGACTCATGCGTTTTTCAAATCCATTTGACTAGCCCTAATACTCAAGGTGGTTGAAATTAGAATGAATAGATACTTAGAAAAATGTTTCTCTCAAGTAAATCCTTCAAATGGTAGAAAGAGTTTAGAGAGGATTAAGAGAAGCCTATCAGTGTGCATTGAATGCATCATCATTCATATGAGTCGTGCGTTTGAGACACAAAGAGATGTGCTTTTAGATCTATTCTCCAAACCTTATTTAAGGTTATATCCTTTAAGTGGAAAGTATGATTTAAAGTTCTTGAATAGTATTTTTGCCTCATAGGTAGTGCGATTTGTGATTGTATGAGCCAGTGTTATCAGAGTGCCAATATTTAAAATTATGAATTTGATGTGTAGTAACTTAAGATATAAGTATAGGTATTGTGTAGAGTATGTATGATGTACACATTTACCTAGTAATTCATTGATGAGAGTGTTTCCCTTACGTGTGGGCTAAGGATTAGTAATTTTTTAGAGGATTTCATGATAGAAGTTAGAAGAGTAGTTGTTGGTTATGATGAATTATAGTCTACGTTATCAAGAAGTGAGTTTATATTGATTTGTCATTATGTTAGTCTATATCAAATATAACTGTTAAATAGAAGAGCAGAGTATTCATGAGGTGATAGATCCAAGTTAGCCCTACGACTTTTGAAGGGAGAGCCCATGATATATGCAAGGTTATAGAATCACGTAGTAAATGATGTATAATGAGTTGGTCAATCTTATTAAGGTTCTGAAATAGAATATGTTGATAGGTTCTAACTAAATAGACTATAAGGAAAGAATTTACTATTTGTCTTTTGAGGTTTTAATAGTCTAGTATTTAATTGATTTTGTCTACTAGTTGTGAGTTAGTACAATATATGAGAATTGGTGGTTTTCAATGTTTAGTACTAGACACCAAGCTTGTCATGATAAAAAAAGGATGTCTACACGAGGGAGATGACATTATTTTCGAGATTTGATCTTGTAGATTTGACATAGAATAGGTGAGAAATCAATGTGTTAGTTTTGGATAAATATAAGTGGTACAAGTGTGGTATTATGACACTTATATTAGAGAAATAAAGTTTGGCTAAGTCATTATATAATCAAGAATATTAACAAGTATACCCGAGGTCCTATGTAGTTAAACAAGTTTTTAATTACATTTGTGATGTTTCTATGTGCGCCTAGATAACATATAAGAGTTATCAATATGGATTAGGCTGATGTGAGCATTATTTATATATATCGACGATGAGCCTCTTGAATAATGTACAAGTTTCCTCCAATTAGGTAGATTTGAACATGGAAGGACAATATTAGTGGGCTAAGAAGGAGAAGTCAGTATATTATGCTAAGTGCACTTATAAGTAAATATGTGTATCAATTATCAAAAGACTTGCATATGAGAAAAAAAAACACGTTAATAGAAACATCTTAGAAAAAATCCTAGAAGGAATTTTAGTTCTTGAACATGAGAGTTTCTTAGACATGAGACTAGCATTTCCCTGAGAAATAGAGTAAATCCAATATGAACTAGTTTAGCAAAAAACATGAATAGATCCATAACTTTAAAGTATTAGCTTCAGACCTAAGGGAGAGATGATAAGATGACAAACAATGTCAAGGTTTTGAGAATCTTACAGTGATATGCTCATAAGAGTTAGAGTAATATATCATTCCACTAATACTCTAACATATTCCTATAAGTTCTATATGCATGCTGGAGGAACAATTAGCAAATATTATGAGTACATTCTCATTACTGAAACATATTTTTCACTCTTGTCTTCCATGGTTAAAGGTTTTTTCACTAACGTAGGGTCCGATTCTCTTACTTCTTATACTCGTACCTATTTAATTCCATTCACTTCGAAATTGGTAAGTTTTCATGTTCTATGGGACAAATATGAACTAGTACATGGAATGTACTAGGTGTGGGACAATATGCACAAACATATACATGATATCATGAATGACTTTATACATATAGGTATGATCACTCTTTTAAAATTTAAAGACTTAAAGAAAAAAGACATGCAAAACATGAAATATAGTCAAATAAATTAGCAAAAGGGACATAAGAAAACTTTTACGAAACATAGTTTTTTTTTTGGGATATTAGCTTTAACCAACAATAAGACCATGAGAACTATATCATGGAATCAGGTATATACCTCATATTGAACGAAGGGGAGTCTAACTGCAAACGTAGAATCCATACATATCATTATTTGCTAAATTAGATCCACTAGCTAGGTCATTTAAGACAACCTATAAGGGAACGTAGTTTGGGACTAGAGGTTGGTAATACAGACTACCCTATATGATCCTCCACATCAAATACCTCCCAACGCGAAGTGTAAATTCCAACGGAGGTCAAATATCAATATAATATTGAAAAGCAAATGATCAATACAATTTGAAAAACTTCAATATAAAAACGTATAATAACTCCTTAAACATAATTCAACATGGATGAGAAAACCTTTCACCAATGTGAATCCATATGTGAGTAATACCTTTAGATATACTTATCATTATAGTAAGAGAGAAATCTAAAATATACTTATCATCATAGTGAGCGAGAAATCCTTTAACAATAGCATTGACTCTTTCTTTCAGAACATCCCTTAATCATATATATTTATTTCATAAAAGTATGCATATCTTCATAATTCATAGTTCATAGATGCATTATTTCACCGTGGGTTCATAGTTGAAAAACCTGATTTAGAAATGAGTTAATGTAATTTCAACAAAATATCATTTATTAAAATTAAATCATGCATTGGAAGAATTAATCAACAAAAACTATAATAATCTAATGAAACTCACGAAAACTGAATTGAAATCCTAACAGAAACAATTGAATTTGAGATTTAGAAATTATAACCTTTGGGGACCCATGGAAGAATGGATTTCATATCTAAAACCCACATAACTTGCTAAACTGAAGTCCAAGAAAGATAGTGAACTGGAGACTTGAATGTAACCCTAGGTATCCTTCCTCTTCCTACGTAGAAGTAATTTGGGGTGGATGATTTTTTTTAGGTTTAGGCAAATCAGAAGAATGAGGCCGAAATGTGTTGTTTTAGGTCCTAATAACCTAATATATGGCTTAAGAGTAGAAGACAATATGACATGGTATCAATTAAAAATAATTAGGGGAAAGAATAAAAGCCCTTGAAAATAAATGTTGAGCCATCTCTACAACTTGGACCTACAGTTCATACGACTTTCAATGTACCACATTGGTTTAAAAATTTAGAAACCTTATTTTTTAACAAACTTTTGACGGACCTTGTCTATAGCTCATAGGTTTTCGTATAGACCATAAATACCAATTGTATTAACCAATTTTACACTTTGAGATATTACTAATCTAGGGACATTACTATGAGATCTATCTATGGCTCGTATGTAAGATGACATACAATCCCAGTGAACAATAAAAGGGATGTTGGGACTTTATTTGAAAATTTAATTCGCCTATTCCTACGATTTCCATCTATGGCCCATAAAAGCTTGTATGGTCCATGACCCGTAGACACATCCACCAACCTATAAACTTATTTTCTTTATCTTTTTGAATTTTACAGTGTTACAAAGTGTGATTTATCATCAGTTTTGATATACATCTAGTAGAATCATAACTTTTGGAAATAATTTTTTTTTTCTTATCATTACTACAACTATATTTTTTAGGAAGCATAAAATTTTTTTTTGTTGTTTTTACATGAATTCTCTTAGTTTTTTAGTCTAATTGAAGTTATTGAAACATAACATACCTGAAGACATTATGATGAAGAGAATAGAAGCTTTACTTAAAAATTTATTTCTACCTCCTTAACCTATCGTTATATTACGATAACCGGTGGCAAAAGAGAATGTGGAGATTTTTGTGAAAATCTTAGGGTGAAAGGAGGGCCAATTCATGGTGGCCAGATTGATGCTTAACAATTAACATGCATGATGAGTCCACAGATAGGAGTTATTTAGGGTTGTATTTTAATAGAAACAATGTCCTCAAATGCATGTTTTATCTCAATATCTAATGAAAACTCTTAAGATTCAAATATTTGAGGATTAAAGGGAAGCATGGACCCTATGTCGTAACAAAGAGTATGAAGGTTGAAAAAGGTGAAGAAATTAAAGCATGTGCATGGCCAAGTTCACTTTGTGGATTGTCTATAGATGTGGATGCCGCCTTTTGTTCCAGTGTGCTGGCCCTTGAAGGAATGGTCAAATCGACAGAAGAGAGGAGCAGTCGTTGTGTCTCCTAGTAGTTACGCAAAGTAGTATATATTCACCCAACGGAAGCACGAGTATGCTGAAGGTTGTACTAGAAGGTTTTTAACTACACTAATGGGAGAATCCGCAAGTAAATCGGCGATTCCCGCTAAAGTCTTCGAATTATCCACCGTAACACAAATTTGAAAGCTATAACTACTAGTAGAATTTTAGTTTTTAAAAGATTTGGATCATTTCTCTTAGGATTCTGATATAGCTTTAAAAATAGCTTATTCTCTTAGTACTTATTATATTTTACTCTAAAGTTTTGAGAGGTTTTTTTGGATACATGAAGAAGAAAAGATTTCATCTTCTCGAAATCGGAAGTGGGTCTTCATTTTTCTTCCTTCGCTTAAATCAAGATTTATTTCCATATACCCATTCTATTTCAACATAATTGAAGGTATAATTTCTTATTTTCTTGATATGTGGCTAAAACCTACCTTTTTTGGGTGGTTTGATTTAGAAATTATGAGTTAATTACTTGGGTCTTTCTTGTTGATGACTTGGATGTAGTTTAATGTTGATTTAATCTGGCGATTGTTATTTAATCTAATGGATTTGTAGTGTCATGCGACGAGCCTACACCCTTGATGTTACACACACTCGATGACCTTTGATGGCCTCGAGATAACCCTTGGCCTGACTTACTTACTTAATTGAAGACTTAAACACAAGAGATAACTCAAGATATAACTTAAAAGTAATATTGAGCAAAAATGGTAACTCAGGTTTTAATTGTTTCGAAGTGAAATGAAAAGACTAAAGAAACTAATGCTACCTATCTTTGAAGACTCTAAAATAAAAAGGGATAATGGTATAGGAACCCCAAAAATTCTAACAACTGAAAACTATATACAATAACTGAATAATGAAGATGTCCTCCACAATGAAGGTTGGCTCACCAACTACTTTAATCTGCTCACTGGATCAACAATTCAGAAGATGTTGATATTGAAAAGGAGTAACAAGAAAACACTTACCTTGACTCTACTTAACTCAATCTAAGGTAGTAAGACAAATGCAACATATATATATATATATATATATATATATATATATATATATAACTTTAAAGCGACTAAAACAATCTTAGTGCATTAAAGACAAAGAAATAACAAATTTAACTTTACTCATTTAAAGTAATATAAAATGTAACACACCGTATCTAAAATAGACCAAAAATCAGTTTTTCAGAAATATCTAAAGGTGCAACCAACGCTGGCATCGACTGTCTGTAGGACAGACGATAGTACGTCCAGCACAACTGTTGATGGGATCAGAAACTACCAAAAATTTCAGCCCAAAAAATTTGGCAAAGTCTTGATCGATGGACGGAGCGACGGTCTATAGGTCAGACGATGGTATATAGTCTGTGACCGTCGATCGAGACCCCAATTCAACCACTCTATGATAAGAGTTACGGATAACCGGCACGTTCCGTAGGTGGAAAATTTGCAGACACTTAAAGGTAAATATAGTTGGTTGAACTTCAAATAGTCATAACTCTTAGCACAAAATAAATTAGGTTTCTCATATCTACCCATAGATAGAAAATTAAATTATCATTACATAGCCACCGACCTTGCTAAAATCAGACCTCCGAGTAAAAAATTATGCCCATTTTAGTAAAAGCCTGTCGAACAGGCCCAACGATAGACCCAACGACGGGGCGTCATTCGGATGATAGACCGTCAATTTTTGTTGTCGTTTGGTATGGCAGCAACTTTCCCAGGGGTCTTTTTGACCTTTCCCACTCCGTTTAAACACTATGTTATGTCGTTTTGACCCTAAATCATCAAATTTTTGTTAGTTTAAGCCTAGAAACATAAATAAAACATATCTAATTCAAATTATTAAATCAAAACTTGGAAAATTAGAAGAAAGAGAGGAGAAAGAGCTCAAGAACCCTAGTTCAAGACCGCCACAAGCTCTAGCAGTTCCAGCCCCAAAACATAAGTATTTTTCTGCAATTTAATCACCAGGTATGTGAAATTTCACTAGTGGGTTCCCTTAACCCATTGGTTCCCTAATTTTCAGTCAGATTCTTGATTCTCTTGTCATGATTTAACCTAGGTTTTCTAGAAATTTGATAGAAATTCATGAATTTATTAAATATATGTTCCAACAGATTATCATGTTATTACTCATATTATTGCTAGAATTTCAAAATCCTAACTTTGTATATTTTTAGTTCTTGAATTACACATGTTAGGTGAGATATTTAAGACACTTCAGATGTACATGTCTCAGTTATAAATGTATAATTACTAGATTAATTGTTGCATTCTCAGTTGGTATGTTTAGTTTCTAGCTATCCTGTATTTACAGAAACTAAGACATAATCAGTAAATTTACAGAATTCATTGAAAGTATCATAATACCAATTTAGAATAGGGTTCAACTTACGTAATAGTCTCAGAACTACTGGAGAAGTTGGTTGTAAGTTCCCTCTGTGGGAAATCAGCTTACTAATCACGCCAGCATGCCTTTATACCTTTGGCAGGTTGTATTGAATCCTCTCGATGAGGCATATGAATCCGGCTCCATATTTAGCTCATATGGTTTTATTATCAGTTATTAGTATCTCCCAGAGATCAGTTAGACTCTCTTCATTGGCCATTAAACAGTATATTCGGTATTTAGTTTTAGCATTTTATTTATTGGTCATTGCATATAATTAGCTCAGAATTCAGTCTATCATGTCAGATTAGTATACTTGCTGTAATGCTTGTTCAATTATGTTTTATATCAGCTTTAATCTATCCTACATGCTCAGTACCTTTTAAGTACTGACGCATACATGCACTACATCTTCTCGTGATGTAGGCTCAGGTTATCAGCATCCAGATCATGCACAGATTGATTTCCAATCTCTTATTTAGCAGATTAAGTGGTGAGTCCTTAATCTCCGAGCACAATAGTCATGAGTTTTATTTCAGCCTTGGGTCATTTAGTTTCAGTTTTTGCTAGATTTAGCTAGGGTCTTGTCCCAATATTTCTAGTCTAGTTTAGAGGCTATTTTCAGATATAGTTAGAATTAACTTAGGATTGAGTTAATATTTCCTTTGTATTAAACTTATTGTTTTCAAATATCTCAGTTATAGAATATGGGTATTCGTCATCTTTTCATATTTAATTATGATTTTGCTTCCATATTAGTTTATTATCTTTAGTATGATGATGATCATGCCAGCAGGGTTAGCTTGGGATAACTTGTGGTCCTAGGGTCCTTGTCTGAGTCTCGGGGGTAGCTTGTGGCGTGAAAAAAACTTGGTATCAAAGCATTAGTTTAAGTGTCTTAGGATATCTAAAAAGCCGCACTAAGTAAAGTCCTTTTCATGGGTGTGAAGTACACCACATCTAATGAGAGCGAGGCTAAAAAGTGTTTTAGGAAAATCTTCACTTTCTTGTTACTCTTAGAGTGCGTAAGGTATGATCTTATTCCACTCTAACTTGGTGTTCAAGGCTTAAAGATCATGCCTTCTCTTAGAGCTTAGACATGGAATGCTAATGTACACAATTCTAATGCAATTTCTTGTAGTACGAGAAAGGAAGTTATAATGTAGAGTTTGAAAATGCTAATTCAGCTTTTGGCTCAGAGTATGACCAACCAGAACAATCAGAAGGTTCGAGTTCCAACTATTAATAAAAGTGGATCAGTGGCAACTAGTATTCAACATTTGTTTAGAATGATTCACCTCAGTTTCAGGGTCCCAAAATGTGTGAGACCCACATATATTTATTAATGAGGTTATTAAAATATGTGGAGTTATGCAAGTAACTGGTAGTGATAGGGTGAAATTTATATTCAACCAGCTTAAGGATTTTGACTCACATATGGTTCACTCAGTGTAAAGACAATAGAGACTACTTTGTTTTTTAGAACTCAGTATAGAACTAAACTTTAGTATTAGTCAGGAAATTCTCTCAAAACCTTTCTTAGTCTCTACTTTAGTCGGTGACCCAATTATAGCTAGACGCGTATACAATCTCTTACAAAGTCACCTCAGCTGATCTAGTAGAGTTAGAAATGGTAGATTTTAATGTCATTCTAGGCATGGATTGGTTACAATCATGTTATGCCTCAGTCAACTGTAGAACTAGTATTGTTCATTTTTAGTTTCCAGATGATCCAATCATAGAATGGAAGGGTAGTATCTTAGCGCTTATGGGTCGATTTATTTCTTACCTGATGTCTAGAAAGATGATCTCTAAGTGTTATCTCTATCATGTAGTTCGGGTTAGGGATTCTAGCCTTGAAATCCCAACTCTTGAGTCAGTTTCACTAGTTTGTGAGTTTGCAGAATTACTTCTAGAAGATCTTCTCGGAGTCCCTCCCAAAAGATAAATCGACTTTGGAATTGATCTCCTTTCAGATACCCAAATTATTTCTATTCCTCCTTATAGGATGGCTCCAACAGATCTTAAGGAATTGAAAGACCAGTTGAAAGACCTTCTAGATAAGGGCTTCATTAGACCAAGTATTTCACCATGGGGTGCACTAGTGTTGTTCATAAGGAATAAAGATGGTTCTCTCAAAATGTTCATTGACTATAGACAATTGAAGAAGTTCATAATCAAGAATAAGTATCCCATCCCCACGATTGATGACTTGTTTGACCAACTTCAGACTGCTAGCAATTTCTCGAACATATACCTCAGAGCATGTTATAATCAGCTCAGAGTTAGAGATAGTGACATTCCGAAAACAACCTTCAGAATTCGGTATGGTAATTATGAATTTTTAGATATTTCGTTTGGACTAACTAATGCTCTTGCAACTTTCATGGATTTGATGAACAAACTTTTTAAACAGTACTTGTACTTGTTCATTATCGTCTTTATTGATGATATTCTCATTTTCCCTATGAGTGAGGAAGAACATGCAAGTCATTTGAGAATTGTTTTACAGACTCTCAAGGATTTCTATTTATTCACTAATTTCAATAACTGTGAATTCTGGTTGCAATCCATTGCTTTTCTTGATCACATTGTATCTAGCGAAGGGATTCGAGTGGATTCACAGAAGATAGAAGTAGTGAAACAATGACCCAAACCTACCTTTTCTGCAGATATCAGAAGCTTCTTAGGTCTATAGGTTTATTGTAGAAGATTCATGGATTCACAGAAGATAGAAGAATTGAAATAATAGCCTAGACCCACCCCTGTTGCAGATATCAGAAGTTTCTTACGTCTAGCGGGTTATTATAGAAGGTTCATGGAAGCATTCTCCTTCATAGCCTCACCATTGACTAGGTTGACTCAAAAGATGGTCAAGTTTCAATGGTCCAATAATTATGAGAAAAACTTTGCAGAATTGAAAACTAGATTGACTACAACTCCTGTTTTCACTCTACCAGAGGGTTCAGATTGTTATGTGATCTATTGTGATGCATCCACAGTTTCCCTAGGTTATGTGTTGATGCAACGTGGTAAGGTGATAGCTTATGCCTCTAGAAAATCTAAGGTTAGTGAGATGCAGTATCCAACTCCTGACCTCAAGCTTGCTGCAGTGGTGTTCCTACTAAAGATCTGGAGACACTACTTGTATGGTGTTCATGTAGATGTGTTCATTGTCCATAAGAGACTTCAGTATGTGTTCACCAAGAAGGATTTGGATCTTCGCCATAGGAGATGGGTTGAATTCATTAAGGATTATGATTATGATTGTGAATTACAATCCTGGTAAGGCAAATATAGTATCAGATGCTCTTAGTAGATTATCTATGGGTAGTGCAGCCCATGTTGAGGAAGAAAAGAAGGAGCTAGTAAAGGATGCTCACAGGCTTGCTTGCTTGGGAGTTCGCTTTATGAGCATATCAGACAGCGGTGTAACCGTTCAGAATGAAGCAAAATTGTCTTTGGTAGTGGTGGTTAAGATAAATCAAGAAAGTGACCCAATATTTCTTGAACTTAAGGGTGCAGTCCATAATCAAAGAGTGGAGATTTTTTCCCAAGGGGGAGATGGTGAACTTCGCTACCAGGGTAGATTGTGTGTTCCGCATGTGGGCATATTGAGACAACACATTCTTGCAGAAGCCCATAACTCTAGGTATTCAATTTATCCAGGTTCCACTAAGATGTACCGCGATCTACGAGAAGTCTATTGGTGGACTAGCATGAAGAGGGATATAGCAACTTTTATGAGTAACTGCCCTAATTGCCAGCAACTCAAGGTAGAAAATCAGATACTAGGAGGTATGACTCAAGAGATCAATATTCCTACTTGGAAGTGGGATGTGATCAATATGGACTTCATCACAGGATTACCTCGTACTCGCAGACAGCATGAATCAATTTGGGTGATAGTTGATAGGATGACCAAGGATTCTCGTTTATTGTATGTCAAGACTACATATTCGACAGACAACTAAGCCAAGATTTACATCAATGAAATTGTGAGGTTGCATGGGGTTCCATTGACTATCATCTCAGATAGAGGTCCTTAGTTTACCTCTCATTTATGGAAGTTATTTTAGAAATGTCTTGGTACTCAAGTTAACCCTAATACATCATTTCATCCGCAGACGAATGGGAAGGAAGAGCGTTCCATTCAGACCTTAGAGGATATGTTGAGAGCTTGTGTGATCGATTTTAAAGGTAGTTATGATGATCACCTTCCTCTTATTGATTTTACCAAGAGTAATAGCTACCATTCCAGCATTCAAATGACCCCTTATGAGGCTTTATATGGGTGTATATGTATATCTCCTGTTGGTTAGTTTGAAGTAGGTGAAACAACTTTGATAGGGAAAGACGTAGTCCTTTATGCTATGGAGAAACTACAACTCACTAGAGATAGATTTATGATAGCTCAAAGTCTTCAGAAATCTTATGCAGATGTAAGGAGAAGGGAACTAGAGTTCCAAGTTGATGATTGGGTTTTTCTGAAGGTCTCACCTATGAAAGGGGTAATGAGATCTTGAAATAAAGGGAAACTAAGTCCTAGATATGGAGGGCTTTACAAGATCTTGAAAAGGGTTGGCAAGGTGTCATATGGGATAAAATTTCCAGCAAAATTAGCAGCAGTGCATCCGGTCTTCCACATCTCACTCTTGAACAAGTGTGTGGGTGATCTAGCCTCTGTAGTGCCATTAGAGAGTGTAGCGGTGAAAGATAATCTTTCTTATGAGGATGTACCAGTCGAGATTGTTGACCGTTAGGTCAGAAGGTTGAGAAACAATAAAGTCGCTTCAGTCAAGGTTTTGTTGAGGAGTCAGTCCGTAGAGGGAGATACTTTGGAAGAAGAAGCAACCATAAAAGCCAAGTATCCTCACCTCTTTCCTTTCGATTTCGCTCCAGCTAAAGTTAATAGTTCCTCTTCAGTTTTCCAGACATTCATGCGTGAATTCAGCCTTAGAATTATGCTCCCTCAGTTTGTACTTGCATTTTCAGCGTATTTGCATGTTATCGGAACTCAAATCAGTTAGAATATCAGTTCTCAGTGTTTAGTAGTAAGGTTTGCAACTCTCTCCCTTTATTGCATCTAGTTTAGTCTTCATTCGAGGACAAGTTTTCCAAAGGGGGAGTTCATGTAACACCCCATAGCCAAAATAGATCAAAAATCAATTTTTCTGAAAAATATACAGGTGCAAGCAACGGTGGCATCGACGGTTTGTAGGACAGACGATGGTCCGTCCTACACAACTGTCGATGCGATCAGAAACTCCCAAAAATTTCTGCTCAAAAAAATTGGCTGATTTTTGATCGACGAACGGACCGATAATCCATAGTTAGATGACTGTCCGTAGTCTGTGACCGTTGATCGAGACCCACATTCAAGCACTCTAACAAGAGATACGGATGACCAGCACGATCCGTAGGTGGAAAATTTGCAGACAGTTAAGGGGAAATGCAGTTAAGTCATCTTCAAATGGTCATAAATCTTAGCACAAAAAGAATTAGGTATCCAATGACCTTCCCACAGAGATGTAATTCAATTATCTTTCCATATCCACCGACCTTGCAAAAATCAGACCTCCGAGTAAAACTTAATGCCCATTTTAGTAAAGGCTTGTTGAACAGGACCTGTCGACAGACCCAACGATGGGGCGTAGGTCAGACGACGTACCGTCAGTCCTGGCCGTCGTTTGGTCTGACAACAACTTTCCCAACGGTCTTTTTGACCTTTCCCACTCCTTTTAAACCCTAAGTTACATTGTTTTGACCCTAAATCATCAAATTTTAGTCATTTTAATCGTACAAACATAATTAAAACATATCTAAGTGAAAACATTAAATCAAAACTTAGAAAATTAGAAGCAAGATAGGAGAAAAAACTCAAGAACACTAGTTCAAGAATGCCATAAGCTCTAGCACTTCCAGCTTTCACACTTAAGCATTTTTCCTTGCATTTCATAACCAGGTACGTGGGATTTCACTAGTGGGTTCCTTTCACCCATTAGGTCCCTAATTTTCAGTCAGATTATTGATTCTCTTGTCATGATTAAACATAGGGTTTCTATAACTTTGAAAGAACTTTATAAATTTATTAAATATATGTTCCAAATTATATTATCATATTATTGCTCAGATTATCCCATGAATTTCAGAACCATACCTTTGTATTTCTTTAGTTCTTGAATTACACATGTTAGATCAAATATATCAGACAATCACATATACATGCCTCAGTTATAAATGCATAATTACCAAATTAATTGTTGCATTCTCAGTTTGCATGTTCAATATCGAGCTATCAAGTATTTACAAAAACTAAGACGAGAATTCATTAGGAGTATCATAATACCGAGTTGAACTAGGGTTACGCTTATCTAATAGTACCATAACTACTGCAGAAGTAGGTTGTAAGTCCCCTCTGTAGGCAATACACTTACTTATCACGCCAGCATGTCTTTATACCTTTGACAGGGTGTATTGGGTACTCTCGATGAGGCGTATACATCCGACTCCCCATTTAGCTCATGTGGTTTTATTATAAGTTATTAGTAGCTCCCACAGATCAGTCAGACTCTCTTCATTGACCATTTAATAGTATATTTAATATTAAGTTTTAAAATTTTATAAATTGGTCATTGCATCTTATTAGCTTCGAATTCAGTCTATTATGTAAGAATAGTATACTTGCTTTTATGCTTGTTCATTTCTGTTTTATTTAATCTTTACTCTATCCTACATGCTTAGTACCTTTTAAGTACTGACGCATGTGTACTACATCTTCTCTTGATGTAGGCTCAGGTTATCAGCATCCAGATCTTGCACAAATTGATTTCCAATCTCCTATTTAGGAGATTTAGTGGTGAATCCTCATTCTCTAAGCACAACAGTTATGAGTTTCATTTCAGTCTTTGGTCATTTAGTTTCATTTTTTTGCTAGATTAAGCTGGGGGCTTGTCCCTATATTTCTAGTCTAGTATAGATACTATTTTCAGATATAGTTAGATTCAGCTTAGTATTGAGTTAGTTTTCCTTTGTATTAAACTCATTGTTTTCAAATATCTCAGTTATAGAATATGGGTATTCCCCATCTTTTCTGATTGAATTATGATATAGCTTCCGCATGAGTTTATTATCTTTAGTATGATCATGATCATGACAGCAGGGTTAGCTTGGGATCACTTGTGGTATAGGGTTCGTGTCTGCGTCTCGGGGCGTAGCTTGGGCATGGCATAAAATTTGTGGGAGATTCACTAATTGACAATCATCACTATGAGCCTAAATGATGGTAAAATGTTTTACCTCACGATGTCAATGACAATCCTATACTTTGTCATCAATATAAGACCATACTTAACTTAGTGGATCTACTAACTTAACTTAGGTGATCATCTAAAGAGTATGATTATTTAGTGCCCATGATGGCTACATGGTTTATGGAGACTTGAGTTATTATGAAGTTGTATTCCCCATACCCGTGCTCATTAATACTCCCAAAAATATACTTAACATGTATTTCTAAAACATCATTCTCTATGTTGGGATTATTTGCCAACACTTAGCTTTAAATGCTCTCTTAGAATCAATGTTCCCTTTTCTTGATCAAAACTCTTTTGGAAATCATACTTTCCTCTTATCTTAAATGAGAAAACACTCACAAACTTTTAGAGAATGCTTTTTTCCCTTATATATTTTTGAGAAATGAACTCAACTCTTTACTCTTTACTTAACTTAAAACAAGAGTTTTAAAAAAACTCTTAGTGAATAATTAGTTCCGTTATAACTTTTTAAAAATGAACCCATCTTTTTAATACTTAATTAACTTGAAACTGCAGTCTTAAAAGAATGTTAAAACATTTCTAAAGACTCGTTAAAACCTTTAATAACTTTGCTTTGAATCGCTTCTTAACTTGTAGGCTTAACTCTTAACTCCTTTGAGTTTAATCATAATTTTCCTTTAATTGGTTTATGGATTTAAGGTTCATGATATCATGTTTATGGATGATTTCATGATGTTTAGATGTACTTTAGAGTATTGGAATCAAATAAGAAACAAAGGTACATCACTTACGAACTAGTACAAAAAGGTGGAGGAGGAATAGGGAGAAATGGCGTCATTGGCACTTTGCGAGGCGCGAGGAACCAACCCTTATACTTCAGAGAGTAGTGTGGGGGGATCTTGCTGGCGCGGTGCACTAAAGCCCTATAGACAAAGGTTTCCCTATGGGGCTATAGGAGGCACAGAGACACTACCCCTATCCCTAAGTTTTCTCAACTTTTCTCCTTCCTTTTTCATCTCTATACCCTTTAAGCTTCCATGGTTCTTTCCCAAACTACTAAGGATCATATTCTGTATTGACAGTCAGTATATCCAACCCGAAATTACAAGAAGAAACATGAATCAAAACATCAACAACACAACTATCAAGAATTCAACAAAAAATTCAATAATGCTCTTCAAGAACTAAATTTCATAAAATTCAAATAGATTAGATTCACTTAATTAAAAAAGATTGGTCTGTTTTTACCCCAATTAATTTCTAATAACAAATTAAATAAATTAATTAAGTAAAAGTCAACTTTTCCCTTCATAAATCCGGATATGACTTTCATTAATCTAACAACCCAACTTTTGAAAGACATATCTCACTCATACGATATGAAATCACGCAGACGTAGTGAAGTTGGAAAGATTATTCTAAATGCTTTCCAACAATATCTTGAACTACCCCTAAATCATCCTTAACTAGGAGTTATGGTCATTTGTGGGTAACCAAAAACACACTTTTTAACTTAGATAAATTTTCCTGATTTTCTTATTGTTTCCAAAAATAAGTATTTTAAGATTTTAACCTCGTTTCTAGTTCTTTATAGTGGCGAGATGTTACAGTATCTCACCCTTTGAAACATTGGTCCTCAAATGAGATTACTCTTACAAGACCTAGGGTAGACACATCAAGTCCAAACACCCACAAGTAGTTGCAACCAAACCACATTCTTACTCTGAAATAGATAGTAATCAGAATAAAATTAGCACCTAGGTCTACATTTTCTCCGTATTTAAAGGGATGTGGATATCTCTTCTTCATGTCCTGTTCAGCTTCCCAAGTAGATTCTTGAACCAATTTGTTTCTTCAAAGGATCCTGGCTGATGCTACTTCTTTTGTTCTTATCTGGCAAACTTAGTGATGAAGGATTTGCACCGAAATCTCCTCAAAATGCAGGTTATATTTTATCTCAATATTCTCAGTTCGAATGATCAAGTAAGGATCATCCACGCACTTCCTCAACATAGAGATGTGAAACACCTGATGAACCGTGCTAACTCTTGTGGTATTTCTAATGACACCGGATGAAGTGATACTAGATCTTGTGGTATTTTAAACTCATTAGATATATTGCTAATTCTTTTAGCTATGCGTTTAGGTGAAACAGATTGTGGACTCAGTTAACCCTTCATACCAAACCTCATAACAACCTTAATGAGTGAAACTTTCAAATATGCCCAGTCATCAACTTCAAATTCTAACTGGATTCTCCTAACATCAGTGTAGGATTTTTGATGACTCTACGCCATTTTCAACCTCTCTTGAATCACGTTCACCTTCTCCATAGCATGACAAACTAAATATAGTCCTATCAACTCTGCTTAAACATCGTCAAACTATACTATAAGATATCTGCATCTTCTCTTATAAAGAGCTTTGTATGGAGCCATTTGGATTCTAGAATGGTAACTGATGTTGTAAGAAACTCAAAGAAAGATATGTGATCAGCCCACTTTCGCTTGAAAATAATCACTCATGCTCTCAAAATATCTTCTAAAGTATTGATAGTATGCTCTGCTTTCCCATCAATCTGAGGATGAAAGACAGTACTGAAGTTCACCTTTGAACCGAAATCATTCTGAAAAAAGAATTTGAGAAATGTTCAGTAAATTGTGCACCTCTATTCAAAATAATGGACAACAAAACTACATGAAACCTTATTACTTCTTGAATATTAAACTAAGAATAATCTTTTGAGAAATGGTTAGTCTTTATCGGCAAAATGTGAGCTGATATTGTCATTTTATAGACAATCACCCAAATAGAATCATGCTGCATGCGAGACCTTTGTAACCATGTGATGAACTCCACATTAACAATCTCCCACTTCTATTCTCAAAGTTCTATATTCTGAGGTAAACCTCCAGACTTTTGGTGCTCTACTTTAAGTTGTTGACAATTTGAGCAATTCGCAAAAAACATAGCAATGCCCTTTTTTCATTCCTTCCCACCAAATATATTTCTCTCAAATGTCAGTACACCTTTGTGGAATCAATATAAATGAAATATTTGGAGATATGAGCTTCCTTCATGATCCTCTATTGGAGTCCATTAACCATATGTACACACAATCTACATTGGTATCTCAATACATAACCCCCCCTTGTCCAATAACAAATATTTTTTGCTTATGAATATTTTCCTTCAATTCAAACAAATTGGGATCTTGGATTGACTTTTCTTTCACTTCATACACTAACGATGACTTAGCCAAATTTGTCACTACTATTCCTCCTTCTCTCGAAACCATAATTCGGACTCCTAAGCATTTAAGTCTATGCACATCTTTTACTAGTTTTTACTTGTCTTCTTCAAGATGGGCGGTACTACTTATAGAAAACCTACTTATGGCATCAGTAACCTTATTAGCCTTATCTGGGTAGTAATGAATGTTTATGTCATATTCGTTGAGCAATTCTAACAATCTCCTTTCTTTAAGATTAAGTTCATTCTGAGTGTACACATATTGTAGGCTTTTGTGATCAAGAAATTTAACAACATGAATTCCATACTAATCGTGAAACTATAGAAGCTAACTCTAATTCATGGTTTGGAAATTTTTATCATGAACATTCAATTGTTTGGAGGCATATGATATGACCTTGGCATTTTGCATTAGGACACAACCCAAACCAACTCTAAATGCATCACTATACACTACAAATCCTTCAGTACCTTCTGGTAAAATACAAAATTAGGGCAGTAGTCCACCTCTACTTCAAATCAATAGTCATCTTCATCAAATGAGGAGAAATGGACGAGAAACCTTCTACAAATCTTCTATAGAACAAATCCAATCCCAGGAAACTCATAATATCTTTTTGGGATGTGGGTCTAGGAAAATTCTGAACTGCCTCCATTTTGAGAGTATCAACTCAAATAGCATCACCGAAAATTATGTGAACCAAGAACTCCACAAAATAAAGCCAAAACTCACACTTAGAGAACTTGGCATACAACTATCAATATTCAAAGTCTGAAGAACTATTGTGAGATGACTAGCTTGATTTTCTTCATTCCTTGAACAAATTAGCATGCCATCAATGAAGATAATAACAAATATATCTAAATAAGGTGGAAGATGCATTGCTCAACCCAAACGACATGATAAAAAATTTATAATGACCATATCTTGTTTTAAAAATTGTCTTTGGAATATGACATTCCCAACATCCAATTGATGGTAGACTTTGTAACACCCCTGAAATACTAGACCAAGATTCGCATGTTGACACATAATTGCTGAATTACTATAGTATGTTTTATTCTTATACTTGGGACTTGAAATTTTGCGATACTTACAACCTTTCATAACATAAGTATTATCGTAATATAAAGTATTGTATGTGGGTAATTCCGTAATTTGACTAATTAGAATTTAATATAAATTGAGAGTATTTGTATCAGGTGTATACATATAGGTGTATATGCATGCATTTTGGGCAGCACACAATAATTTTGGCAACACCCTTTTAGTGATAGATGTACATATGACTAGCCTCACCTGTGAGACTATTTTGACACCTATCCTAGTGAATTTCGTCTCAATTGAAGTATAGGAACCTTAGGTCATTAGCTAAAGAGTTATATCCTTTTGGCATGAATCCTACAAAAACACACTCCGTCTTTAAAAGTGACAAAATTTATTTCTATATTGTGTAGTGTTTGGTATTTCAAGGATATATCGTTCAATAGAACATAATTTACAGTGAATAAATATGTTTTGGAAATCGAATTCATATACCTACAGTTCCTATATTTACATTAAACTCTAATTTTTCTCTTATGGATTCTATG
This sequence comes from Solanum lycopersicum, assembly GCF_036512215.1. Taxonomy (NCBI): domain Eukaryota; kingdom Viridiplantae; phylum Streptophyta; class Magnoliopsida; order Solanales; family Solanaceae; genus Solanum; species Solanum lycopersicum. Next base: position 49,952,592 of record NC_090810.1, on the reverse strand, counting down.
TATAGGGCACAACATATGAAAAGTTCTATCCACATTCTGGAATTAGAAATCGTTTTTGTTCAATAGTTAGTGTTTTGATTATATATTTTTTTACAAAATATATTTTGTGGCGATTCATAATTATTTTCAATTATAAGGGATGCATTACATCTTTCATGGGGTTTATAAAATCGTGTTTATCGTTTTCCTTTTCAAATCTTAGTTGCACATGAGTTATTATGCTGGCCAGAATCAATGTTCTGGGATCATACTTGTATTTGTAAAGGCTAAGCATACGTGTAATGATAATTTTGTTTTACATCAACATTATTAATCTTCTAGGAATTAAAGAAGTTATATTATTGTATTTTTAGGTTGCATATACTCGTGAACAAGTTGAGGACCTTCATATGTTGGTTGGTTTGTGGTTTGAACTCTTGAAGTGATGTTGGACTTTTTATTTTCTAAAGAACTAACGTTTGTGTATAAACTTGTACTTTTACTATTTTTACCTGCTGGTATATCCGAAAGTTATCTTGGTACCTTGGTTACCTCTTGTCACTTTGCATTGTAGTGTTGTTGTCATTTAAGTCGTTAAAGACTCTTGTGTAAGTCGACCACTTGTACAGATTGTTTGATCAATTTGTACTCTAGTTGGAACCTTGTCCTTATTGTGGCTGTGACTTTGTCAGAATTGGCATGACTCTTGATTCAGATCATTTTCCATCTTGAATAAGATTTTTAGTTCGTCTTAAGTATGAGAGTTGTCCATTTTAAATACGAACTAGAAATCCACTTTTAACATTGTTCTTGGTTCTCATGTTAATTGGGATTTTACCTTTTGTGATATAGGGCGTCGACCCTTCTTTATACCTGCTCGTGCTTGGAGTGATGAGATGATTTATATATTTGGCAAATCTTGCTTTTTAATCTCTTGGGAAATGGTGCTATGAGCATTATTGACATTTGGAGATTTTTTTTTAACATGATACTCTTTGTATATTGTTTACTTTACTTATTCAGTTTGTTTCAATTTTTCTGCTTTTGACTTGAGAGTGATAACTTGGTGAATTCAGGGATCAGGATCTATAGTTTTTAAACCACTAAGCTATATGCTAAGCGATAGTTGTGTCTATCGTAGGGAATATACAAGAGGACTCTTAATGTTGGCCATTGAAGATGGCAATTTTGAAAGACTTAGTAAAGATCACACTTTCATATAGGCATATATATTTTGTATAAACCTAAGGACTTGTACATGATCTATGTGTTGTATATTTACATGAGAATTGGAGGGCTGATTTTCTCATGTCACCATGGGTTGTATTATAAGTATGGCTATAAGGTTTTATCTTTTTGGGTTGTGTAAACCCAAATCTTGTAATATACTAATTTACTATACGTTTTGTAGGTTTGTGTGAGGCATGGACAGGCTGATTTCGCTACAATAAGTTGATAACATTACTGTTACTTCATCCTTATGTGTTAGGATAATATATGAATTAAAAGTTTGTCTGTTTAAATCATAACTTAAAATTAAGTTTCATATAAATCTTGACCTTAAATAAATGTTTAAATGGGAAAAATCTACATCCTTAACTAAATTATTCGTTATGAACCTAATCCCTCAACTAAATTAGAACTAGTATGCCCTTCGTTAATCTCTATTAAATGTAAAAAGTATTAAATTAGGTTTCTTGTAAAGTTATAGTATCTTTCAGAAAGGGTCGCTACAAGTGATGGCATCAGAGCCTAGGTTTGTGGTTCTAGGACTTTTGTTGTTAATTACTTTTATGGTCTTTTGCTTTCAAAAAGGTTCTAGTGAGAGATCATGTTCACTTACATGGTTTGCCATATTCTTATTGCATGTGGAGTGCACATGCATCATTTACATTTTCCTAATGCATTGTGATCTTCCCTTTTGAAGGAATTAAGTTATGGCCTTTTCTTCTGACGGACATATGGAAGCTGCCCGTGAATGTTCGGGTACCTCTGTTTCCCACCTCATGCACTGGAAGGGGTTTGTAAGAATATGTTGAATGAGTATGTTCCCAACACTAGTGGTTCTAAAGTGGGGAACCATCAACGTGTAAGATCTAGTTTACATCCTCATGACATGAATCCTCTTTCTCAACAAACGGATGAATTCTTCTATCACTTGGCTAAATCGATGCATGATCCCAACGGGATCAATATTGAGAAAATGAGGAAAATGGGTAGAGTGGAGTTTAAAGGCAATGTTGATTTAACAGATGCTGAAAAATGGCTAGATCACATGGAGAAGGTTTTCAGAAGTTGGACTATTCTGATGTTGCAAAATTTAAGTATGTTATTTCACTATTACAAAAGGATGCTTATGATTGGTGGGTAAATGTTCCAAATGCTAAGGTAAAGCCTTCTGTTCTTACTTGCATGATTTTCTTAAGGAGTTTCCAATGAAGTATGTATCACCTGCTTATTGTGATATATAGCAAAAAGAGTTTTTGAGTCTAAGGCAACGAGACATGTCTATTGTTGACTATGAACAAAAGTTTGGAAGGCTCTCTCACATTATGCTGGAGGTATTATTAAAGAGGAAAAGGACAAATATAGGAAATTCTAAGATGATTTGAATAATTCCTTTGGGAAGAATGTGGCAATCCTGCAACATGAGAAGTTTCGTAAGTTACTGTATGTTGATTTTACTTGGGAATGACTTGATAAAGAAGAAGCTTGTAGAAATTAAAATAGATTCTGAAAAACCTAGACCATATTTTGGAGGTCCATCAAAAAGGGGAAGGTTTGGTAATTCTAAGGCTAGTAGTGATAAAAGGCCAACTAAACAAAAGAGACACAAGTCAAACTTTTCTATAGAAAGTACTCCAAATTATTTCCAAGGAAAGCCTCGCGTTCCCACTTGTCCACAATGTGGAAAAAATCAGTTTGGTACTTGCAGGAGAGCCTGGTGCATGTTTTAATTGTGGGAGCTTTGATCATAAAGTGAAGGATTAACCTAACCCTAATAATGTTCCTTCCTTGAAAACTAATGGTTTGGTTCATAAGCCTTATTTTAATTCTCCCCAAAAAAATAAACTAAAGGTTTCATTCATAATACTTTGGTCTCAATCATTTGAGGCATCCGACGGACTATTTAATTTGCTAATGTCGTTGTTTAAAACTAGTCTGCAATCGATTTATGAAGAAAAGCTACATGGATAGTCAAAAAAGTACCTGAAGGCTGAGTAATGGAGGTTGGATGTGGTACTTCGGTGGCAGTTTGAGATGATTCTCCTTGCTACAGCAGTCTATCAGACTGTGGCAATTATAAAAGAACATGCCTAGCAATAATCAGATTACCAATTGCTGTTTATTTAGCACCAAACAGGTGGTTTGCCAAATCTTTTATCTTCGACACCTGAATGATTCTGGACGCCTCACACCATTGCCTAATCGAACGGTTAAGAGGAATATCTACTTGGCAACATAACTTCCCTATTAAACAAGTGAAAGAAAATGCACTCTCTCTCTTTTAAAGCTCTGTCCCTCATTTCAGTATCTATGATCCTCACTGTGTTCTTTACGTAACTACTCAGAAACCAAGCTACAAGTCATTCTCCGTTCGCCGCAATTTTTCTCGCACAACAGCCCACCATTCTTTAGTTGGGAAAGTCAATGTAGCTTTAGCGCTGGACATTAGCATAGTAGTGGTCCAGTTTGCATGTTTCCCGTCTATGGAAATCATCTTGGTGTTACACCACAACACCCTATTTTGAGAAGACTTATCTTCCATGTTTGTTGCATTGGTAACCTCGTGGTGCTTCTCTTGAAAAGGGTCCACTGATGGTAGAGTGATGTAGTCTGGTCCATGCAATATTCAATTAATACTGTTTTTTCTAAATATCTATGAACTTTCCCTAACGATGATCAAATCAAGGGAACCAACTGTAATAGTGAACTCCTTCTTCCCTCATTTTGTAGTTTAAGTGGCAGCAACAAGGTTCATAAGAGTAGTTGAATATGATGTGCAAAACTCCTTTGTCATGTGAGTAGAGCAGTCTCCCACTACATTAGCCATCCACTCGAACATGTGAAACTTACACGTCTAGTAAATATATAGAAATGCCTTTATGTCACTAACTTCCACCCTAAATTAGGTTTAAAAAGCATGAACCTTGAATATGCGCGTCTTGGTCACAATTTCTCTGTGGAAGAATTCTTTCGTGATGCTTACAGTCCATATAATATGATAGTATGCAATGAGTTTTTCTCGGAGATTTGTATGAGGTTCTTTAGCATGCACATACCGAACCATGGTCTCTTTATCGGGAGTATATCATCAATCTCTCTCTGATGAGAAACTTTTTGACTTGTTGTGTCAGATTCTGTATGTAAGGACGAAGATGAGGTGTGAGAGTCTACCTGAGAACTGCTTTCAGCTGTAGCTTTGCCTTCTGAGTCATTGTTCACATTTTTTCTTGAGTTGTCATTGTTACAATTACGTGCTTTAGAATGACATTGACTGCTAGCAGTTGCAACATTCTCAGAATCACTGCCCTCTTCTTTATACTAAGAGGGAGTGTTCTGGAGAAGGCATCGTTGGATATGTAATGAAGTTTCCCGAGGTGAATGGTGTGTCGTAATTCCATTTAAGTGAACCTCAGATCTACTAGTTGTAAATGTACATGTCCATCAAATTGGGAAGTTTTAAGGGGGGAAGGCATGTTGGAATTATTCATTCTTGGTCTACATAACTTTTTATTAGTACTTATGACAAATATTAGCACAAGTGCAAATAAGTGACACACTATCAGGTTCTCAAACTTCCCTTGTGCTTAACATCATCGTGAAGGCTCATGGAATCAACAATACATAGTATGCAATTTTGGTAATAAAGTAACAAAATAGAAAAAAAAATTCAAATAATGCTCACAGATTGTTTCACGGACCGTATAGTAAACTACGGATAGTGAAATCCTCTGTGGAAGTGGGACAGAATCATGCATAAGTGACACTCTTTATTTTTTTCTATTGCATGTTCATGACAAGTTCACGGTCCATGGAGATAACACGGGCTGTAAACTTGTTCATATTCAATTTATCGACAATGTGTAATACGTGTAGTCCAACACAAGGTTCACGGTACGTAGACACTCCTACTACCCGTGAAGTGTAGAATGGACTCACCATTTATAAGGATCAGGAAACTAGTTCCCCTATTCCCAACAAACCAATCAGTCAACAATTTTCAAGTCTATAAACAATTAACCCCTTTTTTTATCTACCCTAAAAGTTAATTGGAACCCAATATCCATACCCTAGACAACTAACTAACGGGCGTAAACCCAAATAACACCAAATAGTCAATTATAACTTCAAGAATCATCTCCATCTCATTACTACCATATTCAACCAATAGAAAGAATTATATAAGAAAATTATTAGAACTAAAAGAGAGAGTTAAACACAGAAAATTCTACTTACTTGGGGGAATCTTGAACTTCACTATTTGGAATTGTAATTTAGGTTTCTTGAACAAACAAACCGATTGACACTAAATTAAATCGTGGATAATGGGTGGAGTGGTTGGAGAAATTGTCCAAGAGAAGAAGAAGGAAGAAAGAAGAGGACAAATGAAAAAGACTCCTTTTTTGGACCTAAATACATTGTGCATTTTCTGACAGGTCCAATCGCGAGTCGGGTAAATTGACTTACATTAGTGAACAACGTACCGTGAGTGGCATCACGACCCATCATCCTGTCCATGGAAATTACTTTGGTGATGGGACTTACAAAGGATAGGTGTCGAACCATAACGACTCCCATAAAGATGTTCACGACCCATAAGGTTACCCGTAGAAACAACTTTGACTTGTGTAGTTTCACAAAATTTCGTTGTAGGTTCAAAAGCCCGTATACATTAATATGGACTATGAACCCTTTCATGAACCTCTTAGGGTATTTATGGTAGCCACTTTTTATGATCTTCCAATCAACGGATCATGAAATAGCCTGTGAAAGGCACCATTGTCCGTGAGGCCCCCCATCAGAACAAATTGCACTAGTTGTTCTGCAATTTGTGTACTAAGCATTCCTACACATGTTAAAGCGCATCAACTTTGTAATATAAAATAAAACAAAAAAGAAATGTGAAAATACCTAAATTAAGACATCTTGGATTGCCTCCCAAGCATCGCACAATTTAACGTGGCACAACGCTGGTTCCTTCATTACTTAGACTTCGTCAATCTTGCATTCTTCCACTATCTTGGTCTCTTCCTGGACACCTTGATATGCCTTGATTCTTTGTCCAATTTTATTAAACCTCTCCCTTTTATCATTTTCCATCTGAATAGCTTAATGTTGAAATATTTGGGTGACCTTAGAAGTCCTAGACAATTTAGATCTCAGTTTTACAGGAAATAAACACAATTTGGAGTTGAGTAGCAACACCAAGTCCGCAGGAGATGTTTTTCTTCTAAATTTTTTTATCATGGTATATATTCATTCTCTGCTTATACAATGTTGATCCCTCTTAGGCTCTCAAACAAAACTCATCCATCTCATTTATATTATCAAGCCAAATTTTTTTTGTTGCATTCCAATTGAGATTCAATTTCTTAAATGCCTAGAGTGCCCTATGCTCAAATTCAACGTGCAAGTGAATTGCTTCTCCAAACATCATTTGATATGGGTACATACTAATAGGTGTTTTAAAAGTTATCTTTATGCCAATACAACATCATCTAACTTTCTTGCCTGATCTGTCTGGTGAGCATTTACTGCTTTGGCAAAAATTGTCTTCATTTCTTTGTTAGACACTTCCACTTGTCCGCTGGTTTGTGGGCGATATGGTGTAGCTACCTTATGTTGTTTCACCCCATACTTGGTAAAAAAAAATACCAAACATTTTGTTGCAAAAAAACCTTCAAAAAATGTAATTAGCGAAAGTGGCAACACAAGTCTTAGTCAATTACAGTAGAAATGAAAACTGAGAAACCTAGATATAATATGTCTATGAAGCCTCTACTATAAATATGGATGTTGGGACAGGACCCTAAATCATCCTAATAACTGAATAGAAAACAAATAGCAAAATCTAAAGATTTCCTCCACAATAAAGGGAGACTCACCAACTAACAATGTTGATCCTAGTTACCCACGTCTACATCATAATACAATGCAGGCCAACTAACATCAATACAATCAATGTAGGAGTACGCGATCCGGAATGCTAAAACAACATTTAAGCTGAAACAGGAGTAACAAGGAACACTTATCTTGGTTGTATTAAATTCATGAAAAACTAATTGTTTCAATATATTGCATTTTAAAAGTAAATGCAATATAAATATTAGATGACTGAAAACAAGTTGTAAACTGTGATATATACATGGATACGATAAATCTCTAAGATGTATTTAAAGATACAAACAATTGTTGTATATTCAAATAAAATAAGTTCTATAGGAGATCCCTAACCGAAAATCATCACATAAAAGCTATAGAGATGATACAATGTAACTCGGACCCACACTGCCCCGCCATCCTTACCTTGACAGAGTATAGGACCAGAACTGCCTAATGAATCTACTAGTGTACTCCGAAAAGGGTTCATCTAATAAGTACGACCTTTTTCAACCCATGGTGGCAACATGATTTATAAGACTGTGAGTTTTCTGAACTTTCCCCCATATCGGTGCTCAATACTAGTCCAAAAAATATATTGGCTATTATGTTTTAAAAAAGTATTGATTCTGTGGTTTGGTATTAGTTCTACAATTACTTTGCTCAAGGGCTATCTTGAAAATCTTAGTTTCCCTACTTGCTTCATTTAGAAAACTATTCCTCCTTAGCTGAAACCTAGCCCAAAGGCTCTTTGGAAATCTCAATTTTCTCTTATATTATATCTAAAAACATTTATTGATTCTTTGGGAATACTTAGTTCCCAATAGCTTTTTTAGAAGTGAACACAACATCTTTAGTCTTAGCTAAACTTGAAACTTTTTATCGTTAATCAAATTATAGAGAATACTTAGCTCCGTTATATTTCTTGAGGGAAAGACTTCTACTTTTACTCGTTACTTTTAATAAAAACATGATACTTAAAACGAAGATAAAACGTTTAAATAAGACTTGAGAAACTTTGCTTTGACTCACTTTTTAAGTTCTAGATTAACTCTTAACTTATTTTACTCTGATCTTAAGTTTTCTTGATTTTTATTATGGCTTCAAGGTTCATGATCTCATGTTTATGGATGATATCATGATGTTTAGATATACCTTAGAATGTAGGAATCAGCTAAAAAAAATGGGTACATAACTTAGGAACTAATATGAAAGAAAGGGAAAGAATGGAGTCTCTAGGTGAACTTAGCGCTCTAAGAGGCGCGGAGCGGACAACCAGAGCTTGAGGGATAAACATTGGTCTAAGGTGCTCTGGATGGCGTGTTGTACCACAGCATGTTAGACAGATCCTGCCTTAAAGGGCTCTGGCAGGCGCAGCGCCCCAGAGTTTGTAAGTCAGTAATCCAAATTTTCTTCTCCGGTTTTCAATTTTAAATCCTTTAAACATCCATGGATCTTTCTCTAAACACTTAGGATCACTAATATTCTCAATACCAAATTGTTTAGACTCGTAAAACAACCCAGAAACATGATCAACCAACTAAACGCGTACCAAAACACAACCAACAAGAACACAATAATTGTTCATCATGAACTTTAACATTCATCATTCAATCTATTCAAAAATCGCTGAATTAAACATGTTAGTGTGTGGGTGAACGAACCCATCATAGAAAGATCTCACATACCTTACAAGAATCACCCCCGACGAATTCCATGCGACGATCTTGGTGTTCTTGAAGAATTTTTGATCTTTCTCTTCTCTTATATTTTCTCCCAGTTCCTAAGCGTATTCAACTTTTAGAAAAACTAAATTAAGTCTTGGTTTTACCTTTAATAAACCCTTATAACAAATCAGAAAATAGTAGGGTGAAAATACTACTTTACCCTTACTAATATCTGATTGTACTTTCCTCAGTTCAACAACCCAACTTCATAAAGGCATATATCCCTCATACGACATCAAAAACGAGAAAACTTGGCACCGTTGTATACATCTTCACAAGGGATTACCAGACATATAAAGAACTGCCCCTTACAGTTCCTGACATAGAAGTAATGACCGTTTGAAAATCACTTGAACTCAGTTTTTAAATTTAGAAAATTTTCCAATTTTCCTTTTCTTTCCAAAAATAATTATTCTTTGTTTTTTGGTTTAATCCTAGCTATTTTGGATTATATAATGTTACAATATCTCCCCCTTGGGAAAGTTTATCCTCGAATGAGAACTCTTTCACTAAGGTACGGATAATAACATCATTTTAGCATTCAACAAACAAAAGCAAGTAATAACATGATTACACATAGTCCTATATAGTTCGAAGAAGAGAATTTAGTACCTTGATCTGAATTTTCTTCGGATCCAAAGAGATTTAGATATCTCTTATTTATATTTAAATCCTCATCAGCTTCCCAAGTTGTTTGTTCAATGAATTGGTTCGTCCAAACGACCTTGACTGATGCAACTTCCTTAGTTCTCAACTTGCAAACTTGACGATCTAAAATCTTAACTGAAATATCATTGGATGAGCTATCCTTAATCCTAACATTCTCAGTTTGTACAATTAATTAAGGATAACCCAAGAACTTCTTCAACATAGAAATATGGAATACTCGATTAATCACCATTAACTCTTCGGGTATCTCAAACTTATAAGCTACATTGCACACACTCTTGGAGATTCTATAAGGACAAATATACCGGGAACTAAGTTTCTCCTTTTTGACAAACGTCATAACACCCTTCATGGGTGAAAGATTAAGATATACCCAATCATCCACTTCAAACTCCAATGGCCTTCTCCTCACATTAGTATAGTACTTTTGGAGACTCTTTTTCATTTTCAATCTTTATTGAATAACCTTCACATTCTCCATGGCTTGGTGAACTAGATCTTGTGGTATCAACCCTTCTTCACCAACCTCAAACCACCTAATAGGAGTTATGCACCTTTTTCTATAAAGAACTTCATATGGAGCCATTTAGAAGCTCAAATGGTAATTGCTACTGTAGGAAAACTCAATGATAGGTATGTAATCATGCCAATTCCCTTTAAAGTAGATCACCCATGCCCTCAACATATCTTCTAGGGTTTTTGATAGTACGCTTTTCTTGTCCATCCATATGAAGATGAAAATTAGTGTTTCAATTCACCTTTGAACCCAAACCTTTCTGAAATGATTTCAAGAACTCTGCAGTAATTGTGCACCTTTATCTAAAGTAATTTAGACCAGAACTCCATGAAGCCTTACTATCTCCTGAAGGTACAACTAAGAATAATCCTCAGACAAATGGGTATTCTTTACCATAAAGAAATGTGTTGATTTTGTCTGTCTATCGACAATCACCCAAATCAAATTATCTTGCCTGTGAGAAATTCTCAAGCCTGTGATAAAGTCCATATTAATATTATCCCACTTGTATTTCTAAAGTTCTATAATCTAAGCAAAACCTCCAGGCCTTTGGTGTTCTACTCTAACTTGTTTGCAACTTGGGCACTTGGCAACAAACTCAGAAAATGCGCATCTTCATGCCTTCCCACCAAACTACCTCTTTCAAATTGCGGTACATCTTTATGGAAACTGGATGAATGGAATATCTAGAGTTAGGATCTTCCTCCATGATACTTTGTTGGAGTCCATTTACCCTAGGTACACACAACCTACCTTGAAACTTCAGCACACCGTCTCCCCTTTGTACAAAAGCTTATACTTTTTTCTTATGAACATTCGCCTGCAAGTCAAGAAATTTGGGATCTTGGTCTTGCTTCTCTTTAACCTCTAACACTAATAATTATTCAGATCCATTGGTTACAAATATTCCTCCTACGGCGTAATCCATAAGTTGGACTCCCAGGCATGCAGGTCTGTGCACATCTTTAACTAACTCCCTCTTTTTATTATTCAATATGGGCGGTACTTCCCATGGATAACCTGCTTAAGGCATCAACAACTACATTAGTCTTAAGTGGGTGGTAAATAACACACATTTCATAATCCTTGAGTAATTCTAACTACCTCCTATATCTGCTATTTGGCTCCTTCTGAGTGAACACATATTGGAAGCTCTTTGTAACACTCCAGAAGTCCAAAACCTAACTGAAAGTCTCACATAAGTGTCTAAGGTTTATAACAATTTTTAAGGTAAATAATAGTGTACAAAATTCATTTAGAAATTTGTAGAGTCAAAACGTCAAGGACACCCAGGATGTCCGGAGACTAGTCCAAAAGGTGTTATTGTGCATTAGCATATTTCACGGGGTTTTAAGAGTTGGAATTTGATGAAATTTGGTGAAACTATGTCAAAAATATATTTGAATCGGTTTAGGGGAAAAAATCTTTGTAAGACTCCCCAAGACCACCCTAAGGGTCCTTGAGGAGGACCTTTCCATTTTGGACAAGAAGTTGACACAAGATAGTGTGCACCAACAGTTGCAGGAGACGGAGCATGGGCCATTCAATGAGACATTGATGCCTCTGTAGACTAACACTTATCCAATTTCACTATGTGGATAAAACCATAGTATCTTTCAAAAACTACAGATGTGCAGGACAGTTGGGTAAAAAGGGGGTAGGTTTACCTACAGACCGTCGATTGTTGTCTCCCAGGTCCTGCCCGAGATTACAATGTTGAGTTTTAATAGGGTAATTTAATTAAGTTTGTTTGTTAGTGTTTGAAATATGATTATGGGGTGGGTTATTAGGTTTGTTTATGAACCATATAACCTACCAAAAGCCTAAAAACAACCTAACACCCCTTAATTCCCAACCCCAATTGCTCTTCCTTCTCTCTACTTTCTCTCTCCCAATGAAACTCTTTGGAAGACCAAAGTCTAACGGTTGTAAGGACAAAGAAGGTTTATTTCATCCATATATCTTAAAATATTAACAAGGTATAGGAACTCTTTACCTTTGGGATTCCTTTCCCCAAAGGGTTCTTCCAAAATTGGTTTTCAAGAAAGATGATTTCATATGGGTTTCTTTCTAATAAGAATTTGATCTTTTAAATTGTATTTTATATGATTTATATTTGTTATTATGATTAGTTATAATTTATTACTGTTCAATTATGTTAGTTCTTCATGTTTAACCTTGCATTGTTGAAGAGGTGATAAATTGACCACAATTCCCTAACCATAGGTTGTGAACTAGTATAGAAATTGATTGTATTGATGTGGTTAACCTAGATATTGTGTTAATTACTATTTAATTATGTGATTACACTATTATTTTATGTAATGTGTGGGTTGATGCTAATACCATTATGATAGCTTTTGAAACAAAATTGGGTTAGTCATAGTTATCCTAAACCTTTACTTTACAATTATTAAGGTTTGTGCTTGGTGATGAAGTTCAATCAATGTATGTCTTATAATTAGATTATGTAGGTGTGGTATCACGATTTCATTGAAATTTCTTGATTATGGGATTATGATATAAAGCTTAAGATATAATTATATAAGGTTGGTTATGAATTACCTATGTGACTTACTAAGAATGATGATGTTAATGTGCAAATCTCACATGTGAGGGTTGTGTCGAAAGATATTGACATGCAATTCCCATTGATATAATGACTATTACTATACATGGATCTATTCTCCTATTACCTAAACTAAGTTATGATTGTTAAAGAAAGATATTTTAAAATGGACTGTAGGTAAGAACTGAGTGAACTAGTAGTGAGGAGTTTCCCTTCCCAAGAAGGGAAGGTAGGTTCACTATTGTATTCATCAGATTTGAGACTATAATGCATGTAGCGTAAATAGGATAAAATAGTGGTGATTAATACTCATGGAACTATGTTATGTGAAGCTAAACATTATTCATGATCATTTGGTTAGTTTTCTTGGTTGAGTGGAGTTATGGGGCTTCACTTTAGCACTGCACTAGTAGACTTGGTGCACGATTACGTGTAAGGGTTTTAGTTATGTTATAATGTTATGAACTCATAAACATGCTTTGTTGTAATAAAATGATATTAGAGTTGCTTTGGTTATGGCTATACAATGCTATACACATGTTGACTTGGCTTAATATGAGTATATTTTTTTGTGTTGAATATGCATTTACCTTAAGGAATATATAATTATTGTCTCATATGTGTTCTTTGATTATGCATAAGGCTTTTAAAAGTAACTTGGCACGGTTTTATTTTACGTCCCTTTTTAGCAAGATTTCTATGTTGTGTTTGCATATGTTTCCATCCTTCATACAAGTGATGTGCTAACCCCTATTTCTCACTTTTCCCAAAAATTTTAGATTTTGTTCATTGGAAGGTTTGTGACCACTTTTCAAGGAAGCCTTCGATCATTTCTACCTATGTGACTTGCTATAGTCTAATGATATTTGTTTCACTCTTGTTGTTCAAGATATTGTTGTAAGCACTAAGTTGCAATTATACATTTTTGTAAGGGCTATGCTCGTAATTTTCTATTCCGGCTTAGATAGTTTTATATGAGTCATCTCTATTTGACACTATATTGTGTATATTTTATATGTGACAAAAAATAAAAAGACTATGTAGGCTTCATATTGCGAGGAGTGTATGTAATCTTCCTATGTATTTATTACGTGTAAGGGAGACGTCTATGTAAATCTCATAAAGTAGATGGAGAGGAAATGTTTTTCTCCACACTTTTAACTTTGAAATGTAATGACGAATTCTAAGAGTCTAGTCTTAGAACTCACCGAGGGCGATGACGCCAATCACTTCTACATGGTTCTCCCCATACGTGAAAAACTTGGTATAAGAGCATGAGGTTGAATATCTTTAGGGTTAATGTTTCATTAAACCACGTCTATGAAGATACTTATTCATTATTGTGAAGCACACCACAGTTATGAATTAGAGACTATGTGATGCTTAGGAAACTCTCATCTTCTTGTAGTCTTATGCCATGCCTCTAGAGTCTTATAAGGTGCATTCACCTAAACCTTCGTTCGTGGTTATTGGTATGAATACTTGAAGGGCATCTACAAGAATGGCCGAAGAAGGCATTGCTAATGTGGGAGCTCATGACAAGAAAGCTCCTTCACAAGACTACTAAATGCCTCCACTTGAAGAAGTTTCTATGGTGATCATGTTTCGGTTGTTCCTCCACATATAATGGATGGGGAGATAAGGAAAGCGTTACTAATTTTGGCCCATCTCACGACCTCTTAAGTTAATGTCGTCCCTACACATATCCAAGATATGACGGCCCAAGTGAATATGGAGATTGCACCTCCAGTGCCTCAACATGCAACCATAATGGACTCTCATTTGAGAGACTTTACTAGGATGAACCCACCTATGTACTTTGGGTCAAGAGATGATGAAAACCCCATGATTTCATTGATGAGGTTTATAAGATTTCTATATTATGGGTGTGACGTCAACTAAGAAGGCCGAGTTGGCGGCCTATCAACTCAAAGATGTGGCCTAAACTTGGTACTCACAATGGAGAGATAATAGGGCACTAAGAGCCGGTTCAGTGACTTGGGAAATATTCAAAAGGCTTTCCTGGATAATTTATTTCCTATAGAGATGAAGGAAGCAAAGGTGGAAGAATTCATCAACCTTTGTCAAGGAGGTATGAGTGTACTTGACTATTCCATAAAGTTTATAAAATTTTACAAATATACTTCATCCTTAGTGTGTAACCCAAGCGATTAGATAAGCTATTTTCTTACGGGACTATCCCAAGACTTAGTGGAAGAATCTCATTCGTATATGCTACATGATGATATAAATATTTCCTATCTAATGGTTCATTATCAAAAAGTGGAAGAAAGTAGGCTAACGAAAAATAAATAGGCAGGCAAAAATGGACAAGCCTTACGAAGGTGGTTCATCAAAAGGGGAGGTTAGAAAGACAAGACAAGTAGAGATTCAAGAAGAAGTTGTATAATCAAGTTCCTTAAAAAATTTTCAAGGCTTGTGATGAGAGTGTGTGTAACCCTAAGCCTCAAAAGGGTAGAGGTACTAGTTCACTAACTAAGAATACAACTTGTGGAAAGTGTGGTAAGAAGCAATATGATGAGTGCGTTGTTGGGATGGAAAATTTCTTTGGATGTTGAAAGAGTTGACACAAGGTTAGAGATTGCCCTAATTTGAAGGGGAAACACAAAGGAAGTAGGAAAGCTCTAAGAAGTAGTTCTAATGTTGAAGCTCTAAGAAATAGTCGCTTCTATGCACTTCGCTATAGGGGTGAATAAATGAGTTCTCCACATGTAGTGAAAACTATGTTATAAGTCTTATGTATTGATGTATATACTTTATTTGAGATGGGTGATACATGACCGTTTTTTACCCCCTTGATATCTTGGAAGTTCTATATTTTACCCGATATTTTAAATGATCCTTTTTATGGTAACTACCCCGGTAGATAAGTCGGTGGTTGCGAAGAGGGCATATAGAAATTTTCCTATAATGGTACGAATAAAGTTATTCATGTCTAATTAGTAGAACTTGGTATGGTCGATTTTGATGTCATTTTGGGAATGAATAGGTTGCATTATTGTTTTTCCTACATAAATTGTAGGACAAGAATTGTCAAGTTCAATTTTGCTAATGAACCCATTTTGGAGTGGAAAGGGGGTAATTCTATTCCTACAGGTCGTATCATTTCTTGTCTAAAGGATTGCAATATTATCACTAAAGGGTGTTTGAACCATAGTGTATGAGTCAAAGATTAAGAATACGAAAATCCTCCGATTGACTTAGTCCCTGTGGTGAGGGAATTTTTGGAGGTCTTTGAAATGATCTTCCCGGAATCTCTCCCAAATGATAAATTATTTTTTGTATTTACATGATACCATATACCAAACCCATTTCAATTCCTCCTTATTGGATGGCTCTAGCCGAATCGAAAGAGTTGAAGGCCCGACTCAAGTACTTACTATACAAAGGCTTAATTAGACCTAGCATTTCTCCATGGGGTGCACCTCTATTATTCGTGATGAAAAAAGATGGGTTCCTTAGACTGTTCATTGATTATCGCCAACTCAATAAAGTCAAATTAAGAACAAATATTCTCTCATTTGGATTGACAACTTGTTTTATAAACTCCAAGGGGCAAGCTTCTTTTCTAAGATTGACTTGAGTTAAGGTGTCACCAACATTAGGAGAGAGGTGAGGATATACTAAAAAAGGCATTTCAAACTAGATATGGTCATTATGAGTTTTTAATAATGTCCTTTGGTCTCACAAATGCACCGACGACTTTTATGGATCTAATGAATAGGGTGTTTAGAAGATACCTAGATTCATTCGTCATTGTTTTAGTTGACAACATCTCTTTATATTTGAAATGAGGGTGAACACATTCATACTTGAGGGTTGTATTACAAGTAATTAAGGAAAACTAACTATTTTCCAAGTATAGCAATGTGAGTTTTTGTTGAGGTTGGTGGCGTTTCATGGTCATATCATCCTTAGTGATGGAGTTGAGGTAAATCCAAGGAAACTTGAGGCGGTTAAGAATTGGTCTAGACCATTGACTCCAACCGACATTAGGAGTTTCTTGGTTCTAGCAGGATACAATAGGAAAATTTTTGATGGTTTTGCGTCCATTGAATCTCCTTTGACTACCTTCACCTAAATGAGTATGAAATTTGAGTTGTCGGAGGAATTTTAAAGAATTTTCTAAATTTTGGAAGATAGGCTTACCTCTGCTTCGATGTTGACTTTATCTAAGGTTGCCAAGGGCTTCGTGGTATATTATGATGCATCCCCTGTGGGCTTGGGGTGTGTTCTTAAGCAACATGGGAAAGTAGTGGCATATGCCTCTAAACAACTTATGGTGCTTTAGAAGAATTATCCAACTCATGACCTTGACTTAGCGGCCATAGTATTTGCCTTTAAAATATGGAGACACTATCTTTATGGGGTTCGTATTGATGTGTATAGCTACCATAAGAGTCTTTAATATGTGCTTACTCAAAAAGAGTTGATCTCCGACCAAGAAGATGGTTGGACTTATTGAAAGATTACGACATGAGTGTTCTGTATCACCGCGACAAGGCCAATGTGGTTGCAGATGTTCTGAGTCGTATGACCATGGTAGTGTGTCTTATATAGATAGATCCAAGAAAGAGCTAGTGAAAGATGTAAATTGGTTGACTCATTTGGGTGTTATATTGGAATATTCACCAAATGGTTGTTTTATGGTCTACCATAACTCGGAATCATCTTTTGTGGTTGAGGTTAAGTTTAAGGAACACCTTGATCAATTATTGATAGAGTTCAAAGAGTTGGTTCTTAGTAAGCTTAATGAGTCGTTTCCCATAGGGGAAAGGTTTTTTGAGGTATCAAGAAAGATTATGTGTGTCCAATGTTGATAATTTTAAAAACCGAATTATTGAGAAAGGTCATGATTCTGTTTAATCTATTCATCCGGGCTCTAATAAGATGTATCATGATCTTAGAGAAGTAGTTTTGTTAGATGTCTTAAAAGGGGACATCGAGTAATTTGTTGCAAGGTGTTCAAATTTCCAACAAGTTAAAGTCAAGCACCAAAAGTTGGGTGGCTCACTTAAAGAAATCCATGTTCCCACTTGGAAGTAGGAAGACATTAATATGGACTTCGTTGTAGGTTTGCCTCAGAAAAAAAAAGGTAAAATGACCTTATATGGGTGGTTGTAGCTAGGTTGACCAATTCCACTCATCACATCCATTTACTCATCGAAAGGTTATGCAAGGATCTCCGTAGATGAGATTGTATTCCGTCATGGTATTATATTATCCAGCATATCCGATATTGGTGCACATTCACATCTAGGTTATGGAAGTCTTTCTAAAAAGGGTAGGGCATAAAAGTGGACCTAAGCACCACTTTTCGTCCGCAAATGGATGGTCATAAAAAAGTTTGCAAGTCAAATCCTTGAGGGTAAGCTTAGAGGTTTTGTAACTGATTTTAATGGAAATTGGGATATACACTTGCCTTTGGTTGAGTTCTCTTATAACAATACTTGCCATAAAACTATATCCGCTCCTTTTGAGTCCTTGAATAGTAGGAGTTGTTGATTTCTTATCGGATGGTTTGAAGTGGGTGAGTCTTCACTCTTTGGTCTTGAATTGATTTGTAAGGCTTCGGAGAATGTTCATATGATAAGGAATAGATTGAAAACAACCTATAGTCGGCAAAAGGCTTATGCCGACAATAGGAGGAGGGACATAGAATTTTAAGAAGATGATAAAGTGTATCGAAAAATGTCACCCATGAAAGGGGTGGTGAGATTCGACAATAAAGGGAAGTTGAGTGTTTGTTATGCTGGTCCCTATGACATTTTTCAAAGGGTTGGCAAGATTGCATACTAGTTGAGACTACCTAGTGAACTAGCTTCAATTCATCTAGTGTTTCATGTCTCCATGCTCAAGAAGTGCATCAGTGATCCCGAGTCCGTTCTTCTGATTGAGGGTCTAGGTGTGGGTGAAAACCTTCCTATGAAGAGAAAATGGTGGAAATCCTTAATCCATAAGTGAAGAAATTGAGGAACAAAGGGGTGGCCTCCGTAAAAGTCTAATGGAGAAATCACCTGGTTGAGGGAGCAATATAGGAGGCCGAGGCTGACATGAAGTCCCTTTAACCTCATCTCTTTGTTAATTTAGGTTCGATATTCCTATTAGTAATTAAAATATTAAATAAATTTAATTTGACTTCTTTTGCAAAAATGTGCATAATCATGATAAAGGTTTTTGCTAAAAAAAGTTTTTATGAAAAATTATTTTTTGTTCAATTTGCACCTTTTTATGTATTTGGTATGTTGTTTTCTATATGAAATGAGATAGAACATGTTTATATTTCTTGAAAGAAATATTGGCATAAGTGACTCTTTAATGTTATGTTCAGCTCAGGTAGTAAATGAGAAAGTAGTTCCTCATGTAGTGATTTTGTATTCTTATGTATTGTAATTGACGCTTTGAGTTACTTTGTGTAACTTTGATATTGTCACGTTGAATTAAGATGTTAATCATGTGTTGTTATGTTGTTGTTTTACTGGGCTTCCCGTATTGAGTTTATCTTTTCCCTTCAAAAGATTTTTAGTGTTATTCGGGGACGTCTCTTCCTAAGAGGGGGATAATGTAATGCCCAAAAACAAAGTAATGTTAACTAGAGCCTTGTGAGTGTTTCTTGAGTTAGTTTTGTTTTAAATGAGTTACTAAGTGTTCTTAGGCAGTGTGTGAAGTTTGTTAAATTTTGAGGTCAAATGTCTGAGAATGTCCATGAAGTTACGAAGATATGCCATAGAAAGTACATGTGTGTCTTGAGGTGTTTGAGTGAGTTTTACGTGTTCGTTTTGCATGAAATTGATGTGAGGTGATCGTAAGACCTTGAAAACTACGTTAAGGGGTTTAAGGTCCGTGTATGAATCCATCCAGGACGCACGCGGGGCCCTAGAAGAGGACCCCAACACTTAGACAAAACTGCCAAAAAGCAGTAACCAATCGATGAGCCAATCGATGGCCTGTCGACCAGGAGATGGCCTGTCAACCTGGTCCGTCATTTGTACATGGAAGCCTGCACATTGTAGAGTTTCGATACAAACAAACGACACCCCCTCGACGGGGTGTTGGTTGACAAACGACCCATCTGTTGGGAGCTGTTTGTGCTGCCTGCAAAAGCTGTCTTTTGCTTTGAAGTCTTAGGGTGTAAGTGAAATTCACCCCAAGTTTATTATGACCCAGGGAGTTTTTTTTAGGTTTATTTAGATATTAAAGTAGTTAAAAACCTAAGACCTAATTTTAGACTTCATTTTCTAAAATCCAGAACCCCTCTCCCTTAGAAGACTCTCTCAAGTGTCTTTGGAAAATAGAAGTCAAGAAGGACTTGGAGGGCTGTTTGGGACGTTTTCTTCATCATAAATCAGTGGTTGATCTTGCATTTGAGGTATGTATCCATCCTTGAACACTCTTCCATTCAAGGAGTCATTTCCAAAAGATTTCAAAAAGGGTTTCCAAACTCCATTTCTTCTATCTTTGATTTTAAGCATGGGTCTTCTTGTAAAAGTTTTTTAGTGATTTAAATATGTTTATTCTAGTTTTTACTAATAATTCTAATGTTTAAAACCCAATGAAGTCATGTATATGCATATTTCAAAATTTAGTAAGAAATGGGTTAAATGAACATGTTTGAGTAGGGTATGAAAATTGGTTTTCTTATGTTGTTATTTTGGTTTAGCTACTGCCCTAAGGGCCTTAGTATGTTGGAATATTTAGAAATTGGTTATAGGTGATGATGGCTTGATTATATGGCGAGTTGTTCGTATTTTGTAATTCTTTTGATAAATTTCTCGAGTTGTATGGTTCACCTTCTTGGTGGCGGTGTTTATTTGATTAATTTTATATTACTTAGTTTATATTGTGAGTGTTTCTTTTAAGGCCGATATGTGAACTGAAGTGATATTGAAGATAATTCTTGTCTTGTGTTTTGTGAAGTTGAATTGCATATTTGGATTAGATTATGCCTATGTGAATTATAATATTTTGTGAAGCATGTAAAGTTTGTAAATTGATGAATGTACGTCTAAAGTATTCATAGAAGCTACAGTAATTGAAATGATGCTTTTATGAAATATGTGCTCACAAGTACATAAACAAACTTAAATGAATGCATGAAGCTAAGTTCAGTAAATAGAGGACTTTTGAGGTGAACACTCTTCATGAAATCATATGAAGTGTTTAGTAGAATCTTTACTACATCCTACGAGCTTTCTTAGATAGGTCGGAGGATGAATGGCCATTGTGAATTGAGATGTGGTGTTCATCAGTTATCCTTAACCTATAGTTCAAATGTTTAGAATCCGTGGTTGTTATGTCTGGCACCGAGAGGATATGAAAAAGAGGTGGTTACACTTTGTGAGTTGACACTTGTATTCCAATGTACCTCTTGAGATAAGTACTCCTCGTTATTAGAGAATAAGTTACTTAGTAGAAACCTCCTTATCCCTTAACTATGCGCCCATATGGGTGTAGCTATTGGGAAAGCCATGTAAACTCTAAAAAGAACGACCTTACTCTAGGCAAGTGTGGATCCCTCATCAGATAGAGGTTAATGTCAGGATTCCGTGTCTAGCTTTCATGGTCTATGTTGGTTATGCTAAATCCCACAAAAAAAACAAATATGAAAGTTTTATGAAAGAGTATCCTACTGAGGGTAGCAAGTGGAATGGGAGGCTATTTTTCCAGTATATTAGGTAGGTAATCCGAAAGGGGAGTCTTGGTGAGTCTTATTTAAATTTAATGAACTAAGTTTCCTAAAAGAACAAACTACTTGGGATAGGTGGTGACATGGGACGCTATCTATCCATTGCACTAGGTAGGACATTGTTAAAGGGGAGTCCTGGTGCCAAGTCTTCTAAATAAGTGTACTACTTAGGGTGGGTTGTGATAGTGGATGCCATCTACTCATTGCACTAAGTAAGCATTTCATAAGGGAATTCTTGGTGTGTTTATGGGTATACTTCTATTGTATTTCCATTGGGTGGGTGCTTACTATCCCGAGGTGAGTATGCTTAAAGGAAGGAAGTTTTAGGTTTTATTTGGTGTGTATTGAAGGAGGTATATGTGTACTTTCTTCATGTCTTACCTTAGTGTGTATTGTGATGATCTTCGAAGGGAAACTCCAGCAGCAATGATACTTATTCCTCATTGCCAATTCTTTGGAAGTTTCACCATTTTGGAGTCTAGTAGTTTATTGTAATTTTTTAAATGAACATACTTTAATATTTGGGATGTTTCACAGTAAAGTGTCCTTTGAGTTTAAAATTATGAAAATTCTCCTCTAAGTGTTAAATGATGACTCTTATGTTGTTTTTCTTTTATATTCTTTAATGTTTTACTTATTTGGCATGGAATGTTATTTTACTGAAATATCCCTTTTCGCATGTTTTTGCATATGCAATACTTAGTACATTATTTGTACTAACTGCATACTTTTCTATACTATAAGTATAGGTTGGAAGCTTTTGAAGGTTTGAAGGTGAAGCTTGGTAAAGTTCGTCTCAAGACAAAGTATATCCTCATATATTCAAAGCCATAGTCCTTTTCTTAGTTTCATATTTTAAATACTTATTATGCATTTTTATTTAATTGTAAAGAGCCGTTGACCAAAGATATTATGTCTTGTCTTTAAGTTGCCTTGTTATGATGAGATTCTGTAATTATTTATGAAATACTAGTTTTTACTAAATGTTCTTGAAATTTTCTAATTCCAGTTTACTTTTCATGTATTATGTAATGAATTATAGCTAAAAGGCTTGTACATGACCCCAAAGGGTCAAGTGCGCCCGGTCACGAAACAAGAGTTCTCTTTAATTTCTAGAGGGTACTTTTGGGTTGCGACAAACTTGGTATCAGAGCATATGGTTATGGGAAATTTTTTAGTTTCTAAAAGTCTTACAAGCCACATATAGTAGTTTCTTGGTCATTGGTGTGAGTCGCGACACATCCATGGACAAGAGGATATAAGATGATAGAAGTTTCACTTTTTTCTCTACTCTAATGTCGTGCCTTGAAGTTGAATCATGTAAGGTGTTTTTATCAACCTCTTCTCTTTGTGTTTATAGGACATGCATTCAAGGAGATCAACCGCTACAAGGGAGGAGGGAGGTGTATCTAATGAGAGAATCTCTCCCCGTGTTTTCCAAGTTCCTATTGTTTTCCTAGATGAGGAGAATGAGGAGGTTCCCCTTCAAGAACCTCAAGTGTCTCCAGAACCTCAAGAGCATCAAGTTCCCCAAATGCCTCCTATTCCTCAAGCTCCTTTTGTTGAAGGAGATATGACTAATGCGGAGTTGAGGGCTGCCCTAATGAACTTGACCCAAATCATGACGGCTCAAGCTCATGACGTCAATAATCACTTGGTTGCTCAAGCTTACCAAGGAGTTGGACTCCAACCAAATGCTAGTACTCCCAGTTCTAGAATTCGGGATTTCATGATGATGAACCCTCCCAATTTTCATGGAACTAAGGTGGATGAAGATCTCTAAGGTTTCAAAGATGAGGTTTTAAAAGTGGTGGATGCTATGGGTGTGAGAAAGCAGAGTTAGCTCCTTACCAACACAAAGATGTGGCTCAAGTATTGTTTGAGCAATGGAGGGTTTAGAGACCCCTTGAGAGAGGTCCGGGTGATTGGAAGGAATTCAAAGAGTCTTTTCTGGATAGGTTCTTTCCCCTAGAGTGAAGGGAGAATAAAATGGCCGAATTCATAAACCTTCGTCAAAGGAAAATGAGTGTGAAAAACTACTCTCTCAAATTCACCTAACTCTCTAAGTATGCCCCGACCATGGCAGCCAACCCTAGGGCTAGGATGAACAATTTTGTGATGGAGTGTCTATCTTGGTAGAATTAGATTGTCGTACGACAATGCTTCTTAATGACATAGATATCTCTAGGCTCATGGTCTATGCACAAAAAATTGAGGAGTCCAAAATAAGGTAGATAAGGCAAGAGGGTAAGATGCCTAGGTTGAATGATTCTAGTCACCAAAAGCCTAATAAGAGGTTCTATCATCAAGATTCTTCCATGGGAAACAAGGATAGGAATAGGTGGCCCACTTATGAGAATCAACATTTGGATAGGTGTCTTACCGGAAAGGATGGTTGTTTGCATGTGGTAAAGGGCGACAAGATGAGGGACTCCCGTATAATCAAAGCAATAGGGAAAGAGGTCAATCAAGCTTTTCTAAGATCCTAATGCTCCAAAGTAGAATCCTCTCTATGGGATGGGAGCTAGGAAGTATAACTAATATGGAGTTGATGGTTTTGGTATGTATTAACTCTTTTTAATTGTTTTTTTATGTTATGAAATGATTTTATATGGTTTTATAGTTAGTATGATCATGTCATCTTGAAAAATTGCACAAAGAATGAAATTTTGAAATTTTTGGTATGTTAGGAACTGTTATAGTGAATGTTCACTATAACAACTTGAAAATCAAAGACGTATCGTAAAGCCTAACGTAAGTGCCATCATGTCTAAGTGTAGTTTTTAAGTTCGTTTATTGAATATAGGTCATTTAGAAATTTAAACAAC
Source organism: Solanum lycopersicum (assembly GCF_036512215.1). NCBI lineage: Eukaryota > Viridiplantae > Streptophyta > Magnoliopsida > Solanales > Solanaceae > Solanum > Solanum lycopersicum. The sequence continues at coordinate 49,928,492 of NC_090810.1, read as the reverse complement.
CATAACATCTAAGAACGTCCATGATGTCATGAAAGTTGGTTCAAAGAGGTGCTAGTGTGATTAGTCTATTTGACTAGCTATTTGCTATCGGAAACTTATGAAAAGTTGTGAAAGGGTAGCTAATAGGTATTTATATTATCTTGTCATTGACACGTCCGGGTACGACTCCTTAAGGAGTGACCAACAACCTTTTTGGTGGACCCTTGCAGTTTGATGCAACAATGCCTTGTAGTGTGCATCAATGGGACAGAAGACAACCTCTGCATGGACTAACGGGGATTCGATGCCACCTTCATCCCACACTAAGGATTATTGATATGATCCCTTCACCCATAAAATCTCTGAACTCATCGCTAAAGTGCATAGGTGCAGGCTACGGTCTGTTTGTGGATCGATGGGGCATCGATGCCACAGTCGTCCGACACTTAGCCAATCCACAGAAACCTCTCACCTGCAAAATCTCTTAAATCATTCACAGAGTGAAAGACAAGATGGGGTGGGTCTGTAGAATCACAAACAGCCCATTGACGGGGTTCCTTCAATAAGGAGGTGATTTTGTTGCACATTTTTGTATTAGTTAATTTAATTAATTAGGTGGTTGACGAGTTAGTTAGAAATTAAGGGGAGGCTAATTAACTAAGCGAAAACCCATTTAAAATCCCCAACCCCAATTAACCTAATTATAACTCACAAAATAAACTCTCTTCCTTTCCTCTTCTTTCTCTGTCTACTTGAACTCACCATTGAAGACTTGCAAGAAAGAAGGGTTTGGGGGATTGAAAAGGACGAATTCACAATAAAATTGTGGTCAAACATTAAGGTATGATATCTCATTCACGTATGCGACTCTTTCTTCAAAGGGTTTCTTCAAAATGGATTTCAAAAGTTATGTTTTCTTATGGGTTTCATTCAATTACGAAATTGAAGATATGGATTGAGTTTTAATGATTTATTTAGGTTATATTGAACATATTAACATGAATTAACTTTATTATGTTCATTGTTGATGGTTTGTTCTAAATTGAAGAATATGATTCTCAATCCCTAACCCTAGATGATGATCTTAACCTATATTGTATTATGATCATTCAATTGATTGGTTGTGGATTAGCTTACTATCCTATGGTGTTATGATTATTAAATGAAGATGAATTATATGCCTATCATTTTAGGTCATGTTATGTGAATTAGGTTATGAAGTATATTGTGAAATTAGCCTATGTATCTTTTCTTAACCTATGGTTTAATGTTTAATTGTGTTGTAGAGATGCAATTGTCCTTGTTATGTTATTAGTTATGATTTTGTGACGATGTTACTCCCCAAATTGGGTTGATAGACAATGAGGAAGACTTGGTAAGTCTTAGTATATCTATCTTTACTTCCAATTGTGATTAATTGTGGTTAAGTCATGATGTTACATTGGAGTATGCCTTATATTAAGATTATAGGGTGGTATGATGTTGAATTTTTTGAAATTTCTTGACTATGTTGTGAGGTTGATTAAGGTGTACGTGATATAAGGATAGTGAAAACTATCAATGTGCCTTGATATGCTATGAAATGCTAATGTCTTAACCTCACTTATATGAATTGTGATGAAATGACTTATACTCATACAATTATTATTGAGATTTTGGTGATTATTATTATACAAGGAATATACCCTATCACCTAAAATGAGATATTATTGATAATTAAAGGCTTAAAGACATTTCAAAAATGGACTCTAGCTTAGCACCAAGCGAACTAGATTGAGGGGTGTCCCTTCCCACCTAGGGAAGGTAGGAGCACTACATTACTCTTGAGATTGGACACTAAAATGCATAGCGCATAAAGAGGTTCCCAACTATATGCCATAGTTCTTGAACTATGTTTCCCTATAGGAGTACTACCTAGTGGATCAACGTAGTTGATATGTTTCATGTTTTGGTACTACCTTAGAAAGTAGTGCGTCTTCTTGCGGTGTAGGGTTTTATGACACCGGATTCCAGACTAGATCATGTGGTCTATGTCGTTAGGACGAGATGTTCCCAAAAGGTAAAATGAATTAAAGGACTTGAACTCTAACTTGGATAACCTAAGAGGTCTAGCTTAGTCTAGGTAGGGGAATGGGACTCTACCTAAACATTGCACTAGTTATCCTTAAGGGGAGTCTTTTGAGGAGGTTCTTAAATATATTTATGTTATAATGATATATGATATGTATATAATGACTTCGGCACATTGTTGATACTACATGTTGATTAGTTCATTTATGAGTATGCTTTGGGTAATAATGTTAACATAAGATGAGGTGTATGTCAAAATGTTATGCTATGTAAAGTTGGACATTGGTAATGGTTTCTTGTTGAGGATACTGGATTGAGTAAGGTTAGGGGGCTTTGATGGGTCATTGCACTTGTTGACTTGATAAGGACTCTTGAGTAGTTGTCTTTCTTATTATGATGAGATTGACTCATATTCATTCTTGTTGTGTTATTCCTTGATGATAGGGTTGTAGTAATTCATGGTTTCAAGTATGTTGGAATACGTATTACTTGTTGAGTTTGTAAGCATGTTTGGTTGATTGATATAACTTGCTTGGCTTTGCATTAGATTCCAAAAAGGGTAAAAATGGCATGTTTTGACTAAATGTACTTTTAAGCATATTTTTCTTGTATATGATCATAAGGTCTCATATTTAGTGCATATGGAGTACTAACCCTATTTTCTTCCCTTTTCTCAAACAGTTTAGGTTTTGGTCGTTTAAGAGTTTTAAAGGCAACATTTTTTAAGGCTTGGATTCTTCCATTCATCCAAGTAGGGTAGGTCCTCAACTTCCGAGGGAAATGCAACTATCCAGATTATGTACTTGCGATGAGTTAAAAGACTCTTTCATTTCTTTACTTTTCAACTGAGTAGTACACTTTTGTATGGCCTATATGTGTTCTTGTTGGATTGATGTAAGGTCTATGCCTAATAATTGTTTAGATGGTATGAGATGAGACAATCATTGAGTGTATTTTTATGTTTTACTACACGAAGGTTCTATGTATACTCGATACAACTATATATTATGTGTACGTAGAGGTCTATCTAAACATCCAAGTAGTTGTAATGAAATTTTTAATTTTTTCAATAGTTTTCAACCTATTAATGTAATGACATGAGACTAAGAGGCTAGTCTTTGTTCTTAAAAATGAAGACATCATCGGTTAAATCTAGGGAGTATAACCGAACGAGACATTGACTATAAAAATTTTAAAATTTGAAATTTATTTTCCTTGCTTTATTAGAAGTTTCAATGCGTGTAAAAATGTTGTATATGGGCTTGTTTAATGTTGGAGAAGGTAGTTCCTCCATAAAAGAAGATTAAGGGTGAGTTTTGAAGTTTGTGATGTTTTGCTAAAAGTGCTCATATTGGTAGTGTTTAGAAGTGTGACATGATGGTCCTTGGTATTTTATTCCTTGATTTTGAGTCTTTGATCCTTGATTGTAATGTGTTACGTAAATCTAAGTGAGTCATTGTTGTTCTTGATGTTTAAGTGTCATTCGAGGATGAATGTTATTCTAAGTGGGGAAGAATATAATGCCCCAAAACAAACTAAGGTGAACTAGAGTGACGTGAGTGTTTCTTGAGTTAAATTTTTTTAAAATGACTTACTTTAGTGTTCTTAGGAAACGTGTGAAGTTTTGTTAAGTTTGGAGGTCAAACATCCAAGAACGTCCATGACATTTGGAAGATATGCCTTAGAAAGTACTTGTATGTCTTGAGGTGTTTGAGTTAGTTTGCGTGTTCTTTTTGCAAGAAATTGATGTGACGTGTTCCTAAGTAATAGATGAATACGTTTAGGGATCTATAGTCCGGGTAAGACTCCATCTAGGACCCACGAGAGGACCTTGAAGAGGACCCCAACACTTAGACAAAACATTCAAAATGTAGTGACAAATCGACGAGCCAGTAGACGGCCTGTCGATATGGAGGCAGACCGTCGACCTGGTCCGTCGTTTGGATATGGAAGCCTGCACATTGGAAAATTGCATTCCTAACCAACAACACCCCATCGACGGGGTGTTGGTTGAGAAATATCTCATTTGTAGGGAACTGTTTGTGCTGCCTGCAAAAGCTGTCTTTTGCTTGTGAAGTCTTGGGGTGTTATTTAGATATTAAATTATTTCAAATCCTAAGACATAATTTTAGACTTCATTTCCTAAAATCTAGAACCCCTCTCTCTTAGAAGTGTCTCTCAAGTTTCTTCGGAAGATAGAAATCAAGAAGAACTCGGAGGGCTTGTTGGGATGTGTTCTTAATCAAAAATCAGTGGTATGTATTGAATTTGAGTTATGTTATCCATCCATGAACCCTCTTCCATTCAAGGATTCATGTTCAAAAGATTTCGAAAGGTTTTTTCAAACTCTATTTCTTCTATCTTTGATTTTAAGCATGGATCTTCTTGTAAAAGTGTTCTAATGATTTGAATATTTTTATTATACTATTAATTGGTGATCTTAATTTTAGAAACGCAATGAACTCATGTATATGAATATTTCAAAATTTTGATAAGAAATGGGTTAAATGAGCATATTTGTGTAGGGTATGAACTTTGGTTTCTTATGTTGTTATTTTGGTTTAAGTACTGCCCTAAGGACCTTAGTATGTTGTAATATTGAGAAATTCGTTATAGGTTGTGATGTCTTAATTATGTGGCGAGTTGCTCATATTGTGTAATTATGATGATAAACTGATTATGAGTTGTGTGATACACCTTCTTGGTGGCTGTGTTTATTTGAAGAATTTGATATTACTTAGTATGTATTAGGAGTGTGTATTTGACGGTCAATATATGAAATGAAGTTCTATTGAAGACAAGTCTTGTCTTGTGTTTTGTGAAGTTGAATTGCATGTTTGGTTTAGATTATCCCTAAGTGAAGTATATGATTTTGTGAAGCATGTAAAGTGTGTGAATTGATAAATGTAGGTCTTAATCATGTATAGAAGCTAATGTGAATTACATGATGCTTATATGTAAGATGTGCTCACAACTACACACATAAAATGAATGCATGAAGCTAAGTTGAGTAAATAGAGGAGTTTTATGGTGAACACTCTTCGTGAGTTGAGATGAAGTGTTTAGTAGCAACCTCACTACATCCTAAGAGCTTTTTAAAATAGGTCGGAGGATAAATACCCTTCGTGAATTGAGATGTGGTGTTCTTTAGTTATCCTTAACCCATAGTTTAAAATGTTTAGAATTCGTGGGGGTTATGTCTAGCACCGAGAGGATATGAAGAAGAAGTGGTTAGACTTCATGAGTTGAGATGTTGTATTACAATGTTCCTCTTGAGATAAGTACTCCTCGTTAGTAGAGAATGAGTTACTTATTAGCAATCTCCTTATCCCTTAACTATGCACCCGCATAGGTATAGCTATTAGGAAAGCAATGCAAAATCTAGGAAAGTGAGGATCCCTCATCCGATAAGGGTTAATGTTAGGATTCCATGTCTATCTCTCATCATCTATGTTGGTTAATCTAACTACCACAAAAGAATCGAATGTGCTATGTATTCTAAAGAAGTTTTATACTTAGGGTAGATAGTGGAATGAGACGTTATTTATCCATTGCATTAGGTTGGAAATACGAAAGGGGAGTCTTCGTGAGTTTATTTGAAATGAATGAACTAAGTCTCCTAAAAGAATGTATTACATAGGGTAGTTGGTGGCATGGGACGCTATCTATCCATTGCACTAGGTAGGACATTCCGAAAAAGGAGTTTTGGTGCCAAGTCTTCTAAAGGAGTATACTAATTAGGGTAGGTGGTGGTATGGGATGCCATCTACTTATTGCACCAAGTAGGCACTGAAAGGGAATTCTTTGTGTGTTGTTGGGTGTTCTTCGTTTGTATTTCCATTGAGTGGGTGCTTGTTATCCCGAGGTGAGTATGTTGAAAGGAAGGTAGCCTTGAGGGTTGCTTTGGTGTGTTTTGAAGGAGGTCTATGTGTAATTTTTTCATGTCTTACATTAGTGAGTCTTAGGATGATCTTCGAAGGGAAACTCCGGTAGAAATTATTCTTATTGCTCATTGGCAATGCTTTGGAAGTTTCACCATTTTGGAGTTTTGTAGTTCACAGTAATTTGTTAATTAAACTTACTGGAATGTTTGGGATGTATCAGTGTAAATTGTTCTTTGGGATTAAAATTATTGAAATTCTCCTCTAAGTGTTAAATGATGATTTTATATTCTTGAATGTTTTACTTATTTAGCATGAAATTTTATTTTACTAAAATATCCCTTTTTGCATGTTTTTGCATAAACTATACTTAGTAAATTATTTGTACTAACTCTATATTTTTCTATACTATAAGTATAGGTTGGAAGCTCTTGAAGGTTTGAAGGCAAAGCTTGGGAAAGTTCCTATCAAGACAAAGTATGTTCTCATATATTCTAGGGCATAGTCCTTTTCTCAGTTTCTTATTTAAAGACATATTATGTAATTTTATTTCAATGTAAAGGACCATGTCCCTAAGATATTATGTCATTTATTTAAGTTAGCTTGTGAAGATCAGATTCTATAATTATTTATGAAATATTAGTTTTTATTAAATATTCTTGAAATTTTTAATTCCACACTACTTTCATGTCTTATGTAATTAACGATAGTTAAAGGTCTTGTACAAGACCTCAAAGGGTCAAGTACGCCTAATCGCGAAACAAGGGTTCTCCTTAACTTCTAGGGGGGGTACTTTCGGGTTGTTAAAGATAATGTAACACTTTGAAATTCCAAAACATAAGTCTAATGTTTTTAACAGTGTTTTATGGTCAATAACAGTGTAGAAAATTCATTTAAGAAGTTTTAGTATCAAAACGTAAAAAACGTCCATGACGTTCATAGACTAGTGCAAAAAGTGGTAGTGTGTATTAGCCTATTTCACAGGGTTTTAGGAGTTCAAACATGATGAAATTTGGTGGAAATGTGTCAAACATGCACTAAAGTAGGTTTAGGGCCAAACATCTTGGTACGACTCCCCAAGGATCACCCTAAGGGTCCTTGAGGAGGACCTTTCCATTTTGGCCAAGAAGCTGTCACAAGACAGTGTGCACTAACTGTTACAAGCAACGGAGCATGAACTAATCGATGAGGCGTCGATGCCTCTGTCTACCAACAATTTGTAAATTTTAGGAAGTGGAGAAAAACACTATCTCTATCACAAACTATGGATGTGCAAGACGGTTAGGGGAAGGGGCCGTAGGTTAACCTACGGACCGTCGATCATGGTCTCGTAGGTCCTGCTTGAGTTTCAACGATTAAGTTTTAATAGGGTCATTTAATTAATTTATTTAGTTACGGGCTTAATTAGTGATTACTGTGTGGTTTATTAGGTTAGTTAATTAATTATATAACCTACACTAAGCCTAAAAACAACTTATGACCCCCAAATTCTCAAACCCAAATTGATCTTCCTTTTCGCTCTACTTTCTCTCTCTAAAGGAAATTCCATTGAAGATAAAAGTCTAAGGTTTCTAAGGAAGCAAGAAGAGTTCTTTTCTCCATTAATAGATGATATTTTTTAATTTTTCACACATTTTAACATATGACATGTAATGACGAATGCTAGGAGGCTCGTCTTAGTGCTCTTCGAGGATGTTGATGCTACTTACTTCTTGGGGGTGCTCCACGCATGTGACACTCTTGTGATCAATAAATATGTCAACATAAACATCATAGAAATAGTAACGCAATATATTCAAAGCAATTACTATTGCATCCAATTCTAAGTCATGAGTTAGATAGCTCTTTTGTTGAATCTTCAACTTTCTAGAGGTATAAGTGATAACCTTGCCATTTCGCATTAACAAATAGTCCAAGCTAACTATTGATGCAACATAGTACACCATAAAACCTTGAGTTCGCTATGCTATGGTATAAACGGGAGCATTAGTCAATTTTTTTTCAACTCGTAAAAACTTTTATCACCTTTAGTCTATTGAAACTTGACTGTCTTCTGAGTTAACATCATCAAAGGGGATGAGAGAGATGAATACCCTTCAAACAATCTCCTATAATAGTCAGTCAAACCCAAGAAACTCCTTATATCTTTTGCTAATGTGGGTCTAGGCCAACTGAGAACTAGTTTTATCTTCTACGTGTCAACTTTAATCCTATCACCAGAAATTATGTGGCCCAGTAATGCCACAGACTTAAGACAAAACTCACACTTGGAGAACTTGCCATATAGCTCCTTATCTCTCAATGTGTGAAGAATTATCACAAGATGAATAGCATGATCTTTTTCATTCTTGAATAAATCAGTATGTCATCGATGAAGACAATGACAAACTGATCTTAATAAGGTTTAAAGACCCTGTTCATAAGATCCGTGAATGTTCCAGGTGCATTTGTCACACCAAAGTACATAACAACTTATACTGCCCATAGATGGATCTGAAAGTTGTATTTGTAATATCATATTCCATAACTTTTAACAAATGGTAGCATGATCACAGATAAATTTTGAGAAGAAAGAAGCTCCTTGAAGATGGTCGAAAAGATCATCTATCCTTAAAGAGGATACTTATTCTTGATGGTCAGCTTATTCAGCTAACGGTAATCTATACACATTTTAAAGGAACCATCATTCTTTATCATAAAAAAGACCCGAGTGCCCAAAGGTGATACTTGGTCACATAAAGACATTCTCTAAAAATTCTTTCAATTGCTCTTTTAGGTCTTTTAACTCTACTAATGCCATTATATATTGCGGAATCGAGATAGGAAGAGTATTTGGAATGATATCTATCCTAAAGTCTATTTCTTTCTCAGGAGGACTCTGGGCAAATCATCAAGAAAGACTTTTGGAACTCTTTTACTATAGGAACTGATTGAAGGAAAGGTACCTCAACACTTGAGTCATTAACCCAGACTAAGTGATAGATACACCCCTTTGAAACTAAAATCCTCACCTTAAGGTACGAAATGAAACGACCCTTGGCATTGCTAAAGTACTAATATATTCTATTGACGGACTCATTTTGTACCTGAAACTTTATAACTCGAGTTCTTCAATCTATTGATGCATAATAGGCATGGATCTAGTCCATACCTGGAATAACATCAAAATCTTTCATGTCTAACTCTATTAAATTATCCGTGGTAGTCTTGTGACTGACAAAAAAAGGATGACCACAATAGACTTTTTCTGCTAAAATGGATTCATGTCACGCCCCGAACTACCCTCGAGACGCGCACATGGAACCTAGGACAATAAGTGATCCTAAGCTAACCCTCCTGGCTTGATCATGAGCATACTAAAGATAACAAATTATTGCAGAAGCTAAATCATACTGAAATGAAAATATGGGGAATACCCATATTCTATAACTGAGAACAATGAGATACAAAAGAAATATTCACTCAATACTAATCCGAATCTAACTATGTCTGAAAAAAGCCTCTAAACTAGACTAGAAATACTGGGAGAAGCCCCAACTAAATCTAGCAAAAACTAAAACTAAATGACTAAAGACTGTTGTCCTTGGAGAATGAGGACTCAACATGAGTTCGGGAAATTGATATATCTGTGATTTGTATGCTGAGAACCTAAACCTACATAATGAGAAGATGTAGCGCACATATGCGTAAGTACTTGAAAGGTACTGAGCATGTAGGATAGAGTAAAGATGAAATAAAACATAACTGAACAAGCACAAAAACAAGTATAATAATCTAAACGTGATGTGCTGATTTCAGAGGTAACTGGATGCAATGACCAATTTATAACGTGCTAAAATTGAATACTGAATATACTGATAAATGGTCAATATAGAGAGTCTAACAAAACAGTGGGAGCTACTAAAAACTGCTAATAAAACCACATGAGGTAAATGTGGATTCTAATGTATACGCCCCATCAGGAGGACCCAACACACCCAGCCAAAGGTATAAAGGCATAGTGACGTGATCACTAAGCTGATTGCCCTCATATGGGGACTTAAAATCTATTAGGCTAGTAGTTCTAGGACTATTGGGTACGCTAAACCCTAGTCCAACTCGGTATTATTCTACTCCCAATAAATTTTGTAAATTAATTGATTATATTTGAATTTCTATAAATACTGGATAGCTCAAAACTGAACATGAAAGTTGAGAATGCAACAATTAATCTGGTAATCATGCATTTATAACTGAGGCATGTATATCTGAAGTGTGTAAAATATATGACCTAGCATGTGTAATTGAAGATCTAAAGAAATACAAAGCTAGGGTTTTGAAATTCGTGCGATAACTTGAGTAATAACATGATAATCTTATTAGGAACATATATTTAATAAATTCATGAAGTTCTAACACAGTTCTAGAAACCCTAGGTTTATTCATGATAAGAGAATTAAGAATGGACTGAAACTAAGGACCCAATGGGTTAATCAAACCCACGAGTGAAATACCACGTACTTTGTGATGAAATCAACGGAAAAATACTTAAGTTTTAGGGTTGGAGCTGCTGGAGCTTGCGGATTTCTTGAACTAGGCTTCTTGAGCTTTTTTTTCCTCTCTTGCTTCTAATTTTCTAAGTTTTTATTTAATGATTTTACTTGGATATGTTTAAATTAAGTTTCTAGGCTTAAACTACCTAAAACTGATGATTTAGTTAAAAAAAACCTAACTTAGGTTTTAAACGGAGTGGAAAAGGTCAAAAAGACCCCTGGGAAGGTTTCTATCGGGCCTCACGACGGCCAAAACTATCGGTCCGCCGTGAGACCGACGCCCCATCATTCGGTCCGTCGTGAGGTCCTTTTCGACAAGCTTTTACTAAATGTGCATAAATTTTTACTCGGAGGTCTGAGTTTAAAAAAGTCAGTGGCTATAAAAAGATACTTCAATTATCTATCTGTGGGTAGGTCATGAGAGACCTAATTAATTTTGTGCTAAGAGTTATGATCATTTTAAGTTGACCAAACTTCATTTAATCTTAACTGGCTGCTTATTTTCTACGTATGGTTAGACCTACGGATCGTAGGTCAACCTACGAACCATGTTGGACATCCATAGCTCTTGTCAGAGAGTTGTTGAAGGGAGTCTTGATCGACGGTCACGGACTACGGATTATCGTTTAACCTACGGACTGTAAGTCCGTCCATCGTCCAAGATTTAACACATTTTTCTAGGATGAAACTTTTGGGAGTTTCTGATCCCATCGACGATTGTGCAGGATGGACCGTGCTTTAGTTTATTGTCCGTCAATGCCACAGTTTGTAGCACCTACAGATTTTTCTGAAAAAACTATTTTTTAGTTTGTTTTGGCTACTGGGTGTTACATTATATCACCATTGGGATCATTCGTCCTCGAATTGAAGACTAAACTAGCTTAAATAGAGGGAGGAAGATGCAAACCCCTCTTTTAAACACTGAGAACTGAGTTTTGACTGAATTGAGTTCTGAGTACATGCAATTACACTAAAAATGAAAGTACAAAGTGAGGGAACATGATTCTAATACTGAATTTACACATTAATGACTGTAAAACTGAAGAGGAACTATTTCCTCATGTTGGAGTGGAATCGGAAGGAAAAAGTTAAGGATACTTGGCTTTCATTGGTGCTTGTGCTTCCCAAGTAGCTCCCTCTATGGACTGACTCCTCTAGAAAACCTTGACTAAAGCGACTTCTTTGTTTCTCAATCTTCTAACCTGACGGTCAAGAATATCAACTGGTACATCATCATAAGAAAGACTATCTGTCACCGCCACACTCTCTAATTGCACTTTAGAGGTTGGTTCACTCACGCACTTCTTCAAGAGTGAGATGTGGAAGACCGGATGCATTGCTGCTAATTTTTCAAGAAACTCTAACTCATAAGCCACCTTGTCAATCCTTTTAAAGAACTTGTAAGGGACTACATATGTAGGACTATGTTTCCGTTTCATTCCAAATCTCATAACCCCTTTCATAGGTGAGACTTTCAAAAAAAACCTAATCATCAACTTGGAACTCTAGTTCCCTTCTCCTTACATCTGCATAAGACTTTCTCCATAGCTTAAAGAACTGAATCTGGCCCTATCAAAGTTTTTTCAACTACTTCAAACCCACCTATAGGAGATCTACATCTACGCCCATATAAAGCCTCATAAGGGGCCATCTGAATGATGGAATGATAGCCATTACTTTAGGCAAAATCAGTAAAATAAAGGTGATCATCCCATATACCTTTGAAATTGATCACATAAGCTCTTAACATATCCTCTAATGTCTGAATGGTAAACTCTGCCTGCCCATCGGTCTGTGGATGAAATGTTGTACTAAGGTTAACTTGAGTACCAAGATCTTTTTGAAATGACATAAAGAAATGAGAGGTAATCTGAGGACCTCTATCTAAGATGATAGAAAAATGAACCCTATGCAATCTCACAATTTCAGTAAGGTAAAGGTTGGCATAGTCCTCTACTAAATATGTAGTCTTGACCGCCAAAAAGTGAGAAGATTTAGTCATCCTATCAACTATCATCCAAAATGAGTCATGGTGTCTACGAGTACGAGGCAACCCTGTGATGAAATCCAGTTTGATCACATCCCACTTCCAAGTTGGAATATCGATCTCTTGAGTCATACCTCCTGATTAATGATGTTCTACCTTGACTTGCTGGCAATTGGGGCACTTACTCAAAAATTCTGTTATATCCCTCTTCATGCCATTCCAACAATAGACTTCCCGCAGATTGCAATACATCTTAGTGTCACCTGGATGAATAGAATACCAGGAGTTATGAGCTTGTCCAAGAATATGCTGCCTCAACTCTCCGACATCAGGTACACACAATCTACCTTGGTAGCGAAGTACACCATCTCCCCCTTAGGAGAAAATCTCCACTCTCTTATTGTTGACTGCACCCTTTAGTTGAAGAAAGATCGGATAACTCTCTTTCTTTTCCTTAACCTGTACTAGGAAAGACAATTCTCGCCCATTCTGAATGGTTACACTACTGTCTGATATGCTCATAAAGAAAAATCCCAAGCGAGCAAGCCTGTGAACTTCCTTCACTAGATCCTTTCTTTTCTCCTCAACATGGGCTACACTACCTATAAATAACCTACTAAGAGCATCGGCCACTAAATTCGCCTTTGAAGGATGATAACGCACACTCATATCATAATCCTTAAGGAACTCAAGCCATTTCCTCTGGCAAAGATTCAACTCTTTCTGGGTGAACACATATTGAAGGCTCTTATGATCGGTGAACACATCTACATGAACACCATACAGGTAATGTCTCCATATCTTCAGTGCAAACACAACTGCTTAAAGCTCGAGGTTATGATTTAGATAGTTCTTTTCATGCACCTTATGTTTTCTAGAGGCATAAGATATAACCTTATCTCTTTGCATCAACAAATAACCAAGGACAACTCTGGATGCATCGCAATAGATCACATAACCATCTTAACCCTCCGTAGAATCAAGACAGGAGTTGTAGTCAATCTAGTTTTCAATTCTGCAAAGCTTTTGTCACTATGATCTGACAATTGGAACTTGACCATCTTCTTAGTCAACCTAGTTAATAGTGAGGCTATGGATGAAAATCCTTCCACGACCTTCTTTAATAACCTGCTAGACCTAACAAACTTCTGATATTTGTAGCAGAGATAGGTCTGGGCCATTGTTTCACTACTTTTATATTTTGTGAATCTACGCGAATCCTTTCGCTAGATACAATGTGACCAAGGAAAGCAACGGAGTGCAACCAAAACTTACATTTACTAAACATAGCGATTAACTGGAGATCTTTGAGAGTTTGCAGAACAAATCTCAAATGACTTGCATGTTTTTCCTCACTGCTAGAGTAAATGAGGATATCATCAATAAACATGATAACGAACAAGACTAAGTACTGTTTGGACACTCTATTCATCTAATCCATGAAAGCTGTAGGAGCATTGGTTAGTCCAAATGACCTAACTACAAATTTATAATGACCATACCGAGTTCTGAAGGTTGTTTTCGTAATGTAACTATCTCTAACTCTGAGCTGATGATAACCCGATCTGAGGTCTATATTTGAGAAATGACTAGCACCCTTATGTTTGTCAAACAAGTTATCAATCTTGGGGATAGAATACTTATTCTTGATTGTGACCTTGTTCAAATGTCTATAGTCAAAGCACATTCTGAGAGAACTATCTTTCTTCTTTACAAACAATACTGGTGTACCCTATGCTGAAATACTAGGTCTGATGAAACTCTTATCTAAAAGGTCATTCAACTTCTCTTTAAATTCCTTAAGCTCTGGTGAAGTCATTTTGTAATGAGGAATATAAATAGGCTCGGTATCTTGAAGGAGATTAATTCCAAAGTCAATTTTCTTATCGGGAGGAACTCCAGAAAGATCTTCAGGAAATACTATTGGAAATTCACAAAACAGTGGAACTTACTTAAGATTAGAGTTTCAAGTCTAGAATCCTTAACCCGAACTACATGATAGAGATAAACCTTAGATATTATATTTGTGGCCTTAAAGGTAAAAAATAAATCGACCAGTAGGCGCTAAGCTACTACCCTTCCATTCTAAGATTGTTCGTCTGGAAACTGAAAACGAACAACCCTAGTTCTACAATCGACTGAGGCATAACATGATTGTTACCAATCCATGCTTAGAATGACATGAAATTATACCATTTTTAACTCTACTAGATCTGCTGAGGTGACTTTCTGAGATACTATGATTGTGTAATTTTTGTATACCCGTCTAGCGATAACTAGGTCATCGACTGGAGTAGAGAAAAACAAAGGTTCAGAGAGAGTTTCTGGACTAACACTGAATTGGACTACTATATTGAGTTACAAAAGACAAAGTCATGTTTGTTGTCTTTCCAGTAAGTGAACCATATGTGAGTCACATCCTTGAGTTTGTAGAATGTTAATCTCACCTATCACTACTAGTTATTGACATCACTTCTCTTGACCGTATCAATGTACTTTTGTGTGTCCTTGCCAACTTGGGACCCTAAAAACTTAGACAGATTCGTCCTAACAAAATCACAAACTCTAGTTGCCACTAATTGGTCATTTTTATTAGTATAAACTAGAACATGTTGATTGTTCTAGTTGGTCATACTCTGAGCCAAAAGCTGAATTGGTATTCTGAAACTCTGCATGTGAAATTCCTTATCTAGTACTAGAGAAACTATGTTAGCATTGTGTGCATTAACATTCCATGCCTATGCTCTACGAGGAGGCATGGTATTAAGCGCTCAACGTAGAGTTAGAATGGAATTAGATCATACCTTACGCACGATAATAGTTAAAGAAAGGAAAGTTTTCCTAAAAACAATTTGTAGCCTCCCTCTCATTAGATGTGGTTCACTTCACACCCATGAAAAGAACTCTACTTACTGTAGATTTTCACACATCTTAGGACTCTTGAACCTAGTACTCTGATACAATGTTTTGTCATTCCTCGAGCTACCCCTGAGACGCGTACAGGAACCTAGGACCACAAGTGATCCTAGGCTAACCCTGCTGGCATGATAATGAGCATACTAAAGATAATAAACTATTGTGGAAGCTAAATCAAACTTAAATTGAAAAGATGGGAAAGAAATTTTAACTCAATACTAAGCTGAATCTAACTATGTCTGAAAATAGCCTCTAAACTAGACTAGAAATATTGGGACAAGCACCAGCTAAATCTAGCAAATACTTGAACTAACTGACTCAAGACTGAAATGAAACTCATGACTGTTGTACTCGGAGAATGAGCACTCACCGCTGAATCTGCTAAACTAAAGATTAAGAAATTGATCTATGTGTGATCTGTATGCTGAGAACCTGAACCTACATCACGAGAAGGTGTAGTGCACGTATGAGTTAGTACCTGAAAGGTACTAAGCATGTAGGATAGAGTAAAGCTTAAATAAAACATAACTTAACAAGTATAAAAACAAGTATAATAATCTGAACGTGATGTGCTAATTTCTGAGCTAACTGGATGCAATGAACAATTTATAACATGCTGAAACTGAATACAGAATATACTTATAAATGGTCAATGTTGAGAGTTTTACTTAATTTTGGGAGCTACTAATAACTTATAATAAAACCACATTAGGTAAATGTGGAGTCCAATGTGTACGCCCCATCGAGAGGACCCAATATACCCTGCCAAAGGTATAAAGGCATGCTGGCGTGATCACTAAACGAATTGCCCACATAGGGGACTTACAACCTACTAGGCTAGTAGTTCTGGGACTATTAGGTACGCTAAACCCTAGTCCAACTCGGTATTATGATACTCTCAATGAATTTTGTAAATGTACTGATTATATCTGAATTTCTGTAAATACTAGATAGCTCAAAACTAAAAATGAAAATTGAGAATGCAATAATTAATCTGGTATTTATGAATTTATAACTGAGGCAAATAGATCTGAAGTGTATGAAATATATGACCTAGCATTTGAAATTGAAGAACTAAAGAAATACAAAGCTAGTTTTCTGAAATTCGTGCTATAATCTGAGTAATAACATGATAATCTCATTTAAAACATATATTTAATAAATTCATGAAGTTCTAACAAAATTCTAGAAACAGAAGGTTTAATCATGATAAGAGAATCAATAGGTTACTGAAACTAAGGACCCAATGGGTTAAAGAAACCCACTAGTGAAATCCCACATACCTTGTGATGAAATCCATGGAAAAATACTTATGTTTTGGGGTTTGAGCTGTTGGAGCTTGTAGATTCTTGAACTAGGGTTCTTGAGCTTTTTTTCTACTCTCTTGCTTCTAATTTTTCTATGTTTTGATTTATTGATTTGACCTGGATATGTTTTAATTATGTTTCTAGGCTTAATCTAACAAAGATCTGATAATTTAGGGTCAAAACGACCTAACTTAGTGTTTAAATGGAGTAGGAAAGGTCAAAAAGACCCTTGGGAAGGTTTCTGTTGGGCGTGACGATGACCTGAACTGACAGTCTGTCGTGCGCCCGACGCCCCGTAGTTGGATCTGTCGTGAGGTCCTTTTCGACATGCTTTTATTAAATGGGCATAAATTTTTATTTGGAGGTTTGATTTTAGCAAAGTCGGTGGCTATAAAAAAAATTCTACAATTATGTATCTGTGGGTAGGTCATGGGTGACCTTATTGATTTTGTGCTAAGAGTTATGATCATTTTAAGTTGACCCAACTGCATTTCCTTTTAACTAGCTACAAATTTTCAACCTACAGACTGTAGGTCTACCTAGGAACTATGTTGGTCATCCATTGCTCTTGTCAGAGAGTGCTTGAAGGGAGTCTTGATCGACGGTCACAGATTACGGACCATCGTTTGACCAACAGACCGTATGTCCTTTCGTCGTCCAAGACTTAACCAATTTTTCTAAGCTTAAATTTTTGGGATTTTTTGATCCCATCGACGATTGTACAGGATGGACCGTGGTTCAGGCTACGGTCTGTCGAAGCCACCATTTGTAGTACCTGCAGATTTTTCTTAAAACAAATTTTTGTTTGTTTTGACTATGGGGTGTTACACTTACAGGTGTCTAAAAACGTTGAATAGTTTGCTAAGTTGCTCATGAATAATTCCAAAGTTCATAGAAATATAGGGAGTTACAAAAAATAAACTCTCAACCGGGTCTAATAATGCATAAATAGTAAAGTAAAAGAATCAAAACATATTAGTGACAACATCATGTGAATCATTTTTTTGTCGGCAATGATTGAGAGCATACAAGCGGTTTGTTTATCCGCCCACACCAGAAGTAGCTCCCCTAGGTGCAGAATTTTCTAATGGAGCAACTGATGACGACGGAGCTCTATTTCCCCATTACCACTGCCTTTCTTGCTCCTTGGACAGTCTCTTATGAAATGTCTGGTCGCACCACACTTGAAACGATCTACAAAGCCTATATGACAAATACCATAGTGATTTCTACCATGCTTGGCACATGCACGAGGCTTACTACATCCCTACGCCACACTAGGTTGTGTGTAAGAACTTGCTCTTAGGTGCAGGTGCACTAGTAGATGATAGAGCAAGACCCTTCTATTTCTGTTGGAAGGATTTCCAGTTGGCATCATTCTTCTAATGCTCGGACTCATTCGCTGTCTTAGGTTTCTTGGTCTTGAACTCCTCTCTATCACTAAGCTTCTTTTCCTACTCTTGCTTAACAGAGATAATTAACCTAGAAATGTCTATGACCCAAATAGCATGGCAGATGACAGAAAAGATGTTGTAAACTGTGATTTATAGATGGATTTAATAAATCTCTGAGATATATGTAAACATACAACTATATGAAAATATAATAACTTATGTGGGATCTTCTCTAACTTACAACCAGCACTTAAGAGTTATAGTAATGATAGAGCGTTAACTGTCCCATGCTGCCCGACCATCCTAACCTTTCCAGAGTATAGAACGTGGATTTCATAATGGATACTCTAGTCTACATTGAAAAGGGTTCATCCAAAAAGTATGACCCTCTTCTATCCATGGTGGCTGCATAGTTTATGGTGTTTGCGAGTATTCTGAACTCTCCCCATATCGCTGCTCAATACTACTGCCGCTCAATACTACTCTCAAAAATATATTAGCTCTTATGCTTTATATATATAATCATTCTGCGATTTGAGATTAGTGCACAAAAATACTTAGGTCAAAGGCTATTTTTGAAATCTTAGTTTCCCTGCTTGCTTCATTTAGAAAAATATTGCTCTTTAACCAAAACCTAGCCCCAAGGCTCTTTGGAAACTTAAATATGAAAACATTTATAAATGTTTTTGGCACACGTAGTTCCCTATAGCTTTTTGAGAAGTGAACTTAATAGATGTACTCTTAGCTTAATTAAATTGAAACTTTTGATCTTAAATCAACACTTGGGGAATACTTAGTTCCCTTATATTTTTGAAGGACACACTTCACGTTTTACTCTTTACTTTAACGCGAAACTTGAGGATTAAAATGAAGTTAAAACATTTGAGTAAGACTGTTGAAACTTTTAAGAAACATTGTTTTGACATACTTCTTAACTTTTAGACTTAACTCATTAACTTCTTTGACTTTGACCTTAACTTTCATTAAATTGGATTATGTATTCAAGGTTCATGATATCATGTTTATGGATGATTTCATGATATTTAGATATACCTTAGTGTGTTGGAATAAACTAAGATATGTGTGAACATCACTTCGGAACTAGTACGAAAAGTTAGGAAAAAAATGGGGTCTCCAGGTGGACATAGCGCTTTGAAAGGTGAGGAGCGCCAGAGCATGACGTACAGTATCTAGTCTGAGGTGCTTTTGCTGGAGTGGTGCACCAGAGCTTTTCAGAAAGAGCCTGCTTTGATAGGCTCTGACAGGCGCGGCGTACTAGGGTCTGTTTGATGGGAATTCCGACTTTTCTTCATCAATCTTTATCTCTAAACCCTCTAAACATCCATGGATCCTTCCCCAAACACTTAGGATCACTAATATTCTAAATATCCAATAGTTTATACTCTTTAAAAATCCCTGAAACACGAATCATTCAACTAAAGCCATACTACAACTAAACAAACAAGTATCAGTAATTGCTCATAAATAACATCAACATTCATCATTCAATCTACAAAAACTCGTTGAATTAGAGATGTTGGTGAGTGGGTGAATGAACACAACACACAAAGATCTCACATACCTCATAGGGATCAACCACGAGGAATTCCATGCAACGATCATGGCGTTCTTGAAGAATTCTTGATCTTCCTCTTCTCTTTTCTTTTGTCAGAAGCCCTAAGCGTATTCAATTTTTCTAATAACTGAATTTAGGCTTTGTTTTACCCCTAATAAAACTTTAAAACAAATAAGGAAATAGAAGGGTGAAAAGACTACATTACCCTTACTAATGTTAGGAGTGGACTTTCCTCAACCTAATAGACAAGCTTTTGAAAGGTATATCTCCTTCATAGGACATCAAAAATGAGCAAACATGGCGCCGTTTGAAATATTTTCCAAGGGCTTTTAATCTATATAAAGAACTGAGCCTAACTTCTCCTAAATTAAAAGTTATTGCCGTTTGAAAATTACCAAAGCTCACTATTTAAGTTTAGGAAATCTTCCTGATTTTTCCTATTCTTTCCAAAAATAAGTATTCTTAGTTTCATGGTTGAATCCTAGCTATTTCAGATTAACCGATGTTACAATTAGTTATTAACTAATTATAGGTTTAGTACTACATGATCATTATTAATAGTCCAGTAGGAACACACCTCCTATAGTATAGAAGTTGTTGTTGGTCTTCACTTGTACTTAAAAAGTTTCAGTGCACATTGTCAAATTATAATAGATTTTATATTTTCCACCCTGAATCTTTAAAGGAAACCCAAGAGATTTGATTCTTAGAAAAGGAAAGGAAATCAAATTCCCAAAGACATTCAACACGTGATATTTTTATACTTATTAGAATCCAATATTGATCCTACTCCAATCCCCTTGGGTTCGAAG
The DNA here is from genome assembly GCF_036512215.1 of Solanum lycopersicum. Classification (NCBI taxonomy): domain Eukaryota; kingdom Viridiplantae; phylum Streptophyta; class Magnoliopsida; order Solanales; family Solanaceae; genus Solanum; species Solanum lycopersicum. The sequence goes on along the minus strand of NC_090810.1, from coordinate 49,908,038 downwards.
TGTGTTATGTTCTTGTTTTGTGATATTTAAATTGTTGCAAGTATATATCCTAAGTCTACACATAACTCTCATTATCTTTTAGTTTCATTTTAGTATTTTGATACATGAGCTCACCAAACAAATTTTTTGTCCTTTTTTCTTGTTACACAGAGATTCATCCAGAAAAAGAATATTTGGTAAAACTAGAAGAGAATGTAAGACGTATAATTCATTATGTATATTAATCTTTTGCCAGTTCTTGCAATCTTTCTATAGAGATGATTAAGGTTTCTATGAGGGTCAAGGCACAAAGTAATTTGATCCTTATAAAAGAGAAGGGAATCATGTTTCCAAGAATAAGTTAAAGTATGAACACACTTTTGTAATCTTCAACAGAATTAAAAAAAAAATTGTCAATCAATTTGTTTGAGATCCTCCTTTATTTTCTTGATTTATAACATCTCCTTTGATTCAATATTCTTCATATTAGTACAAGGTAGACCACCAGATTCACATATATAGTGCACATTAGTAGCAATGTAGTTTTTTTAAAAAAAATTTTATGACCTTCTACCCACCCAAATTTGTCCTCCCGAAATGTATGATTTTCGCCTTCTTTGTCTATTTGGGACTCTTCTGTCGATTTTATATTACAAGGTATCCCCAATAACCAAACCTAATATAGATCCACAAATTTGATATAACACAATTTATCTACACCTAATGTTCAACAAAAACTGCAATCAATCTTCTATTCCTCGACAATAACTTCAAATTTAGTTAAATATTCATTAGGTTCATGCTTTTCCTTTCTTGTAAAAGAAGTACTATAATTATTATATAATTTTACACAATAATCTCTGTAGAAAGTGGAACAGTGTAGCACATAATTAACATCGAAAAGTTATTAGTAAAAATTATAAAACACATAAGTCACTTCCTCACCTGTGTCACTAAAATTGCTGCACTGATTTTTATTTGTATTGAAGCCAACACTCAAAGTCATACGCTTTAGACCTACACTCAAATCAATTTCATTTATTCCTTTCTCTCTTCATAGTTCTAAAATCTCAAATATGGTCAATGTAAGCTTACGAGTATTAGTTTAGAATGAAATTGATGTCACTAACATAGGAAAAAAATAACACCAAACTTAGAATAAAATAAACACATAACACATCTATAAGAGAAAAAGATGAAACAAATAGCAATTAAATGAAATATAAACAAAAAACTACATAATAGTAGCATGAAATAATATTAATTGTAACCATATTATAAAATGCAAGAGAAGAATTAGAAAAACACGAACAAAAAGAGTAAGTGTTAAACTAGACAACAAAGTGGTCACAACGGTAATTTGGTTATTATTGAAATTGATGGAATTTAAGCATTATTTTTCAAGATTTTTACATTTTTTTATCAATTTATTTGACAAAATCCAGTTGGAAGTCCCCCATAAAATCCATAAAATCTCTTCAAAATTTCAATAATAAGAAGAGGAATTTAATGCACCCACTTCATAATTTCTACAAATCGGGCTATTTCTGAAATAATCATCTTCTACCTCGAATCAGGTTTGAATGCTTATTTAAAAATAGTTCAAAGTTGTACCAAATGAACCCAAATTTTTGATTTGAAATCCTTTAGACATTCTAGATATTTTTAAGTAATTAAAGAAGAATGAAGAAAGAAAATACCTATTAAAGATAAAGAAGAAAGGAATCAATTACTTTTTTGAAGTAATTAATGAGAATTTCCTAATTTGAACAAGTTATTACAACATTAAATTCAACTCAAACATATATAATTTTACAAAATTATATTCAAGAAATATCCAATATAGAGGAAAAGAAAAAACACAAAAAAGTCACCTACTACAGTAGTCATCGAAAAAATATTATCTACCACAATAGTACTAATCCTATTCTATGTGTACTACTAGGGTTGACTAAATTGAGAAAATACATAAATACCCTTAATAACATGAACATCATACATTCATACTATGATTTAAAAGTCCTAAAACATAATGATAATCTTTTCCTAATTGTGTAACTAAAACGTCACTATCTTTTGTATTAGTACTTTGATTTTCATAATCTCTTTAAATATTATATGCTCTATATGCAAAATAGAAATCCTTACATGTAAAGAATAGTTTCGTGACTCGTAAACCTCACCCATATACTTTTCAATCTTCCATTACCTCTCCTAACATCTAATATAAACAACGTGAATCACCTAACTTGGACATTTGTGCATTTCCTTACTCAGGCATTTTTGCATTTTTTATTCACATGTATCAATTTTCTCAACCTTATTTCCCTTATATTGTGCACCATGGAGGTCATTCTTTCTTTATCCTAACTATCCTCAGTGATAATTTTATCACTCCTTGTATGACCACGCATCCATTTAAATATCCTCAAAACTACAACATGCAACTTCTTAATATTGGAGCTCTTGACTAGTTAACACTCCACCAGATACAACAAATACATTTTAACCACGTTTCTATAAATATCTCTTTTTAATTATGTTGATACATTTCTATAAACAAGGGTCTACATACCGCTCACCACGGACCATATATTATTTAGGAAACTTTCCAAACTAGTTGAATTTGCTTATTTCATCTTCCAAAGATATTGATCACATGGACTAACAAAAGAATAAAATTGAAGCAGAGGATTTGTTAACTTACTATACTTTTAAGCTTGTCAATATATATAGTAAAGATACTTTTTGATAACTTCAGTTTATATATGTTTGTATGATCAATCAATCTTAATGTTATCTTCACTAACCTATTATTCATGTTGAATAAAATTAATTAACAAATGTCCATGATGGTCTACTACTGAAAGCCATAATTCCTTTTAGTCAATTTTAGAAGCTCGAGTTTCATAAACTAGTGAATGCAAAGAGGATAAACATAATACTCATAAGCATGACATGAAAACCTACATTCTTATAGACGATGTTAATACAATTCTTCTTCTGCATTCAAGGAAAAACGAAAATTATCAAGCTCTATTAATATTATTGCCCACGACAAAAAATTACCCGATGGGTGTAGTACTATGACAAGATAGAATCCCAAAAATCAACATCACAAGAAAATCAAAATCTACCACCACGAAACACACCATATGCAAAAAATTAAGACTTTTAAAGGTAGAAACCTTACTTGATAAACTCTATTCCAGCAAAACATATTAGGTATGATGAAGCTATAGGATATCAGCCTCATCGCTCTGTCTCTAGTGAAAAACGACAAAATTGTAAGGGACTTTTGCATGTGGTCGACAAACAAGGAGAAAATCATGAAAATTTAGGTAAAAGAGCTTCGATTTGGAATTTTGTAACTCAAAAGTTAGTGAAAAACAAAAAAGTATTTTGAAATAATTCTTCAATTATTTAGTGAAAAATCACTATTTGTTTATTCAATAAATACTTGTTAATATATTCGAAAATTCGTTCTTTCAAAGCCTTTAAAAATTCCAGATCTAGGGCAACTAGAATCTCTATTCGAGACTTGAAGAGTTTTTTTTATGAACTTCTTTTGTGCCAAATAAAAATTTGAGATAAAGTTGAATTTGTCGGAGGTAATAAAATATTTATGTGAAAATTATAAGGCCACACTTTGTAAGTGTTGATTTTTTAATCATAAAAATTGCTCACTTTGAATGTGTAGTCATTTATATAAATTAGCGTGTAAAATTATATCATGATGTGAAAACACTTATAAATTTAAACTATACAACTAAAGAACACATTTTATTAGTGTTGGAAATATTATTGTGGTCAAAATCTAAAAACTAAAAATGTATCCTTAAATGGTTTAGGTAACATATTATGAGGTGTTGCCTTCATTTTGTGTGGCTTTAGGTCTCAAATGCTGTATTGATTACTCTATTCTTTTCAAAATTTCATGTCTTATTTTCCTCTTTAGTTCATTTGAAAAATACTCCCTTTGTCCAACTATAACTATCCACTTTTACGTTTAGGGATATCCAACAATATTTTTTAATTTTATCAGAACAATGGATTATTTTAACGTAATTCCTAGTATATTCTTCGTATTTGTCATAGTAATTTCTCTATTATATTTTCAAGACATTGTATTAATTATATTTGAAGGGTGATATAGTTAAATTACCCTTCTATTAATAGTGTTTTTAATAAGTGCACAAAGTCAATACTAGACAATTGTTAATGGACAAAGGGGTTATTTCTTTTTTCCTTTTATGACAATGACATAGTTTTGATTTTTCATGCCACATGGTTAATACCTCAAGGTCAAATAATATTTTGGTACATTTTTTATATCATCAATATAGGATTACAAGAGTCGAAAATAGTATGAATTTGGTTCAAGTCAGTGTCAACTCAAAACTAGAAAAATAGCTTAAACGGAAAAAAGCATTCATTTCATACAAACTAATAAAAAAGGATGAACCTATTAAAATTATATTTTTGTTAATGTTTTTTCAAGGATGTGGAGAGGAAAAACAAAGCAAGTAAGATGAATGGGAGAAGGTAACGTTTTTCATCTGTATGAATACAAATTCAAAAAACATGTAAATGAAGCGCTTAACATATAAAATTTTAGGACAATAATAAACAATAAATTATTGACTATTGTAGCTATTTACTTCTGATTGATTGAATGTACTACCTTTTTCCTTCTACTATCACGTTTCTTTATGTAAGCTCAGAAAAAATGGCTAGCATTGGAACAACAAAACTGTTTCATAATCAATGTTTAATATGGTATGTGAACTTGTATCAAATGGATTACAATCATCTTTTGTTTTTGGATTCATTTATTCCTTGTGACATAGTTGTACTTCACGAATTAGAGTATAAATAAAGCAAAACATTTCTTAAATATCTATAGTCCTTTATTTATAAAACTGGGCCCCTCACAACAACAAACAAGCTCCTATTGAAATGGCTCCATAGATACCCTAGTACAATTGAACTCTATTTGTTGATACCAAGTTTTTCACGATCCGTGCCTACAACATTTATGTGGACAACACACTACAACAATTCCTACCGCCAAAGCAAACCTTAATCCTTGGTTACTACAAGTAGAAAAATAATACAAGCATACATAAGCATCAAATTGAAAGAAACATTTAAAAACAGTTTACTAAAACTCAAAACTTCATTGAATATATTGTGTATGAAATATAAGTTTTAAAGAAAATATATTGAATTGAAAAACTCTATAAAACTATTTAACTATGTTAAAATTTGAGTCCTCCAAAAGATAGACGATCTTGCTCAAAAGATGGAGAGTAGAAGAACTGATCTTGACAAACACTTGTTGAAGACCCTAAGAACCAATATCTTCATCATTAATACATGTCCATCGAATGACATAAGTACATTAAATGTACGTGTATGTAATATAGTTGAATAACAAATAACTGAAACGAAGGAGTGCAATAGATAATAATGTATCAACCTATATGCCTTCTGTTAAAGATTTACATTGTAAAACCTCAAGATTAAAAATGAATAAATTCCTAGTTTTTAGAGAAAAAAAAAGGTGCCAGTACTGGCGAAACCATCCATGGAACATAGTTGGGGTTCCGTCGTTAAAGCCAAAATATTGAAGGTGTCTGATCACACCCATGATCGACCACAACGGTCCTTGGATGGACCTACGGACCATACATATGACTGTAGGTGAGGTTGATTAACCAATTGGAGGGAATTTGTTACTGGGTCACCATTAAATGGTCGTTCATTTAGCAAAAATTAACTTAGGTTGCCCATCATCTATCAAATTAAAGACTATTAAATCCTCTTTCAAACTCCCCAAAGTTTGCTAAAATCTCAGGTTTGATTAAAAAAATTATGCTCATTTTAGTGAAGCCCCGTCAGGTATACAATAAGTCACAACTGCACACGGACGTTCGTTGTCCAAACGATGCTCCATGTGTCCCTCAACCGATGGCCTATATCAACTTTTAAGTTAAGGTCATGTAGGTATTTTTAATAGGCGCTGGGGCCCTTAAACTATGTTGTTTAATGCCTAAAAAACATCGTTTTCCTTAATCTAAGCATAATAATTTAGTTAGACTTGCCAAAAATAAACCAAACATGGAACAAAAAGAAAAGGAGAAGTTGACCAAACCTCCCAAGAACAAGAAACAATGTTCTTTAAATTTCAACCCTGATAGCCAAATAATTTCTCCGTAAGTTTCGTCACCCGTTATGTGGGATTACATTAGTGGATTCATTTCATCGAATAGGTCGCTAAAATTAAGCCAGTTTCTTGATTCTCCATATCTTGTTTTGACCTAGTGTTTCTAAAACCAATAATTTTACTATGATTTATTTGTTGTAGTATGATGACTACGAGATTTGGAATCATGTAGAATTTTATTTTCTTAATATTAATGTCTTCAAATGCCTATTTTGTGCTCAAAACTAAGGTTAAAGTGTTTATTTACAACTATGAAGGCTAAAAATCAAGGCAAGGACATAACTACACAAAAAAGAGATGAAGAACCGAAGGAGTGAAGAAAACGCAACCTTGGAGATTATAAAGACAACTTGGTTCACCACCGAATGGATTATCATCCCTCCCAAAGTTCCATCATTCCTCTTCAAGGAAAGATTCAAGTTGGCATCAGAAACGATCAGCCGGCAGATCGCCGATTAGTTCAGAGATAACAAATTGTATAGCCCAAAGTTAAGGGACCGGAGATGCTGAAGGCCAATGCTAAATTGCAATTGAAGAGGACACTCGACGGATCACCTATCGGTTTGGCGTGACGCAAATTAATCTAATAAGTGGACTTTCACTCTTTAATTTTGGGAAACTATAAATTGGATATTAAATGCAATTTTAAGGAGTTCTCTCCCAGAGATTACCGTTCCCATTCTATACTTAGAGTTTTCTCTTGATTTTTGACTTGAAATTTTTTACATTTTGAGAATTTTAAAAATGGTTATTGGAATTTCATTTTCGGAAATCATTATTAAGTATTGGAGATTCTTACCCAAATCATGTCTAATGCATTTGGTAAACATTTCTCTAATTTTATGATGTGTAGCTAAAACACTAGTTCTTGGAGTGTGATGTTTCTTTAACGAATTATCGTATGGGTATTATTCTTTGATGATGAAATTGTTGTTTTAATCTTGGTTTAATCATAATACAAGTATCTATTTATGAATTTTAGGCAAAAATGCAATTCTATTTGTGAGTTCTTTACTTGTTGGAGAATGATGTTTTCGGACCAAAGCTTTTGATTAATACTTTGTGGTTATTAGGTTATTATGGGTTTATCTCGAGAGAGTGAATCTTTAATCTAATCCTAGCCATCTAGATCGAGAAAGTGGATGTATTAAGGTTGTAGGCTGGTTATCTTGTTAATATTGTTGTTGTTGGAAAGAATTACCTGAACCGTAATAGTTGTTCGAGTGAAAACTATTGCACTTAAAGCCACGCTACACACAATGTTTCAGAAAATAATCATTAGATTTAAACTACCCATATACATAAATAGCCTATAGCCGATCACATCCCAATAACCCCTTTTCATATTGTTATTTCCCCCTTCTCTTATTTGTTGTTTCAGCTAGTATTGAAAAATCAAACTCTGCATCTTACATTCTTTGTCACACATTCAAGTTTATTTGTATGTTTATATAAAAGTATTCCTATAACCATTTAAATGATGTTTGCACTTGCTAATTGAATATTACACATGTACCACTCCCCATGGATTCGACATAAACTCTTTTTTCAATTTTATACTGATTAACGATTATTTACACCTAGAATTGAATGAGATGTGTTTGAAACGTTTAATCAAAATGGGTGTCATTGCAGGGAAATGATGTTGTTTAAATTTTTTTATTGAAGTTGAATTGTGATTTCTTTGCATGGTAGTTTAATCGACTATATTTTGTTTGAGGTTTTGTTGTTTTTTTACCAGAAGAAGAGACTAGCGTAAAGTAGAGTAATTCTAAGAAGTGGGCCACCAAGACGACATTGGAAATCTAAAAAATGTAAAATGACTAAATTCAATTGGGATGCATTTGTGCAATTCGTCTACCTCTAGATTAAGAAAATATTTTCTTCTACATCAATAACACAATGCTTCAGCTTCTAAATCTTAGAGATTATTTGGGGGGTTGTCTCATGAGGATCCCCATCAGCATATTAGAAACTTTGTGGATGTTTGTTATATGTTCTCATTTAGGACCATATCACAAGAATCAATTGGTCTCAGGTTGTTTCCATTGTCATTGAAGGGTGAAGCTACTAAATGGTTCACTAAGTAATCGAAGGATTCCATCACCCCTTGGGATTTGCATACCATAACTTTCCAAGTGATATTCTTTATTTGGCTTATAATATATACATCACGGGAGGAAAATCACATTTATTAGGGACCATGTTATAAAAAACAAAAATGAAGGTTAAGATAAACGCCAAAAGTCTCATTTTGTAATGGGGTGATTAACTACTCTTCTTGTCCGAATAGTGGTACGATACTTGAAAATTAATTATTTAAAAGATCAGAAAAAATGACTACTAAAGAAAAAAGAAATTAAAATTATGTTTCTTCCTTATTATTTGGTGTACATTAATCTCTTAATCACTTAACTGAAGAAGCGAATGTCAACCCCGAAGATTTAAATTTCTCCTGCGTTATATGATCAATGAATTTTTCCATATACTTTGTCAAATAATTCTTCCAATCGCCAATGTCTCGTTTCGAAAAAATTAGACTGTTTCTTTTTTTCGTGCAAGGTTTCTCGTACTTTCTCACTCTTATTCACATAAAAATTACTCAAACTTACGAAATTACTGATTGACACAATTTCTTGAGGCACTCCTTGCTCTTGTTTTCATTATGGAAGGGTTTGTCCATGATATCTTCCAACTTCTTGACATAACCCAATGTCTCCTCCTTCAAATCATCCTACTTTAAGAAGAACACTCTCTCATGTCTCCCAACACTTGCTTTCTAGTGTCCCGATACATGATCCCGGTAAGGTCCATATGCAGATTCTGCTTGGCAAAACAACTTAAATGCTTTATCATGTATAACTAGCGATACATTAAGACTTATTTAGCTTTGATCTTTTGTGCTAGATGCCAACTAGAAACAAATTCATCTTTTTGTTCTCTACATATGTCAATGATCTTGAATTATTTTATTCTAACAAAGATTTTTGTAAGAGTTTTATGGTAGGTGAGTGGATAATAATGACAACTCGTGTACAAACTTAGGATTGGAGAGAAAAGAAAATTCCAAGAAGGGTATGCATGCATAGGGTAAATTATTGAGAAATGTGTTATTTGTAGAATCTTTATGTCTAGTCATTATGGAAAAGGTTAAGACATTAAGCCAAGTGGTGTCTGTTTATGGAGCACTGCAGAGGAAAATATTAGAGGGTGGAACTTCGAAATTTTGTTCCATACATCGAGTTGATTCTATGAAATATGAGTTGTACAAAAAGCCTTCATATTAAAAGCTATCAATATTAGGTTAATCAGACTCTCTTTTGCCAAGAATTGATATCATCTCTTTGTATTGTTTGCACGTTTCATTGGAAATTTCTAATCCATAATTCTCAGATAAACGACTAGTTTTTGAAAGAAAAGTAGAGGACAACATTTTTACGAGAGTGTGAAAATAATGAAAAAAATGTTAATCAACTTGCTAGCGGTTCATCTAATACTTGGATAATTAATCAATTAGGGACCATGTCATCTAAATTAAAGACTAAGTTAAGAAAATTGTGCAACTATCATTGAAATGATAATCATATCAAAGTTTCCTTTTGACTTAAATACTGTTCAAGACCTGGTTAGATATTGTTACTGTTATGCATTTGATTTTTGAGGAATAGAACATGCAATTATAGAGGATCTTATGCAATATATTTTATGAGGTAATTAAATGTAAAGTATTCAATGTTTTAAAGTCGCGTTTGTTCTTTATAGGTATCATTTTCTTTGTAGCCAGTTTGATAGGAAAATACAATAGCAAAAGCCAGTTTAATTTACGAAGCCTTGCAATTCTGTGATGTTAGGTAGTTGCTGCTTTAAGCCATCAAAATTCAAGTATCCAATGATTTTACCCATGTTTCTGTAAAATCTTTTATGTAGTACAAGATAATTACCCGTTCTTCGCATGGGATTGAACTATTTTATTTCGCTCAGGTATGATCATTGGATATATTCATATTTTCGATCTATACACTACATCATAAAGAATATTTTATTTTAAGGCAAAACATTCTTCCAAAATCATAAATTGCTATTTTTTTTAGCATTATTTTTGTTATAAAACTTCTGAGTCATAGAGAGATTTTTATTATAAGAAAGAAGTCTATGAAAATCTCCATAGAAAAAGTTGGTCAGAAGTATTGAAATTTGCAAAATTTCAAATAGTTATAAAGAACAACATCAAACAATTAAGAAGAGACCAAAACTCAAATGGAAGATCTTCAACTCATTTCTTATGAACCTCCATCAATATATTTTTACTATAGTATGACGATCCATATATATGCTTAGAAATGAGAATAAAATTGTTTCTATCATACATGTTTTATCATTGTCTCAAATTAGTCATTAATATTGATTATATTTCATATCATCAGCCCCAACTTTTTTTAACTTGAACCATGATTATTTTTATGGTTATGGGATGCATTTAGAAAAAATTAATGCAATTATCAACCGTGAAGTAGGTTGCCTCTCAATGGAACTTCACAACTTGACATTCTTAATCAAAATGTTGACACATAACATATTAAAATCTCACAACATAATTTTATGTGAACCTTAACTCAAAAATATCTTAAATAATAATAAAAACAACCTTTCTTTCATAGCAATCAATATGAAATTGGCATGTGGCTTGTATATAAAGTTGTATCCAAGTTTACAGTTCACAAATTTATTTGAAACAATCTAAAACAAAGAGTTGTTATTTATTTATTAAAAAAAATAGAAACTTTATTAAAATAAAGAGTTATAACTATGGTAAAAATGATATTTTAACTATAATTAATAGTTTAATTATCGGTAAGTATGTATTTAGAGGCAATTGGTACTCTCTATAAATATTCCTAATGATTATAGCAACATTGAATCTAATGACAATTAATTAATGTCGGTTGCTACTATCTAATAAATTTATTTGTTGATGTGTGCTATAAAATATACTACTACCCAAAACAAACTTTCCCTAACTGTTTATTTAAAAAACTGTAGAAAGGGTCAAAAAACAATATAAATTTTTAACCATCCTTACTAAATCTTTTAACAAAATTTTAAAATCACAAAAATAACAAATAAAAATGCAGTAGATACACGAATCAGTTTGACCTATGGTAAAAGATTAATAATCTTCATCAAATATGGGAAAGAAAACATTGAGGAATGAAATAGACCTCATAAGAAGTTTAAATAATTTATTTGAATTCTACTTCTCTATGGAAAAAAAAACTTAAAAATACTAGTGGAAGATATAAAAATTTTGTTTATTAAAGAATGAAATCTAATGAATTCAACCATTCCAACAGCGTTAAGAATTGTGTAATGAGAGATTCAAGAGTCATAATGTTGCATTGCAATGAAAAATGTATTTTATTTGTTTATACGAAGAAACAACTAAGAAGATATAAAAGAGACGAATAAAAGAGAAGAGCAATTTTCATTAATCTTTCTTGAAACTTTAATAGAGTTTTCAAACAAGTCACGAAAATAGCAAAAGAATTTGTCATAATTACATGAATAGCTACGGCATGAAAAATATTTAAGTTCCATAAAATGGGAGGAAAAGACTTTGAGGAATGAAACAAACATCAAAAGAAGTGTAGTTAATGAACGGAGAAATACCTACAAATAAATGTTGGTAGGAAATCCTTCTATTTATAGACAATAAAGGATAGTGTTAATAAATTATTATTGTGCCTTATTTGAAAGGTCACAACTCTTTGAAAAAATTAGAACTGTTTGAGAGGTCATAACTTTTTATAAAAGTCATACTTTTCATAAAAGTCGCAACTCTTCATAAAAGCCACAACTTTTCAATAACGTTACCGCTGTTGATGTAAAAGTTAAAGTCACGACTTTCTATAAAATTCACAACTTTTAGAAAAGGTTATAACTATTTGTAAAAGTTAAAACCCTTCAGAAATGCACAACTTTTCATAAAAGTGAAAACTTTTCATAGAAGTCAAAATATTTCATAACAGTCACAACTTTTCATGAAATGAGAAGGCTAGTTTTGGAAACAAAATAAATTCAAAGGGAATCCTAGTTTCTGGTGGCACCACATAAAGAGACCAAGGGTTCTATTATATATATATATATATATATATATATATATATATATATATATATATATATATATATATATATATATATATATACTTGTTGGAATAAACATTGTTTTGATGAATGATAAAATGCATGGAACACATTGGCAAGTCATCTCAGGAGAAACTGTTTCAAGAAGGACTTCTATTTTATAAAAGAGTTTCATTGAAAGAATAATTCTAAATAAAATAAACTTATGGAACTAAATAAGAGTCATTGAAGGAGTAAAAATCTTTAGAAATAAAAAACGTAAAAAGGAGAAGAGGAATCCATGATTTGTATTGGTTATTCAACCTGTATTATAACGTTAGCCTAAAACGACAGAATAAGATGAAACACAAAATAAATAAAATACAAGAAGTAATCTGAGTCCACAGAAACTATTGTGTGCCCTTCAGAATTTTAATCCCTTCACTCTACCCGAGGTTATGGATTAATTTCTCCCAAGATAAAACGGATTAATCCTATTAAAGAAATAGCGGTACCTCAAATTTCATTAACTTCAGCGAACTTCAGAACATTAACAAGTCACAAAGACTCAGTCGATCGAAAGTTTGATTTATTTGAGAGAAAATTTATGTAGAGCGGGAAAATTATGTGTTTGAAAAAAAGGAAACTTCACTTCCTTTTATAGCCATTTTTGACAAGAAACGTATTTGTTCAGAGTAATCTGTTCAGACTCGTTTTATATAGAAAGTTGTGTCTTTTGGAAAAAATAACAACTTTTTTCAAAAATTATGTTTGTTAGAAAAAAAACAGTTTTTCAGAAAGTAATGACTTTTCAGAAAGAGTAACACTTTTTCCGAATGTTGTGTTACTGTTACCCGCAAATTTATAAGATATAATATTACCAGGATCAATTTGATTTAAAGAAACTGATTAAATAAATTTTGTCCAAAAAAATTTTTCAATCAAATCATTTACCAAATCCAAATCCTTAACCGAAGCCGAGCGAGCGACGACGACGACGGCGCGAGGGGGCATATTCTTATTAGCTCTTTAAGAAGTAATGGAAGTGTTTTCTTATATAAAGACAAAAATTTCCCTTTCTTTTGCCGATATGGGTGAAATAACGTGTCATTTTGCAATTTGCAAATGACTTTTCATTTTCCCTCAAAAATAGTTCCCCTCACTTTTCATATTCTCTCCTTTCTTTTTCATTCACACTTGCTAAACTCAAAAATCCCCCACATGAATGGGGAAGACTATTGTTAAAACATATGCATGAAAAAACATATGTGTCTTGTAGGTAACGGTTAATCACATCTGGATAAGTAGGTTTCCATTTAAACTTTTTGTAGTTAACATATATCGGCTATACTCGCTCAATTGGTAGATTTGATATCTTTAAACGGTCGAGATTTTGTGTATACATAGACAACATATGTCACACAATCAACCCTCAAACTATTCTTAGTTCTCATTGTTTTGTTCGTTTCATCCATGAACACAGATAGTAAGTGCTTAAAGAACTGGCCTTAACGGACTCTCCTTGAAACGGGTTACGGTTCACACTTACATAGGTGATTTCTAAATGTATTATCCCATAGATACACCATTTGATATTCCCTGTATCAAATTTAGAAACCATTAAAAAGTACTTATGTCTTTATCCTGTTTACTAAACACTGTCTCATCATGAGAATAGACAATAAAATAATATTTTTTCTTGACAATGTTGATCCATCATCAATGACTTTGTTTTATCTCCTTGAACCTAGATCTTGGGATCTCCAGTCTTCTAGGTAGAGTTACCGCCATGATGACTTGTTCTCGGCCATAGTCCTATTCTCGTCGATGATTTCTCAACTGCTTTTCTAGTTAGGCCTTTTGTAAGTGGATTCAACACATTATCTTTTGACTTCACGTAGTCAATTGTGAGAATTAACCTAGTGAGTAGTTGTCTCACAGACTTATGTCTTCGTCTTATGTGACGAGACTTTCCGTTATACATAATGCCTCCAGCCCTTCCTATTGCAGGTTGACTATCACAATGTATGCATATAGGGGCCATTGGTTGGTGTAACGACCCGTTCAGTCATTTTGAGCAACAGACTTCAATTCTGGAAAAACTGGCAGAAGCGACGGACCCCACGACGGATCGTCATGGGCACGACGGACCGTCGAGGGGGTCTCGTCCCAAAATACTTAGAAAATCTGAAATTGAGTACTGGAGATCAACTCTCTGAACTTTATGACGGAATGGCAGGACGGACCGTCACAGGTGTGACGGACCGTCGTAGACCCTTGGTGGAAATTTGGGTCTCTGAACTCTGCGACGACCTGCAGGATGGACCGTCGCAGGCACGACGGCCCGTCACAGGTTGTGCAAATCCCAGGCAGAGTCAGATTTCTGGTGGAGTTTTAAGGGACGTTTTTGGACTATTCTTTCCTTAATTATAGACTTCGTGGGTTTATATTAATAACTCAAATTCTTGAGGGTTAAAAGAGGTAACCATAAGTTAATTAGTGGGGTATTATTGCCACCTTTTATTCTTAATTATATACTAATTAGGGTAAAAGAAAGAGGGTTGAATAAGAAAAATAGAAAGAACAAAGAGAGACAGAAAAAGAGAGAGAGAAACGATCGAGAAGAAGAGGAAAAACACCAAGCTTTGAGGATTAACTTGCTTGATTTCAATTCTTCGGTGGAGGTAGGTTATGGTTTTCACGCTTTCATAGTAAACTCTTAATAGAGAATGATATGTATTGGTACTATTGTAAACCCTACTATATGCTTAATTGTATGTTTGCATGAATATGATTATGTGATTGTGATAAGATAAGCATGATGAAAATATTGAATCCCAAATCTTGAAAAGAAACTTTAATATATATTATTACTGATGATGCCTTGGTTTAGAAGAAGGCTTGATGAATTAAAGTTATGGGATTGATGATGCCTTGGTTGGAGAAGGCTTGATGATTTACAGAATGATATTAGTGGATCAGAGTGTCACGTGCCGACACATGTAGGGGATCGGGTGTCACGAACCGACACGTAGAATTGGGGGATCGGGTGTCACGAACTGACACGTAGAATTAGGGGATCGGGTGTCACGAACCGACACGTAGAATTATGGGATCGGGTGTCACGAACCGACACGTAGAATTAGGGGATTGGGTGTCACGAACCGACACGTAGAATTAGGGGATCGGGTGTCACGAACCGACACGTAGAATTAGGGGATCGGGTGTCACGAACCGACACGTAGAATTAGGGGATAGGGTGTCACGAACCGACACGTAGAATTAGGGGATCGGGTGTCACGAACCGACACATAGAATTAGGGGATCGGGTGTCACGAACCGACACGTAGAATTAGGGGATCGGGTGTCACGAACCGACACGTAGATTTAAGGGATCGGAGTGTCACGTACCGACACAAGAGGAATAATGAATATGAGGGAGCGGAGTGTCACGTACCGACACAAGAGAAATAAAGATAATGAATCTTGAAAGATGTTAATATACTCAATCTAACGAACATGATTCCCAAATGAGTATGGTATTGTGGCTTGAGTCCTCATGTGTGATTTTGATGGTACTTATTGATGACTATAGTACTTGTTGTTGTTACAAGTTGAGTTTTATAGTTGATTTATGATAATACTTGATATATAATGTTCCCTATTTTGAGTTGGCCGATGATATCTACTCAGTACCCGTGTTTGTACTGACCCCTACTTTTATGTTTTCTTCTTGTTTATTTGTGGAGTGCAGCAAACGTTCCATCGTCTTCAACTCAACAGTAATTCAAGCCAGTCTTACTACATCGGAAATTCAGGGTGAGCTAATGCTTCTAGCTTGGACTGGATCTTCTTCTTCAAGTCTTGATGCCTTGAACTTCCGGCATGGACTAGCTTCTTATGTATTTTTAGCTTTTAGAATACTCTTAGTTTAGTCGTTTGATTGTAGATGTTCTTGTGGTGATGACTTACAGATTCTGGGGATAATGATAAGTTTTGAGTTATAAAAGTTGATTATTGATTTTACTAATGAGTTTAAGTCATTCCGCATTACTTTCTTTTGTATTGCATTTAAATGTTAAGGTTAGATTGGTTGGTTCGCTCACATAGGAGGGTAAGTGTGGGTGCCAGTCGCGGCCCGGTTTTGGGTCGTGACAAACTTGGTATCAGAGCATTAGGTTCGTTGGTCTCATCACACAAGAACAGGTCTAGTAGAGTCTTAAGGAACGGTAGGGGGACGCCTTTACTTTTCCTTGAGAGGCTATAAGACTTTAGGAAAATTTCACTCTTTCATTCTTTCTTTCGTGCTACTACTTGAGTCCAATTGGTATCTAGGCGATACGAATTGGTATCTGACCATCTTCACTCTATTTCGCAGATGGTTAGAACTAGAGCAACGACTACGCCAACATCAACACCGGCCAGACAAGAAACAACTGAGCCAGCCACTGGGGCTGTGGCTCGAGGAAGAACAACGGCAAGAGGCCGTGGTAGAGGTCGTGGGAGGACGTCCTCTAGGGGAAGAGGACGAGCACCTAGCCCATCTGATACTAGGGCAGTGACTCCTCCACCGACTGAGGAGGTAATAAGAGAAGGGGAGGATGGGGAAACTGAACAAGTGCAAAATGAGGAATTGCCACCCCAACCTACCCCAGAGATGATCAATCAGGTTCTCACTTATCTCAGTGGGTTATCTGATCAAGGTCAGGCACCTCCAGTGTTCTCTGCACCAGCACCTCAGGCTCCAGAGGTACAACATGCGGCTACTATGGCTCCCCGCATGGATGTTCCATTTGAAATAGGCACATTTCCACGACTGACTACTGGGCCTATAATGACAAGTGATCAGCATGAACTTTTCAGTAAGTTCTTGAAATTGAAACCTCCAGTCTTCAAGGGTGCGGGATCTGAGGATGCTTACGATTTTCTAGTTGACTGTCATGATCTACTACACAAGATGGGTATAGTCGAACGGTTTGGTGTTGAGTTCGTGAGTTATCAGTTTCAAGGGAACGCCAAAATGTGGTGGCGGTCACATATTGAGTGTCAACCAATAGAGGCACCACCTATGACTTGGGCCTCGTTCTCTAGCTTGTTTATGGAGAAGTATATCCCCCGAACTTTGAGGGATAGGAAAAGGGATGAGTTCCTGAGCCTAGAGCAAGGTAGGATGTCGGTCAATGCTTATGAGGCTAAGTTCTGTGCACTATCCAGATACGCCACTCAACTCTGTTTCAGTCCTCAAGAGCAGATTCGCCGGTTTGTGAAGGGGTTGAAGTCAGAATTGCGGATTTTGGCCTTACAGGTAGCGGCAACGGCTAAATCCTTCCAAGAAGTGGTAGACTTTGTGATAGAAGTGGAAGGAGTGAAGCCAGATGACTTCACCACGACATCGACATCGAAGAGGTTTCGAAAGGGAGGTGAGTTTAAGGGTTCATACTCTAGAGGACAAGGTTCTGGAGGTTACTCAGTTCGAGCCATTCAGTCTTCACTACAGACTGTAGTTGGGGGTCCACCTCAGACCGGTCAACACTTCTCCGAGGGGCCTATGAGTGACTCCAGAGAATGTTATGGATGTGGGGAGATTGGACATATTAGGAGAAATTGTCCCGGACCAAGTTATAGACCCCCAATAGCTAGAGGTAGAGGTGGTCATGGTAGAGGCCGTTATTCTGGAGGACGTGGTGGTCGAGGTAATGGTGGTCACTAAAACGGCAGAGGTAATGGGCAAACTGGGGCCACTACATCACAACATTGTAGGGGCAATGGGCAGACAAACGATAGGGCCCATTGTTACGCTTTCCCTGGGCGGTCTGAAGCGGAGGCATCTGATGCTGTCATCACAGGTAATCTTCTGGTTTGTGATTGCGTGGCTTCCGTATAGTTTGATCCTGGATCCACGTTTTCTTATGTATCTTCCTCATTTGCTAATGGTCTAAATTTACATTGTGAATTTCTTGATATGCCTATTCGTGTTTCTACTCCGGTGGGTGAGTCTGTGGTAGTTGAAAAGGTGTATAGGTCTTGTCTGGTGAACTTTGTGGGGAGCAACACCTATGTAGGTTTGGTTATCTTAGAAATGGACGATTTTGATGTGATTCTGGGTATGACTTGGCTTTCTCCGCAATTTGCAATCTTGGATTGTAATGCTAAAACGGTGACGTTAGCCAAGCCTGGGACAGACCCGTTAGTGTGGGAGGGTGACTACACTCCCAATCCGGTGCGTATCATCTCTTTTCTTCATGCTAAGAAAATGGTTAGTAAAGGGTGTTTAGCTTTCTTGGCACATCTCAAGGATGACACTACCCAAGTACCTTCGATTGAGTCGGTTTCAGTAGTTCGTGAGTTTCTGGATGTGTTCCTTGCAGATCTTCCTGGTATGCCACCGGATAGGGATATTGACTTCTGTATTGATCTTGAACCCGGTACTCGCCCCATTTCTATACCCCCTTATAGAATGGCTCCCGCGGAGTTAAGAGAGTTAAAAGCACAACTTCAAGGGTTATTGAACAAAGGCTTCGTTAGACCAAGTGCATCTCCTTGGGGTGCTCCGGTTTTGTTTGTAAAGAAAAAGGATGGGAGTTTTCGAATGTGTATAGACTACAGACAACTAAACAAGGTAACCATAAAGAACAAGTATCCTCTTCCCCGCATTGATGACTTGTTCGATCAGTTACAAGGTGCTTGTGTCTTCTCTAAGATTGACTTGAGATCCGGTTATCATCAATTGAAAATACGGGCAATGGATGTGCCAAAGACTGCTTTTCGAACGAGGTATGGGCATTACGAATTTGTAGTGATGTCCTTTGGTCTTACGAATGCCCCTGCTGCGTTCATGAGCTTGATGAACGGGATTTTTAAGCCATATTTGGACCTCTTCGTGATCGTATTTATTGATGATATATTGGTATACTCAAAGAGCAAGAAGGAACATGAAGAGCATTTGAGAATGGTATTGGAAATGTTGAGGGAGAAAAAGCTTTATGCCAAGTTCTCTAAGTGTGAGTTTTGGCTAGATGCGGTGTCCTTCTTGGGGCACGTGGTTTCTAAGGATGGAGTGATGGTGGATCCTTCTAAGATTGAGACAGTGAAGAATTGGGTAAGACCCACTAATGTGTCAGAAATAAGGAGCTTTGTTGGGTTAGCTAGTTACTACCGTCGATTTGTCAAGGGATTCTCTTCTATTGCTTCCCAATTGACGAACTTGACTAAGAAAAATGTTCCATTTGTATGGTCGGACGAATGTGAGGAAAGCTTTCAGAAGCTCAAGACTTTGTTGACTACCGCACCTATCCTTACCTTACCAGTAGAGGGTAAGAACTTCATTGTTTATTGTGATGCATCCTATTCGGGTTTGGGTGCAGTACTAATACAAGAGAAGAGTGTGATTGCTTATGCTTCGAGGCAATTAAAAGTACATGAACGTAACTACCCAACTCATGATTTGGAATTGGCTGCGGCAGTGTTTGCATTAAAGCAATGGAGACACTATTTATATGGGGTTAAGTGTGAGGTCTACACGGATCATCGTAGCCTTCAGTATGTCTTTACTCAGAAAGATTTGAACTTGAGACAGAGAAGATGGATGGAACTACTGAAGGACTACGACATCACCATTTTGTATCATCCGGGGAAGGCGAATGTTGTGGCGGATGCTTTAAGTAGAAAAGCGGGAAGCATGGGAAGTCTAGCTCACTTGCAAGCCTCTAGACGCCCATTAGCTAGAGAGGTTCAGACTCTAGCTAACGACTTGATTAGATTAGAAGTAAATGAGAAGGGAGGATTGTTGGCTTCTGTGGAGTCAAGATCTTCTTTTCTTGACAAAATTAAGGGAAAACAGTTTGATGATGAGAAACTAAGAAGAATTCAAGATAAAGTATTGCGAGGGGAGGCTAAGGAAGCACAAATCGATGAGGAAGGTGTTTTGAGAATCAAGGGAAGGGTATGCATACCCCGCGTCGATGATTTGATCAACACTATTCTGACAGAGGCTCATAGTTCAAGGTATTCTATACATCCGGGTGAAACCAAGATGTATCGTGACCTAAAACAACACTTTTGGTGGAGTAGAATGAAGCGTGATATTGCTGACTTTATTGCTAAGTGTCCAAACTGTCAACAAGTAAAGTATGAACACCAAAGGACCGGAGGAACACTTCAGAGAATGCCCATTCCAGAATGGAAGTGGGAAAGAATTGCAATGGATTTTGTGGTTGGTCTTCCGAAGACAATGGGTAAGTATGACTCCATTTGGGTAATTGTTGATATGTTGACTAAATCTGCTTATTTCATTCCGGTCAAGGTGACTTATAATGCAGAAAAGTTAGCCAAACTTTACATCTCGAAAGTGGTGCGATTGCATGGGGTTCCACTATCCATCATATCAGATAGAGGTATGCAGTTTACTTCTAAGTTTTGGAAAACATTGCATGCAGAATTGGGTACTAGGTTGGACCTTAGTACTGCGTTCCATCCTCAGACTGATGGCCAGTCTGAAAGGATGATTCAAGTGTTGGAGGATATGCTTCGTGCATGTGTGATAGAGTTTGGTGGTCACTGGGATAGCTTCTTACCCTTAGCGGAGTTTTCATACAATGATAGCTATCACTCAAGCATTGATATTGCCCCATTTGAAGCATTGTATGGTAGGAGATGTAGGTCTCCCATTGGTTGGTTTGATTCGTTCGAGGTTAGACCTTGGGGTACTGACCTTTTGAGGGATTCGATGGAAAAAGTGAAGTCTATTCAAGAAAAGCTTCTAGCGGCGCAAAGTAGACAAAAAGAATATGCAGATCGAAAGGTTAGAGACTTAGAGTTCATGGAAGGTGAACAAGTCTTGTTGAAAGTTTCGCCCATGAAAGGGGTGATGCGGTTTGGAAAAAGGGGTAAACTAAGTCCGAGGTACATTGGACCATTTGAAGTACTCAAGCGAGTAGGGGAAGTGGCTTATGAGTTAGCCTTGCCCCTAGGGCTGTCCGGAGTGCATCCGGTATTCCATGTGTCGAAGTTGAAAAGATATCATGGGGATGGAAATTACATTATCCGTTGGGATTCAGTTTTGCTTGATGAGAACTTGTCTTATGAGGAGGAGCCTGTTGCTATTTTAGATAAAGAAGTTCACAAGTTGAGGTCAAGAGAGATTGTATCCATCAAGGTGCAATGGAAGAATCGACCGGTTGAAGAAGCCACTTGGGAGAAGGAGGCGGATATGCGAGAAAAATACCCACATCTGTTTACAGATTCAGGTACTCCTTTTCGCCCTTGTTTTCCTTCTTTTGATCATTCGGGGACGAACGATGGGTAAATTGGTATCTAATGTAACGACCCGTTCAGTCGTTTTGAGCAACAGACTTCAATTCTGGAAAAACTGGCAGAAGCGACGGACCCCACGACGGATCGTCATGGGCACGACGGACCGTCGAGGGGGTCTCGTCCCAAAATACGTAGAAAATCTGAAATTGGGTACTGGAGATCAACTCTCTAAACTTTATGACGGAATGGCAGGACGGACCGTCACAGGTGTGACGGACCGTCGTAGACCCTTGGTGGAAATTTGGGTCTCTGAACTCTGCGACGACCTGCAGGACGGACCGTCGCAGGCACGACGGCCCGTCACAGGTTGCGCAAATCCCAGGCAGAGTCGGATTTCTGGTGGAGTTTTAAGGGACGTTTTTGGACTATTCTTTCCTTAATTATAGACTTCGTGGGTTTATATTAATAACTCAAATTCTTGAGGGTTAAAAGAGGTAACCTTAAGTTAATTAGTGGGGTATTATTGCCACCTTTTATTCTTAATTATATACTAATTAGGGTAAAAGAAAGAGGGTTGAATAAGAAAAATAGAAAGAACAAAGAGAGACAGAAAAAGAGAGAGAGAAACGATCGAGAAGAAGAGGAAAAACACCAAGCTTTGAGGATTAACTTGCTTGATTTCAATTCTTCGGTGGAGGTAGGTTATGGTTTTCATGCTTTCATAGTAAACTCTTAATAGAGAATGATATGTATTGGTACTATTGTAAACCCTACTATATGCTTAATTGTATGTTTGCATGAATATTATTATGTGATTGTGATAAGATAAGCATGATGAAAATATTGAATCCCAAATCTTGAAAAGAAACTTTAATATATATTATTACTGATGATGCCTTGGTATAGAAGAAGGCTTGATGAATTAAAGTTATGGGATTGATGATGCCTTGGTATGGAGAAGGCTTGATGATTTACAGAATGATATTAGTGGATCGGAGTGTCACGTGCTTACACATGTAGGGGATCGGGTGTCACGAACCAACACGTAGAATTAGGGGATCGGGTGTCACGAACCGACACGTAGAATTAGGGGATCGGGTGTCACGAACCGACACGTAGAATTAGGGGATCGGGTGTCACGAACCGACACGTAGAATTAGGGGATCATGTGTCACGAACCGACACGTAGAATTAGGGGATCGGGTGTCACGAACCGACACGTAGAATTAGGGGATCGGGTAACACGAACCGACACGTAGAATTAGGGGATCGGGTGTCACGAACCGACACGTAGAATTAGGGGATCGGGTGTCACGAACCGACACGTAGAATTAGGGGATCGGGTGTCACGAATCGACACGTAGATTTAGGGGATCGGAGTGTCACGTACCGACACAATAGGAATAATCAATATGAGGGAGCGGAGTGTCACGTACCGACACAAGAGAAATAAAGATAATGAATCTTGAAAGATGTTAATATACTCAATCTAACGAACATGATTCCCAAATGAGTATGGTATTGGGGCTTGAGTCCTCATGTGTGAATTTGATGGTACTTATTGATGAATATAGTACTTGTTGTTGTTACAAGTTGAGTTTTATAGTTGATTTATGATAATACTTGATATATAATGTTCCCTATTTTGAGTTGGCCGATGATATCTACTCAGTACCCGTGTTTGTACTGACCCCTACTTTTATGTTTTCTTCTTGTTTATTTGTGGAGTGCAGCAAACGTTCCATCGTCTTCAACTCAACAGTAATTCAAGCCAGTCTTACTACATCGGAAATTCAGGGTGAGCTAATGCTTCTAGCTTGGACTGGATCTTCTTCTTCAAGTCTTGATGCCTTGAACTTCCGGCATGGACTAGCTTCTTATGTATTTTTAGCTTTTAGAATACTCTTATTTTAGTCGTTTGATTGTAGATGTTCTTGTGGTGATGACTTCCAGATTCTGGGGATAATGATAAGTTTTGAGTTAGAAAAGTTGATTATTGATTTTACTAATGAGTTTAAGTCATTCGGCATTACTTTCTGTTGTATTGCATTTAAATGTTAAGGTTAGATTGGTTGGTTCGCTCACATAGGAGGGTAGGTGTTGGTGCCAGTCGCGGCCCAGTTTTGGGTCGTGACAGTTGGGGCCAAAATGTAACATCTTCTAAGAAATTTCTGAACCATGCAGCTTCTTCACCTGCCTTGTCTAAATCAATGAATTCAGACTCCATTGTAGAGCGAACTATGCATGTTTTTTTTGGATGATTTCCAAAATATTGCTCCACCACCAATAGTAAAAATGTATCCACTTGTGGATTTTGTTTCAGTTGACCCAGTAATCCAATTTTCATCACAATATCCTTCAAGAACGGCTAGATATTTGTTGTAATGTAAAGCATAGTTTTGAGTATCATTTAATTATCCCATAAATATCTTCATTGCCAACCAAGGACTTTGATTAGGATTACTTGTTTATCGACTTTGTTTACTGATAGCGCAAGCTATATCTGGTCGTGTACAATTCATGACATACATTAAGCTTCCTAGTATGCTAGCATAGTCCAATTAAGACCGACTTTTACATTACTCTTTGCAAGATGAAGGTTTACATCAATAGGAGTCTTTGCCCTTTTAAAATTCAATAATTTGAATTTTTCAAGTATCTTTTGAATATAAAGAGTTTGAGACAGTGCTAGACCATTAGGAGTTTTAAGAATTTTAATTCCTAATATCTCATCAGCAAATCCTAAATTTTTCATATCAAATTTACTAGCGATCATACGCTTTGTATCATTTATTTTAACAATGTCTTTTCTCATTATAAGCATGTCAGCAACATATAGGCATACAATGTCTTCCTAAATTGGAGTATCTTTAATGTAATCACATTTATCACATTCATTAATCTTAAATCCATTTGACAACATGGTTTGATCAAACTTTTCATGCCATTGTTTTAGTGCTTGTTTTAGTCCATCAAGTGACTTAATAAGTTTGCACACTTTCTTTTCTTTACCACGAACTACACAACCCTTAGGTTGTTCTATGTAAATTTCTCTTCCAGCTCTCTATTTAAGAAGACTATTTTCACATCCATTTGATGAATTTCAAGATCGTATACTGCAACTAGTGCAATTAACATCCAAATTGATGTAATCCTAGTCACTGGCGAGTTTGTGTCAAAATAATCAAGACATTCTTTTTGTCTAAAACCTTTGACAACAACTCTTGCTTTATATTTGTCAATACTTCCATCATCTTTCATCTTCCTTTTAAATATCCATTTTGAACACAAGGGTCTGTTTCCTGGAAAAAGATCAACAAACTCCCATGTATGATTGCTTAAGATTGATTCAATTTAACTATTCATAACCTCCTTCCATGAGGTTGAGTCGCTAGACTCTAGACAACATTGTTTCCTTGAATGTTTGAGACTCACTTTCAAGAAGAAATGTTACAAAATCAGATCCAAATGAAGTAGATGTCCTTTGACGTTTACTGCATATTGGACTTTCTTCATTGGGTTCATTCTCTTTTGGTTCATCTCTGGGTTTTTTAGATCCCCCACTAGATGACTCAAGTCTAGTTTTATACGGATATATATGTTAAAAAAATTTAGCACTATCTGATTCCACTACTTTATTATCATGAATATTCGGATGTTCCGACTTACGAAAAAAAAATCGACATGCCTTACAGTTTGTGGCATATCCAATGAATACACAATCTACAGTCTTAGGCCTATTTTTACCCTCTTAGGTATAGGAACTTGGTCTTTGGCTAGACACCCCCACACTTGGAAATATTTCAAGTTGGATTTTCTACCATTCAATTTCTCATATAGAACTACATTTGTCTTTGATTGAGGCACTCTGTTAAGTATTTGATTTGATGTAAGGATATCTTCCCCACCCCCCAAAAGTTCTGTGGTAAGCCTGAACTTATAAGTAATGCATTCATCATTTCTTTTAAAGTTCAATTTTTCCTTTCCACAATTCCATTAGACTGAAGAGTGCAGGGATCAGTAATTTGATGGATTATCCATATACTAAAAATATTTGTGCAAATGGAGATTAATATTCTCCACCTCTATCACTTTTGATCATTTTGATTTTTTTATCTAACTGATTTTCAACTTCAGTTTTATATTGCCTAAATGCATCTATTGCTTCATCGTTACCATTTAGCAAATAGACATAACAATATGTAGTTCAATCGTCAATAAAAGATATGAAATACTTTTTCCCCCCATGTGATGGTGTTGACTTCATGTCACAAATATTAGTGTGAATCAATTCTAAAGGATTTGAATTCCTTACTACATATTTATAAGGAAGCTTAGCGTACTTAGATTCAGCGCAAATTTGTCATTTTGATTTACTGCGCTCATATTTTGGCAAAATATTTAAGTTAATCAGTTTTCGCAAGGTTTTATGATTAACGTGTCCCAAACGTTCATGCAATAAACATTTAGACTCAAGCAAGTAAGAAGAAGCAAAATCTTTATTCATATCAACATCAATTACATTGAGTTTGAAAAGGCTATCACTAAGGTAGCCTTTTCCTACATACATATCATTCTTTCTTACTACTACTTTATCAGAAACAAATGCACATTTGAATCCATTCTTAGTCAGAACTAAAACTGAAACTAAATTCTTTCTCAATTCTGGAACATATGAGACCCTATTCAAAGTCACCACCTTGCCTAATATCATCTTTAATAGGACTTTGTCAGTTCCTTCAACCTTTGCAACAACAGAGCTTCCATATGCAACTTCTCCTTTGTAGGTGCTGGAGTATATGATGAATATAGTTCTTTGTTGGAAAAAACATGGCATGAGGCACCATAATCTGTCCACCATTCTCTTGGAATTCCAACCAAGTTACATTCTGAAAGCATTGCACAGAGATCGTCCATTTCTACTTTGGATTCAGAATAGTTTGCTTGATCCTTCTTTTTCTTCTCCTTCTTAGGACCCCTGCGTTCAGTATCCCTATGACCATGTTTACCACAGTTGAAACAGTTTCCATTAAATTTCTTCTTAGGAGGATTACTTTTTGAACCAGTTACTTTGTCTCTTTTCTTTAATTTTGTGGAATCTTCTTCAACAAAATTTACTCAATATATTGCTGAATTACCACATGACCTCTTTGCTGCAGCCTTATTATCCTCTTCCATTCTCAACCTTACTATGAGATCTTCAATAGTCATCCCCTTGCGTTTATGTTTCAAGTAGTATTTGAAGTCCTTCCACAATGTAGGTAACTTTTCAATAATTGGAGCAACTTGAAAAGCATCATTCACAATCAATCCTACATTAAAGATTATGTGAGTATTAAGGAAAAACCTAATATTTCAACATACGCATTAAATAAATTTATTCCTTCAGCAAGGAGATCATGGATTATGAAATGCAGTTCTTGAACTTGGGTGACGAGGGTCTTACTTTCTATCATCTTATAGTCCTGAAATTTAGCCACAACAAATTTTTTCAATCCGACATTTTCTATTTTGTACTTCTTTATTAAGCATCCCAGAGTTCTTTTGAGGTTTTGACATTGATGTACATTGTACAAATCATCTTGCAGGACACTCAGAATATAATTTTTACACCAAAAATCTGAGTGTGTCCATGCTTCTGTTTACCAAGAATCATTTATCAGGTGGAGTTTCATCTGACATAACAGGAACATTCTCAATAATGAACTTCTGCAGACTCAAGTAGTGAGATGGAAGAACATCATCTGCTGCCATCTCTTAAAGCGACTCCAGAAAACTCTGCAGGTTTCTCAACTGGCGCCAAGGCAGCATTTAAACGATTATGTGCAATCGATGTTGTTGAAGCACTTACTGTTGCAACCTTACTATTCAAGCATTTGCTTGACCTGAATTAGTCATTTTTATTTTTTTCTTTCACAAATGGCATATAATTTTAGTATTTGAAATACTACAGTAAATAACAAATCATTACACAAACTATTTCTGATTTAATGATAAAGTTTTAATGTTCTTTTAATCGTTAATCGAATGAATTTTAAAAATTCAAGCAGAGTAGAAAACCATAAAGGTTTTAATCTCCAGAAATCTCATATACTAAAACTTATTAAATTTCCTAAGATTATTCTTCAACCTGTATTATAAGGTTTGCCTAAAACGACAGAAACAGACTAAGATGAAACTGAAAATAAATAAAATACAAGAAGTAATCTGAGACCATAGAAACTACTGTATGTCCTTAGAAAATTTAATCCCCTTACAGTACCAGAGGTTATGGATTAATTTCTCTCAAGATAAAAAGGATTAATCCTGCTAAAGAAATAGCGATACCTCAAATTTCTTTAACTTCACTGAACTTCAGTATAGGAACAAGTCACACAAACTCAATCGATTGACACTTTGATTTATGTGAGAGAAAAAATTTATGCAGAGCAGGATAATTCAGTGTATGAAAAAATTAAACTTGACTTCCTTTTATAGCCATTTTCAGCAAGAAACGTGTCTATTGAGACCCGTTTTATCCAGAAAGTTGTGTCTTCTGGAAAAAATAACAACTTTTCAGAACATTGTGTCTATTAGAAAAATAACAATTTTTCAGAAAGTTACGACTTTTCGGAAAGAGTAACAACTTTTCAGAATTATACGTTACCGTTACCCGCAAATTATTAAGAGATAATATTAACAGGATTTATTTGATTTAATAAAAACTGATTAAATTAATTTTTTCCAAATACTTTGTCAATCAAATCATTTGCGAAATCCAAATCCGAAGGCGATGGCGAAGCCGAAGCAAAAGTCGGGTGAGCGACGACGATGACGGCGCGAGGGGACATCTATTTCTTAGCTCTATAAGAAGTAATGGAAGTGTTTTCCTTTTTAAGGACAACAATTTCCCTTTCTTTTGCCGATATGGGAGAAATGATTTGTCATTTTCACTTTGCAAATGACTTTTAATTTTCGCTCAAAAATAGTTCCCTCACTTTTCATATTCTCTCTTTTCTTTTCCCATTCACACTTGCTAAACCCAACAACATTTACATAGTAAAACAATTGAGAAATCGATTTCCAAAGTGTTGCTGGTCAAAGCATATAGAAGATTAGATATCCGAAGTTTGGTTAGTATTTTTTATTTTTATATTTTCTAGATCAGTGATTTATAAACTATGTTTAGGATATTAGTATTCAAGATGAGGTCAACTCGAAGAAACTAGGAACATATACCTTGGAGGTGTGTGGCAGAACTGAGATTAAGTAGTGAATGTTAGGTTGAGATAAACTCTTGTAATTTCATTTTTTTGTGTAGGCGCATAGTTATTTAGTAAAGTTAAGGTAAATTTTATGTAGCAGAGCGTTTAAAGGTAAAACATAGTCTCTTACTTTATAGTCTTTACATATTCTTGAAACACGTTAGCCAACTTGGTTCACTTAAGTAAAGTCTATTAACGTAAAACAATCTAGGTCGTGTGGACTAAGAAGTATCATCTACTTTATAGCCATGTTTGTATTTTTAATTTATTATTAGGTTGTTTTGTGGATAATATTATTTAGCCTTTTTGTATTTATGTTACGCATATCATCATGTTGTCTTTTTAAAGTACTTTTTGGCTTAATAATATCAATAAAATCCTTTTTTTGTTGAAAAATCTTTTTAAAAAACAACACTATATAAAATGAAATATGTTTGTGCTGAGCACGGGCCAAAGGAGCTTTTAATTGTTTTAACTTAATACCATGAATGGTTCTTTATAGTTATAGAATCGTTGAAAAAATATTTTATTTAATAAGAAAAATATATTTATTATCATTGGGATCTAATCCTACTCTGCTGCACAACACATAAGTGGATCGAGTCTAATACATAATATAATTTCTAATTGAGTCTCACATAAAGAAATAAGCACACAGTTATTATTGTATCGGCCGAAAACCTCGGTAATTGATATTTACGGTGCATCATTTATCTCTCTCAATTAAATGTTTATATCCATAAAAAGAGTTGTTAGGCATATTTATTTCCGTGAAACAAAATTCATACAATCTGCATTCCATAAGAAGAAGTTGTAAAATGCAGAATAACTTATATATGTAATAACTATTTCATACATCAGCAAATTGAGCCAGCATTTTTACTATTTCCTTGAGCTACGATTTCCTCTCTTATTGAATCTGCTAACTTTTACCTAATGTTTTAGAGAAGGGAGTCTTTATTGAAGAAAACAAACTAATGATACAGATTTAGAATCTAAGTCACTCAGTATATCATATGCGTGTCTTCATTCTTATCAAATCTGTTAAAGGAGGTGTAGAATTTATGTTAGTTTTACTTCAAAATTAAGCTTTTCATATGCATGTTGATTACTCATAAATAGTGAACAACAATGGGGTAAGTTAATGTTCATGCAACTGAGCAACTCATATCTCTAGTTGTCTACGAAACTACGAAACAGGATTGAAATTCTATTAAAAGTTTCCTATGATATCTAGGAACAATTATTATTCCATTAAAAATCTAAAACCGCGATGACATGAATAAATTTCGGGAGGGAGGTTGTCATTTGCTAAGCTACCTTAGAGATGCGGATACGGGACCTAAGAACACAAGTGATCTCAAGTTAACCCGACTGTCATGATCATGAGCATACTAAAGATAATAAACAAATACAGAAGCTGAATCATAATTTGTTTGAAAATAAGGGGAATAACCATATACTATAACTAAGATATTCTAAACCTAAGAGTATAATACAGAGAACATATTAACTCAATACTAAGTTGAAACTAACTATGTCTGAAAATAGCCCCCAACTAACTACAAATGTTAGGACAGGACCATACTAACTCTAGTAAAAACCGAAACTGAAGGACTAAATATACTGAAAACAAACTCAATAGTATTTTCCTTTTAGAATGAAGACTCACTACTAATTCTAATTAAGAAGAGATCGGGAACAGATCTAAGCTTGATCTGGATGCTGAGAACTTGAACTTACATCACGAGAAGATGTAGTGCACGTACCTGTCAGTACTTTAAAGGTACTGAGCATGTAGTATAGAGTAAATATGAAATGAAACATAATTGAACTGTGGGTTTTAAAAAGTGTGAATGGAAAATTAAGAGTTGCGACTTTTATGAAGACTTTTGACTTTTATGAAAGGTTGCGACTTTTATAAAACATTGTGACCTTTATGAAAAGTTGGGAATTTTATGAAAATTTGCGACTTTTAAAATTGTGACTTATATTTAAGGTGACGACCTTCTCGAAATATTGTGACTTCTGAAAGATTTGTGACCTTTCTGGTAAGGCACAATAAGAACCTTGTTGCACTACCCTTTGATTTCTATAAATTGAGGGATTTCCTCTCATTTTATAAATAGAATTTATAGACTTCTCTTCTACTACTAAATCTAGTACTCTAAATGTACTTTATTATTGTTGAGTGGCTTGCTGACATCAGCATTTTGGGTATCAATACACTAATGATTGAGATCATTCGATCTTGGGAGGACGTATTCAAAAACCTCGGATGTTAGATGAGAATAATTTCCTGAAGGGGACACTGTGCATTCAATGGGCTTGATCTTTTTTCTATTTTTCAAAATTCTGGTATGTGTTACGAATTTTAGATTTCTGAATTGATTTTCGTTCGTCTGTTCTTCACTGGTTCATTAAACTTTACTAACTTCATATTTCTTCAAAGTTTGTTGGAATTATATTCTTAAACATATATTAACAACAATTATTCTTTAAGAAAAATATTTTGTATACTTTTTTCCTAATATGTTTGTGATTCTAGTTTTCAAATTGTGAAGATATTCTTAAACTTTGTTTTCTTACTAAGCTTTTTAAAGTTTTGTTCTAGGTATGTTAGGAATACAAGATGAACAACAATCTGAAGGAAATTATTGTACAGTTAATATTTCTCGTATTCAACGGATTGAGAGAATTTTATCATGGAAATAGAAGATAAATGCATTACTTCTCCATAATTTTTTGCTTTCTTTACCAAGCCGAAGTGAGAATGTACTAGAAAAAATTGGTGATATTTCGAGTAAAGATTATATCCGGTAACCTTCTTATTATTTATCTAAGGAGGAAAATAATTTTTAAAAGGTTAAAATTTTTATATTTATCAATTGTATATTCGGAAAAAGTTTTGCAAATCGTACATTTTTTTAAATAATTTTTTTTGGCAAATAGGGTTGCCTTTAAAATATATTAGTTTGCAGAATAAGATACGCATATTTTTGTTTAATAAAGAGTATGTTAAAATGTTATTATTTGAAAACTATTTGAAAAGAAGAACATTTCTATGTGATGGTCTAAGAATATGTTTTATTCTGTTTGATAAAGCAAAAAAAAATAGTTATTTTTTACTCCATGTGAAATGATAGTGAGTCTTATTTTGGTAGACTAAAATCTTTTGTAGTTTCTACTCTGGATAAATTTAACTATGCATTTGGTTTATATAATATGAAAACTTCAAATAATAAGTCAGTCTTGTACTTCTTATTTTCTAGAAACATCAATGTTATATACAAATAAATTGTAGAATTTTTTTATCTTTAATTAGTATTTAGAATATTAAGTGGTATGTCTATTTGTGATAGAGGAAAAATACCAATGATTTAGAGTTTTTGATTTTATGCCTCTATGAAATGAACTTTGACACTGTTTAAATATTCTAAAGAGAATTGAAAAGTATAATTCTTTTGTAGAATAATACTTCAATAAGAAGAATCATATTGTCAATTATATTTTTAAAGTCTAGGATTGTATGTGTAAAAACTATATTCGAATACTTGAATTTTTTTTCAAATACTTGAAAAATATTTTTGCGATCACATATAAATGTGAGTGTTCTTTGCATATGATTAGACATGGTGTCTATTTAATCATGGAGAAAAATATGTGAAAATCAATAATACTTTTGTATTATGTTAGACCCAAAGAATTCTTGGACTATATTTGGTATTATGGTTGTTGAGTTTCTCTATTACTATCAAATTATATATATATATTTTTCAAAATAATTGTGTTTTTTTTTTAAAAAGTGTCAATTAAAATGTTGTGATTTTTCATGAAAATATATGTCTATTATAATACTAGTATTTACATAGACATGAATATTGGTGAATAGTCATTTGTTCAGTTTTTGTAAAGGTAACTTTTGGAATATATTATTTTTATTGAACACAATGAAACTTTGTTCATGGGTAGTTCTATAACAATCAAATTAAAAGTTATTGAAAGATCCTTATGAAAAGGACATTTGACAAGGTAATGACTCTAAACAATGTTTGTGTCACACAAAAATGTAAAAAATAGGAACAAAATATTAATGAGGAAAAAGCTATGTCACGAAGAGCTTTTCAAATTCATTGTTTTTATTTCTTTATTGCTTGATTCAATGATTGTGACATGAATACTTGGGGCATTTCAATAACAAAACCTTGTTAGGAAAACAGATCAACATTGAAGTTTCTAGCTTTGAGTGCAATAAATATAAATGTCATGTTTTAGAGGAATCTAAGTATGTTGAGAATTATTATAAATATGTTGAAAGGAATTCGAATACCTTAGAATTGATTTACAGTGACATTTATGATATCAAAAGTTAACACCATCTCATGTGTGGAAAAAGTATCTTGTTTCTTTTATTGACAACTACTTTACAAATGACTATGTCTATTTGTTGAATGGCAAGAATGAAACAATAGAAATGTCTACACAATGTACTATCAAAGTTTAAAATTAGAGTGGAAAAAGATAAGAAGTGATAAGAATGGAGAGTATTAATCTCCTTATGCAGAAATATGTTTAGAAAATTGAATTATCCATCAAACTACAGCCTTAATGACCTGAATCTAATGAAAAACTAAACATTGAAAGAAATTATTGATGCATTATTTATAAGTTCGAGTTTACCACAAAACTTCTGTGGAGGAACTATCCTTACTGCAGAAAAGAACCACCAAATGTTGTCTTTTTAGAAAAAAGTGGATTTGTTTGTTCAGGATACAATCCATATGAGATATGGAAAGGAAGTAAAGCTAACTTTAAATATTTTAATGTGTGGGGTGTCTAACCAAACTCCAATTTCTTATTCCTTAAAGAATTAAAATTGGACCTATGATTGCGCACTATAAAATTAGACTTGCGTAGTCTAGAAAAGGGTCTAAAAGGCCTAGGAAAGAAAAAAAGATAATGTACTTAATAAAGAGATTTAGAGCCTTAGTAAATGTTAAAGGACATTTACTTCCTTCAAACATGATTTTGTAACATTTCTTCTTTCTTCTATAGATTCATCCTTTGGAAAGATGGTGTCAAAAGTGAAATTGATGCAATCTTGAGCAACTATATTGATACTTAATTAATCTTCTTTCAGATAATAAATCTTTGGGTTCAAAGTGAATCATTATAAAGAAAATTAGAGTTTATGGAATTGTTAAAAAATATAAACCACAACTTTGTGTCAAAGCCTTTAGACAAAAATAAGGTTTTGATCTTGTTGATATATATACTCGTCGGTAACTAAGTGGAAGAAAAAAATTACATGGGACAACCAGAGGGTTTTGTGGTGCATGGTAAATAAAAGAAAGTGTACGAACATGTTAAGTCACATTATGGACTGAAACAAGCACCCAAACAATGACATAACAAAATTTGTCCGAACTATATTGGCAAATGGATTTAAGAGTGATGAAAGTGATAAATGTGTTCACGTTAAAACCATAAGGTTATTGTTTATTTGTATATTGGTGATATTTCCATCATCAATAGAGAAACTAATGACATAAATGCTACTATATATATGTTAGAAAGCATGTTTGGAATGAAGACTATTGGACTTTCTAATGTAATTTTAGATATAAGAATCCTTTGAACTCCATAATGTTTAGCCTTTTCACTGTATCATTGCATTAAAAAGGTACTTGAGTAGTTATAGTGTTTGCATGTCACCATTGTCAAGTATTCAATAAATGTGAGCTTTGTATTTCAAAAGAGTGAAAGCAAAAATGACTGACAATTTGATTGTGCTAGAGTGTTGGAAAATATGATGTATATCATGAAGTGTGCGTGATCAGATATAACATTAGCTATTAGAAACTGAGTCTGTTCACAAGTGATCATAAATAAACTCATTAGATGGCAATAAATAGAGCTTTGGAGTATTTAAAATAATAATTAAAACTACGACTTGCATTATAACAATATGCAGCAGTATTGAACAAATATAATGATGCAAATTGGATCATCAGACAAATGAAGTAAAATCCACGAGTGGACATGTGTTTACTCATGGTAGTGGAGCAATCTCGTGGAAATATTTCAAAAGAGACATGTATCACTAGTTCTACAATGATATATGAGCTAGGTACTCTGGGTAAAGTCGGTGTATAAGTTGAAAGACTCTGAAATTTCTTGATAGACATTCTCTTTTGGCCCAATA
The DNA here is from genome assembly GCF_036512215.1 of Solanum lycopersicum. Classification (NCBI taxonomy): domain Eukaryota; kingdom Viridiplantae; phylum Streptophyta; class Magnoliopsida; order Solanales; family Solanaceae; genus Solanum; species Solanum lycopersicum. Next base: position 49,873,009 of record NC_090810.1, on the reverse strand, counting down.
CATTGGCATTAGTATGCATACACTTTGATAGTCAAGATGCAATATGTAGAGCACGGAGCATCTTGTATAACGAAAAGTGTCGTCATATATGACATAGACATGATACCGTTAGAAAACTACCCTCTTGTGAAATTATCAAAATTGACTATGTAAAGTCAAAGGATAATGTGTCGGATCCACTTACAAAAAGGCCTAACTTGAGACAAAGTTGAAAGATCATCTAAAGGAATGAATTTACGGCTTAGGATAGATCAACATGGAGGTAACTCTATCTAGCAGACTAGCGATCCCAAGAGCTAGATTTAAGGGAGAAAATCAATTTTCTAAATGACGGTTCGACAGTGTCAATAAACTCAATCTATTCTCACGATGAAGAGAATGCTCCAGGACAAGGATACAATATTGAACGTTGTTAATGTGTTAATAACACTTATTTGTTTTAATGATTTGCTAAGTTTTGCAGAGCTAAACGAATAGTGTATCTATGCGATAACATGGTTAGGAATCATCTATGTGAGTGTGAAGTGTAAGCCTCTTCAAAGAAGATGATTTTCAAAAGTCCATCTCTCTATATACTCATCAAACCAGGAGGTGTTCATGGCTAAAACAAACACAATCGTAAGAACCATAAATAGTAAAGGGTTAATTGTGTGATGTATGGTTGTCCACGTATAAACAAAATCTTGACAATTCAAAGATATCGCATCTATCTAATGGCAGAGTATATCCGACATATGTTCACTATGGAGAGTCCAAGGGGAAAACTACTTATCCAGATGCAAAAAAATATTGCTTTTAAAGTACAAATACCTCTCCATTTCATTGTCTTGGATTCATTACCCATTAATGCGGTGAATTATTTGGTTGTAAAAGGTATGAATTGAAAATTATGAGTTGCGACTTTTATGAAGAGTTGTGACTTTTATGAAAGGTTGCGACTTTTTCAAAAAGTTGCGACTCTAATGAAAAGTTATGAATTTTATGGAATGTTGTGGATTTTATGAAACTGTGACGACCTTTTCGAAAGATTGTGACTTTTACAAAGGTTTGTGACCTTTCCGGTAAAACACAATAAGAACCTTTTGCGCAGTACCTTTTATTTTCTATAATTTAGGGTTTTCCTCTCATTTTAAAAATAGAATGTATGGACTTCCTCTTTAACTACTAAATGTTGTATTCTAAGTGTACTTTACATCCATTGAATGGCTCACTAACACTAGTGTTTTGGGTATCAATGCACTAGTGATTGAGATCATTCTATCTTGGGGGGACGTACTCCAAATAAAACCTCGGATACTTAGGCGAAAAATATCCTTAAGGGGACACTCTGCAATCAGACGGCTTAATCTTCTGTATATTTTTCTAAATTCTAGTATGTGTTACAAATTTTAGATTTTTGAATAATTTCTGTTCTTGACTGATCCATTAAATTTTGTTAACTTGGTGTTTATGCAAAGTTTGTCGGAATCAGATTCTTTAAACACATATGAACAACAATTTTTCTTCATGAAAAATTTTCATATATTTTTTTTACTTATCTGTTTCTTATTCTAATATCTCTACTACTTTTAAAGTTGTGAAAATGTTCTTAAACTTTGTTGTCTTACAAAGTTCATCAATGTTTTTTCTAATTATGTTAGGAATACAAGGATAACAACATGAACAAGCACAAAAGATAAATATGATAAATGATTTTTCAATACTTTGAGTGATCATCTACCATTTTTAATAGCCTCCTATAATGCATCTTAATTATTGCTTTATATTTAATCAACATGAACATCCGTAAGTTTGAATGTCGTTGAGTATCCTTGAGTACTTCCTTATTGAGTAAGTTTAAGTATCTTATGGTATTCCTTGAGTTGAGTGATTTTGGGACAAGGTAAGTATGTTTCCTACGATTTTAATTCAAGCTTATGTCATTTTTTATATCTCCTTGTGTTCTCTTACATTCAATATTTTGGCGCCATGTGGCCTTCATCTTTCATGATGCAGATAAATGTAAGTAGCGTCATCCATAGGCGCTTTGTTGATACCACTTGCAGGCAGAGTTAACTTTTGTGAGCCTCCTTTCTTCAGGAGGTTTTAATTTACTTTTAAGTTTTGTTAGGATATTGTCACGACCGGAGCCTAGACCCTAGACGTGGACATCAATTTAGAACCATTGATGGTCTACAAGTGAACTCTCATCCTGGTTGACTGCATGGGGAAAGACTAACTCAAGCATAAAAACTAAAGAATTATTTAAAAAGCAAGATATTAAATTATTAAATTTATATGACAATAATGAGTACTAAACATAATATTTCTGTAAAATATCTGAAAGTTATTACTGTAAGACTGACAAAGATTTTTTATCTATGAAGCCTCCAATATGTAAATAATGGATTGGGGAAAAGACCCACAAAACCTCAACATATTACGTCTAACAAATCATCAACTAGAATCCTCTAAAAGCAGGGAGGTTTCAGAAAAAGCAGATAAACACATGATGTGATCTTAGTGGGACTCTTATTGATGATCCTAAGTACCTGAATCAATAGCATGAATCAACAAAGGCTGAATAACATTAGTACATTTAATGTACGAGTATGTAATATGGCTCAATAACACAAATAAGTGTAGTCAAAGGCTAAAACAAATCAATTGTTATATATAATATATTATGATGATTATAATTTAAGCTCATATTGTAGGAATGTAATAATTGTAAATATTGAACTGACATGTACATATAGAAATATACTTTACTTTATTGGGGAATTTTTCTAGTAGACAACCACCACTATGAGCATTTTTATGAAACAACGTTATACCCACATTGCCAGAGTCGCCCTATACATTTATAGAGTATAATACCGAACTGAATTGATGGATCCACTAAAACACTTTCTTGAGGCAGATGAGGAGCCGCCCGGCTTGCGGTTTGATTCTATCTACGATCGCTTCATAGTTTATGATTATGTAAAATACTCAATTAATTGAGATAATTATTCAAACGTTTCTTTTTACCAGGTAACTCAAGTGTACTCAATTTTTATGAAAACCCTTTATAAATTTAGGAAAGTAGTGCACTCTTTACAAAGTGAAAAAAATATCTTTTTTAACGGTAAACTGAACTTGTCTTTGTCAGACTGAAATGCTTTAAAAAATTGTTTATTATGTTCTAGAAAATAATATTTCTTTTCTCAAGGTGAAATAATACTTTTGGAACCATTTGTGTTTCCTTAAACTCTTCGCAAAAAGTAGCTTAAAATACAGTTCAACTCACTTTAAAATTTCAAAACCAATGCACCAAAATATTGCAATAAAAATCTGATTCAACTAGGGTTCATCTTAAATACAAGCATGAAAAATAACTCAACGATTGCAATGCACATAATATTACAATCTCATGATATAAGAATTCATATTTCAGAAAAAAGATCATAACTTATATCAATAATTTTATATAACTGACGGTAGAACCATAGATTCAACTTACTACTAACTTAATTGAAATGTAGGGCGTGAGGATAGATTTGTCCAGCACTATCAATGGCCTTACATACCTTATACACTTCAAATTCTTTACAACGGTGATGCCTTTAGATGAAAACATTACAAGAATTTGTTTCTTGAACATTAAAGATGAGTTCTTGAGGAGATTTCATGAAAAATCTATGATTTTCAAGAGTAGGAGATATTAATTCATGTTAAGAGTAAATAATTATGAAGTTCAATTTAAAAATCTTACCTTGAATGATGGATGATCCTTGGAGGAGGCTAGTTTCATGAAAACTTCTCATTCGAAGGTATATTTATGATCTAAGGAGGTGAACTACGTATTTGGATATTTTTTTAAAACACCCAGATGAATGCGACCATGCAAAAAATGCATCTGGCATGCAGTCAACCATGTAGAAGGGCAGTAGCTTCTTCCTCACCACTCGCCCATGCGGAAAATGCATCAGCTGCGCAGCCTATGCGCGGCAAGATATTTTCCTATTAAATAGGCATAACATTTTACTCTAAACTCCAATTGATCCAAACTTTGTGGCGTTGGAATGACGGTCCATTAACCATTAATCTGATAGCTTATGAGCAGCATAACTATTTGTATTCTAACAGATATTTTCAATTGAAGTTAAACTTTGAACAACTAATGCGAAAAGTAAAGCCCGCAAAATGACTTTAAACTTGATTTATGGTGAAAGGTTCCTTGAGAGTCTGAATCACTTCCGATAACCTTTATACACTTAGTAATAACCTAAAAATACATGATCAAGTAGTAGACCACCAGGTTCAAGCTCATATACTAAAGAAAAATAATTTGTATTGGAAAAGTAAATTGTTGGGGTGTTACAATATCTCCCTTGGGATCATTCCTCCTCGAATGACGGTTAAATTGAGTATGAAAAGAAAAAAGCGTTACTGTTAGTACATTTTTAACTTTTGAACTTGCTTACTATCATAGGAAGAATTGATTCACAATGAGAGTTTTGAAAAGTCTACTGCAGATACGACTTCTAGATTCCACCTCTTGCAACACCTGTAAATCACGCCCTCATTTATGAATACTTTACCTCATTAAAAGAATCCCATAGATCCAACAAGGGTATATAACAACTCTTACAAGATTTAAGTCTAATTGTATGCTCACTCTTACCGTACTTTGTTCAAGCCTGACTCTAAATAACTACATGTTACCCATAATATGATCATACTAATCTACATCTCACACTCACGAACTTAACACATTTGGGTTTTTTAATAATACCCAGATTTCCGTGAGCCCATGCAAAAATAACTAAGGAATGCAACAAGCTGCTAAAGAAGGTAGTATCTGCTTCCTCTCCGCGCGGTCAGCACATGGAAAAATAGTTTACAGCAATTAGACATAACTTTTTTACTCCGAACTCCAATTGATTCAAGCTTTGTGGCTTTGAAAAAAATACTCATAGACCTTTAATATGATAGGCTATTAGATGCGTAACTATTAATATTCAAAGCGATATTGTGATTTTAAGTTGGACCTTGTATAAACTAATGTGAAAAATAAAGTCGATAGAAAGACTTTGAACTTGAAATGAATACATGATCAAGTAGTCCAACATCTTGGTAAAGCCAATATACTCAAGAAAAATTAATTGGATTTGAAAGTTTATTTTTGGGTGTTACAATATCTCGCCCTCGAGATTATTTTTCCTTGAATAGAGGTTAAATGAATAAGCAAAGGAAAAAGAGTTATGGTTATTACATTTTTGACTTTTGAACTTGCTTACTAACATGGGAAGAACTAATTCATACTGGATAGTTTTGAAAAGTCTTTGACAAATAAGTCACGAATGATATACGTGTGAACATGTTCACACTCTAACTGAAATTATATGAAATGAAACAAGGGTATCTGAGAACTAAGTAATAATAAAGTAGGACTACTAGGACATTAGCGATACAACTTCTAGGTTCCATGTATTGCAATACCTCATAGCTCATTATTGTTAATTCATAGCTCCTACAAGGGTATATAAGTACACTTGCGAGATCTAAATCTAATTGTATTCTCACTATTGCCATTTCTGTTCAAGATTAACTCTAAATCACAAGATGTTACCGATAAGATAATCACACTAATCCAAATCGCATCTATATATAGATCCTATAAGGGTATATAAATGTAATTGCATTCTCACTCTTACCATTTGTGTTCAAGTCTAACTCAAAATCACAAGTTTCTACCCATAAGATGATCATACTAATCTAAATCACGCACTCGTGATCTATCATGTCGACATTTTCTTTGCAACAATCCTATTTCTTCATACTCCCTCATTAACAGACCTTAAATTCAAAAGAATCCATTAGTCGCATAATGCTACCACCCACTTACTTTCAACACCATATTGTTATTACTATACCCACTTCATGGGATTCAAGGTAATCAACTCCTCTCAAGCTCTTCCACATTTCTATCATCTCTATCGACTGAAATTCTATGCATTACTAAAGGAAACAAGCTAATAACTCTTATCTAACTGTTAATGATTATAAAAATTCATCTCTTACTTCCATTACATATATAACTTTAAATGAAATAAGATTACCACCACTAGCTTAATAAGAAAAATCAAACCTCTCCTATCTATCATCACATATCTACTAATAACAACATCACTCTCAAAGATAAAAAGGATCAATGAAAGAGCTAATTGAAAAATATCATATAAACGAATCATTTGAGTAATATGATAAAAGAATATGCATGATGTAACATTTTGTTGCTATCCATTAAGAGTAAGTAATAAATACGTGAGGCTGAGCATACTATACTAGAACACATGAGTGCTTATATAAATTGGTTTGTATCATGAGGTTGACATCCATAACGTAATGGCGTAAGATTGATGAGCTAAACGCTTTGCCTGTTATTGTAGGTAAGAGCGTAGATGTGAATCTAATTGAAGTGTAAGGGAATATAATATGGACACAATTCTAAAGTTAGAGACATTAAAAGGATGTTCTAATTATTGAGCATTTGAAGAATTATCTAGAGTATGAATTGAATGATATAACACTATAACTCTTCTGAACACATTTGTATCTGATTCGTAACACTTGACTTGGTTTCTCATCTTATGATCTCTCCCTTAAGTTTAAAGCTACTATTTAAAGCATTGATATATTAAATTTTTTCTAAAGTATTCTATATTTGATTTATCCGAATACTCGAGAATATTCTAAGCTCATGTTTACAGAACTCTCATGCGGCAGTTCAAAATTCCTTATAGCACTTCTTTCTAACCTGCTTCTCTTAGCATCGCTTCGCTCATATACTAGTCTTTCTATATTTGTTACCCATATTGACTTATAAATCACCCTAATCTACTAGTTTAGTTTGTCCTTCTTAGCACACTAATATCATCCTTCCAAATTCATATCTACCTAATTCGAGAAAACTCAAATTTTATTTTACAGGCTCATCATTGACTATGTATGATCTCTCCGACCAACATCGTAAAAGTTATGTAGAATGCTTACATCAACCTACTATATACTGATAACTCTTACATACTATCTAGGCGCACATTGAATACTACAAATCAATTACAACCTAGTTTAACTACAAAAGTTATCGGGTCCACTTCTTAATGCATTTGATAATATAATGACTTAGCCACAATTTATTTCACTCAAATAAGGGACATAAAACAACACTTGTAAAATTCAAATTAATCTACAAGTAACACCTTGATTCCTCACCTACTCTATGTGAAATATACAAGATGAAATCTAAAAAAAGCATCATTTCCTTCATGTTGCAATCATTTTTTGTATCATGACACTCGCCTCGATTATATTACTTAAATTCTAGTGCTAAACATGGATAACAACTATTTATCATACATTAAACTTGCTCACAAAAAGTAGATAAAGACAATCAATAAAATAACAGTCTCTTGAAACTCTACAAAAAATTCTTGGATTCTTGCCTTATAGTCTATCTAATTACAACCTATCAACATTATCTCTTCCGCAGGCTACATAACAGAGACGAAATCATTTTACAACATTTCCTAATTAGTACTATAACCTTCTGAATATCAAGGGCACTCACTTAAAAAATTATAAGCATAACTTGGATCTATTACTTCCTAAATATACTACTCTTCTCTTCAACAATTATGTTTGATCTTCATGACTAACATAATGAAACATCAATATAAACTCAATTCTTGTTACTACACTCTAATTCATCCTAACCAACAAATACTCCTCTAATTTATATCATTAAAATGCACAAATTTTACTACTCCTCATCGAACACATAGGTAAAAACTACTTATTAATGACATTCTAGCAACATGGGTAAAACTTACATATCTACTCAATTCCTATTCCCATCTCTTGAGTTACATCCCTTCAAAATGTCTAATTTTAACTATGGCCAGTTCTACAATAATTTCCTTTTACTAATGCAAATTGCACAATCTAACGGGCAACATGACTATTCAAGATCGTTAAACTTACTTTCCTCTTAAAGGGTATAACCTAAAACAAGGTTTGGAGAAGAGAGTCTAAATAATTTTCTTTTTGGGTCAAACATATGATTAATATGAATAACACTGCATTATTTCAAATCAATACACTTCATGCACAATAATAGGCTTCTCTCAAGCCCTTCTACAATCTCTTAACCTCCTGAAATTTTTTTCTTAGAGTGACTTTTTAATATATATATATATATATATATATATATATATATATATATACACACACACACACACATACAAGACCCAATATGTAAAATAAGCCTACTATCGTTTGACATTGTATTATATGGAAGTGATGAAAATAGGAAAAAGTTGAGTACGATGAATATTTAACTTGAAATATAATAATATACAATTAAAATATTTAATAGTTTATCGGTGACAATTCAATAAAACTTTTTTACTAAAAAGTTAATGCTTTTTCCCGTTTAAAATAATATGTACATTTAATTTTATTGGAAATATAATAATATTTGAATTTAGCTAAGAATTAAAATGGTAATTAAACTTTGAATTTTATAGCTCCCCACTATTTATATTAATTGATATAATATGTGAATGTTGAAACAATGTTAATTGAAAGTTTTTTGTGTGTGTTGGGTTCCGTAATTGAATGAAATCATGTTCATTGTATTAATTTTATTTTTCCAAGTTAAGTTCTGTTCAAAATTAATAATAAAAAATAAATTTATAGTAAATTTTTAAAAAGAACTCAATTTTATTGTTTTTAGTTTTGTTTTTGTTTTCATAATGTGAATTTGACATTTTATAAGAACTTAAATACAAAATCATATATGAAAGTTGGTAAATAAAAGAGGGTCAATTTATTTTTACGGAACACCACCCTATGATGTCTTGCAAACGTGTGCAACACTCAGCCTAACTTACTCACACAGATTTGACTAAAAATAGAAGAACTTATACAGCAAAGTTAAATAACAAAAAGAATATACAAGAACTCGTCCCAACCTTTATTAATTTTATAATTAATACAGAGAGAAGGCTTCACGAATTTATCTAAGGCAAAAATAACTCTCTGTAGCCTTAAACAAAATTTCAACCTTTATAAAACTTTAACACATGAAAGTTACATGCAATAAATACAAATGACACATGTGCGACACTTGTCATCACAAGATTCAAACTAAAGTTTCAAACAACTATATTTCCAACAGATAGAATCTAATTAAAATTACATCCTTATCCACACGAAATATTAATATTCTAACACTTAGAATATTTCAGACTACATTCCAAGACTTAGAACATTTCAGCCAGCTTCCAACACTTAGAATATTTAAATGTCCTCCAATACTTAGTTTTATTTAAGCAATTCACGTGAAATGCTTTTATTTTTTCCATCATCAAGTCTTCACAACCTTGCCTTGTAAAACCAACACGATGTCTTATAGATCACTCAAGTCCACACGTAAGCCTTGCACGTTCATGTTTCTTTGCCAACACCCAAGCACCTTGAATATGTGTTGCACTATTTTGCTCCCATTCAAGTCAAGACCGATGCCCAAGTCCTTGAAATGCCTGCACGTAGTTAGATCAAGTAGTGAACGGGTCTTACGGACCACCTGCACAACTTGAACTCGATGTCCTCATCGAGACTGTCTTAAGATAGTCATCAATTTGAGAATCAAAATGCCATAAGTCTTTCTCCTTCTCCCAAACTGCATCAACTGCACTCCTGCCTATCATATGAGACAAGAATTCCGTCTTAGTGTTTTTCTTACTTATGCCCAAAACCCGGTGATAAACAATCTTCTAAATTTCAGCATCATAATATGTAGGTACTGATGGAGGAACCCTATTTGACCCGATTCGGTCCGGATCATCTGCATCTGCAAATTAAGGTTTCAAGAAACTCACATGGAAAGTGGGATGAATTTTTAACCTTTCTGGCAGCTTTAATCTATGAGAAACTTCGACCACTCGTTTCACCACTTCAAATTGACCATAATATTTAGGAATCAAACCACGATGACTATTCTTACTTACAATATGTTTCCAGATTTGTGGAGTAAGTTTCAGTAAAACTTTTTCACCCATAATGAACTCAAATGAGCAATGATGTTGATACGCATACTTCTTCATGTGTTGCTGATCCTTGCCAAGCTATCCTGTGCTTCAGATAACATTCCAAGTATGTCCCTTGCAACCGTTTCTGCTGCTGCACACTTTCTTGATTTATAGATTTGGCAATATCAAGTGGTGTCATAGGCTGTTTTCCTAAAACAATTTTAAAAGGTCTCACTTCTGTTGCAGACGACTTGTGAAGATTATAGCATAACTATGCAGTGTTTAACAATGCCACGCAATTCCGTTGACTTGCTGTCACATAATGCCTCAAGTACTCTTCCAACAAGCGATTAATTCTTTCCGTCTTCCCATCTATTTGTGGATGATTGGCAGTAGAAAATTTCAACTCAGTTTCCATCATATTCAACAAAGCTGTCCAAGACCTACAAGTGAATCTTTTACCTCAATCACGCACGATGTCAGACGGAACACCAAAATACATAACTACATATTCATTGAACAAATCAGCGGTAACTTCAGATAAAGATATTTCAGGTGCAACAATAAAAACAGAATATTTCAAAAACCTATCAAGTACAACCATGATAGATGCTTTGTCATCTACCTTAGGGAATCCAAAAATGTTATCCATGCTTACCGATAGACACAACCTTTCAGGAACAAGCAAAGGCAGTAGCAAACCTACTTCCTTCTTACGTTCAGTCTTGTCTACTTGACAAACATGACAAGTCCTGATGTATGCCTCTATATCATCTTCCATTTTTGCCCCAAAAAAACACGAGACAGTAAAGCTAACATCCTTTCAAAATCTGGATGTCAAGTCAAGGCAGAATCATGCGCCTCTTTCATAAAGTCTTTGCGCAATCCACCCTTATTTGAAACAACGATCCTCCACCCTTTAATATAGAGCAGATCGTCCTCGATACAATACCGTCTCATTGTGTCATCTTGCATTGACCAATCCATTTAACATACAATGAATCATTTGCGGCACACATCCTGATTCTTTCAAAGAAATTAGTTTCAAGTTTTGAAATTGAATATACTGCAACAAATACTTCTTTTGTACTCAGCGCATCAACAACGTGGTTGTGTTTTCCTGGCTTATGTTCCCACATGAATTCATATTCTTCCAGAAATTCTTGCCACCGTGCTTGTTTAGGACACAAATTTTTCTGTGCCTTAAAAATGTATTTGCTACGTTATTTGTTCTTACTAAAAATCGAGTACCTAGGAGATAAACTGTCCAAACCTGCAGATAGTGTACCACAACAACCATCTCTTTTTCCTGTGTTGAGTATCTCTGTTCAGCATCATTCAATTTTCCTACTTTCAAAAGCCACAGGATTACCTTCCTGCACTAATACGCCACCATTTGCTTTCTCCGGCACATCAGTGTGCACTTCAAATGGTAACTCAAAATCAGGCAATTTGAGTATTGGGTCAGATGCAATGGCTTCCTTAGAATTCTTAAATGCTTCACCACATCTTTCATACAAAACCCATTTCATATCTTTCTTTAACAAGTCTGTCAAAGGGGATGCACTTTTTGAGTAACCACCAATGAATTTTCTTTAGTAGTTAGCCAACCCAAGAAACAACCTCAAATCCTTCACATGACGAGGTGCCTGCAAGTCAACAGTGTCTTGCACTTTCTTAGAATCCATTGGAACCTTGTTTTTACTAAGAAGATGCCCCAAAAATTTTATCTATGTTGAGCAAACTCACACTTTTCCATCTTAATATAAAGTGTGTATTTTCTCAACTGAGCCAGAACCATACTTAAGTGATTAACATGTCCTTCCTATGTTCGACTATAAATGAAAATATCATCCAGATTAACAACAACAAAGTCATCAAGATAGTCAAACAGTACATTATTCATTAAGTTGCAAAATGTTGCCGGAGCATTAGTTAGCCCAAATGGCATTACAAGGAATTCATATGAACCATATCTAGTTACACATGTTTTTTTTGGTTCATCACCTTCTCCTATCCAACCTGCCAGTAGACTGACCTAAGATCCTTTTTTCTGGCCCAGCATGATGTACTCAACCTGTCCATAAAATCCTCCACTAATGGAACCAGATACTTCTTCATTACATTTGCCTTGTTTAGCGCCCTGTAGTCTACATATATTCGCATCGTCCCATCCTGTTTATTTTGAAATAAAAAAGTGAGCACCAAATGGAGACCTAGATGGTTGAATCAATACAACGTCACACAACTCGTTCAACTGTATATGCAATTCAGCCAATTCATTAGGAGCCTGTGCAGGAGTAACCGTACCAGGCAAAAACCCAATTTTATGATCAATATCCCTCGTTGGTGGAAAATTCTTTGGTTATCCAGGAAGCATAACATCAGCATACTACTTTAGAAATTCAACAACACAATCAAGCACTTCTATCTTAACATTAGGTTTCACTTCGACTAAGGCAGCAAGTATAGTGTCATCACCCCTCTTCAGCCCTTTGTCGTTTGACATAGCAGAAAAAAAACATTCCCTTGGCTTTCTTCTTTGCAACGTTATTAACATTCCCAAATGGATGAACACCATTAAGTAATCAACTTTCATTCATGACCATAACTCCATCTAAGTGAGGATACGGAAAAAACTGTAATTTTCTTAGAAAAATAAATTCCAAGTATGATCTCTAATTCACCAAGCAACATCACAATAAAATTATGTTTCCTATACAACTTTCAGTCAAAATAGACACACCATAAGACATTCCCACAATGGCCTGTGCCTTGCATTGACTGTTTTAACGTAGGAAGGGATTTTGGAAAACTTCATCCTCAGTTTTGTAGCAATTTTCACATCTACAAACATATGAGTGGCTCCTGTATCAACCATTGCCATCACATGTTTTTCTTTAACTGTCATTTCTATATGAATTAGGGAAGTATGAGGATTTGAAGCACCAGACGTTTCTCCAACATTATTAACTAACGTAATATGGTTGAAGGACAATCCCAATGGATTGGCCATTGCAGCCACAATTTCTTCATCTTTCTCCCTTTGATTCATATTTCCTCTAAGCAAAGAATTTACTTTTTCCCAGTTTGTACAAGACTTGGCCAAATGAGGACCACCACAAGTCTAACAGCCCTTAGAATTACAATATTTTTTTCTTTTTTCTGTCTTTACCGTCCTTCATTTGTGCCTTTCCTTTGTCATTTGTATTGTCCTTACCACTATACTTTTTCCATTCCCCTTTTTTGTCACTCCTTTTATTAGTTATTGAAGTAGAAGGAACATTCGTCAAAGGACAAGTCATTCGGAAATCAACCAACGAATATGCAGCAACAATTTCCCCAGGCAGATCTTTAACATTCTGCCTCCGAATTTTTTTTTGAGCCTAGCCTTGCATACCCGAAATGAAGTTGTGTAACATATCCTCATCAGACATGTTTTGAATGTCTAACATCATAGAGGTAAATTTTTTAATGTATTCCCTCAACGAACATGTCTGGCTTCGAATTTCCAGCTTGTCACTTGCAAGCCAGGAGGTGTTTCTGGGAAGAAATTGATAGCGCACTTCTTTTATTAACTTGTCCCATGTATCAATTCTAGTACGACCAATGCTTACATCATCTACATTTAAAGTTCTCCACCAAAGTTTAGCATCACCAGTCAAGTACATTGTGGTAATGTTTAATTTATCAGCATCAGGCATCCTTGGAGCAGTAAAATACTATTCCATATCCCAAATCAAATTCTCCAGTTATTTAGCACTTCTTGCACCACTAAAGGCTTTAGGTTCTGGAAGTTTACCCTAAGATGATTCAACATGATTTGAACTCAACCTTGCCACAACCCGACACAATACAACAATCTCTGCATGAAGGTATTCATTTTCCTTATGAAGTCCCTCATGTTTTTGTGTCACGAAAATTTAATATTTCAGTCATGTGTTCATCAACATTCTGTCGATAAGAACCAATCTCACCCTATACTTTGTCAACATTCAGTCTCAAATCAATGATTTTTGTCAACAGATTAAAAAACCATGGATCTCCCAGAGTATCATTTAAATACCAAAAAATGCTATAATTATTCATGTCAGCTCCAACAGTTCTGCATTTTTGATCATCGTTCAACCGTTCTTTAATACCAATTGTAATAGGATCTATTTATTTTTATTAAACACAACCCTAGGAAGTCTATTAAGTGTCTTCAACACTCAGCCTATCTTACTCACACAGATTTAACTAAGTATAGAAATACTTAAGTAGCAAAGTTAAATAGAAAACAGAATGTACATGTACTTGTCCCAACCTTTATTCATCTTATAATTACTACAAAGGAAAGGCTTCACGAATTTATTCAAGGACAAAATCACTCTCTATAGACTTAACTAAAATTTCCACCTTTATAAAATTTTTGCACATGACAATTACAAATGACACCTGCGCGACACTTGCCATCACAAGATTCAAACTAAAGTTTAAAACAACTATATTTCTAACAGATTGAATCTACTTCAAATTACATCCTTATCCACGCGAAATATTAATATTCTAACACTTAGAATATTTCAGGCTACATTCCAACACTTAGGATATTTTAGCAATTCCCGTGCAATGCCTTTAGTTTTGCACTCTTCAAGTATTCACAACCTTGCCTTGTCTATCAAACACACTGCCTTTCTGGTGACTCCAGCCCGCACGTAAGCCTTGCACGTTTAAGTTTCTTTGCCAGCACCCAAGCACCTTGAACATGTTTTTCTCTATTTTTTCCCCATTCATGTTAAGACCAATGCCCAAGTCCTTGACATGTCTACACATAGTTAGATCAAGTAAATTACGGGATGAACGGTAACTCATGCATAAAAATCAATAAATTTTGTGTGTAAGATTGATTATTTGATGCATTGATGCTAATGATGATCAACGATACTACTTTTTCTTTGAGTGTTTGTGATAGTCGATAGTACAATAACCCAACTGAGGATTTTGGTCATGTCCCATAGAAGTGGTAGTGGAAAGATGTTGATAATTAGAATTTCATTCTAATTATTCGCAGGTAAAGAAATTTGCTGTTAAGAACATAATACATTAAAGTGGCTGATACAAAAGTGTCAAATATCCATGGGTGTTTTGTCACAAATATAGAAAACACAGTAAAAATTAAGGGAAATCAAGTATGAGGGAATTTTTTTTGGATGTGACCGTAATACAAGTTTATATAGATTATTAGGTACATGCTTTCGATAGAAAATTTATAGAAATATTTTGACTTGGCTAAGCTTTAATTGGAAATGAATTCTTTTTCACGCAACCTACGCCATTTAAAATGGGTTCCTCTAGGACACCCATTCGTCGTATGAGTCCAACCTATGCCTCACCCCACTCACTTTCTCAAGCTGAGTGTTAATAAGTGGCAGTAGTGTCACCCTGTCGTGATGAACCTCATGTCGACCAACTCCTTAAGAAATAAATATAGCGGTCTTGGTTTCACGAATTATCTCTCCAGCAAGCCAAAAAAACATGGATGGACTTGTATGTGTCACTACAAATCCATTATATTAAACGACAACCACTATATGCAATCACCATTAAACTACATATAAGCTATAATAAAGCAACATCCAATAATAATATTAACTCATTTTTTCTAAATCACACGCCAATAATGGGGATTTTTAGCCACACATAAAGTGATTAAGAATTATACCTTCAATGATGCTGAAATAAGACGGATATAGGGAAATATGTGTTGATTTAAGAAAATGAAGAAGAGTCAAGAAGGCCAACTTCCAATTTGGGGAAGATGAAATCCTCCTTCTTTAAGTCTTCCATAAAACCTCTCCAAGCTTGAGATGAAATATGAAAAGTAATACTTTAGAGTATGTATAATGTACCACTCTCTCCAGATAATAATAACTTAAGCTAGTATTTATAGACTTCAGATTTTGTGTTGCGGCATATCGTTAAAAGAGGTTAGTAGCAATCGCGGATCGACTAGGTGATTCACCAATCTTCTAGTTCATTGCCTTCTTGCCCACAACATATGTGTCCTCGATCATTGGGAGGTATAGTACTGCTCCACAAAATTATTATGAGACATGTCGATTGTACCTTTCTCAGATGATTTGATCCTCTTCCTTTTGGGCTCTGTACACTAGAAGAAAAGGCAAATTACGTTTCTTCGACAATTATATAAGTATACTTGGAGATGCTCAAGCCTCAGTTTCTTCATTCTTTTTAGCATTTTTTCCCTTTTTACGGAATTGTTTCCATGCTTTCCTTAAATCATTAAATGCCCAAAACTTAAGAGTTTTTATCAGATATTGGGATAAAATACACATTCGAGGACAATATTTCCAATAAATGATAACCCTAAAGGAGTTCAATTTGTAGACTCATCAACACCCCCAACTTAAACTTTTATTTGGTTTCAAGTAAAATTCATGTTCACCAGTTAAAAAAGAATGTATCAAATAGCACTACAGAAGACTCAATAATTAATGCATACAACAAGACTCAAACTATTGATACAAAGATCAATTTTTAACTCGAAGATTCAAGTTGTGATATATCATTGTCAAAGATTTGCTAGACCGCATTAATCTCCCAAATGCAATTTCAAGCTCAAAAATAATCATTTTTCAAATTCCCTCATTCAAATGATGATTCGAGTTTCACAAACAAGTGTGATAAATTTAAAGTCTTGGTATTATATATACATCTCACTATCAAAAAAAAGGAACACAATGCATGCTCTAACCCATAGGTTAGCCCTTATTTTCTAGTCAACAATCGTTTCAATTTTCTCAATATCAAAAAGATATTTCAAAGTTTTGTAATTTGCTGAGTGCAAAAGTATGATCATTTATTCTTAGTGACTAAAGATCCTCATGTATTATGGTACTCACAACACTAACTTTTCTTTTCCTTATTTTATCAATTATTCTTTCAGTGATTTAATATCATCCCATTATCCACGTAAATGTATTTCTTGGAACCCCAAATTTCTTTGTACTTTTATTTACAACGTTCTTTTTATTATTTTATTTTCTCTCTATTTTTCTCTTTTTTTATGAGAGTGTGTCCATTCCTTTGCAAAACCATTTGTTAAGAGAGACTTTGCTTGCACTTCTTGACTTCCCCCATTCTTTTAACCACACCTCAACATAAGCTTTTGGCTTATGTTGGCTATTAACTAATCCACAAGTCATGAGGATTATATGTAGTTGATAAATGACGGTCTAGGTTTAATCATGTTTCTTCCAAAGAAAGGTCAAATTCAAGATGTGTTCGACAGAGGTTCACATACTTACAAGGGAGGGTCACAAAAGAGGTATATGTTAAATTGGGTCACACTCTTGAAAATTGCCTAAGATCATTTGAAGGGAAAGCATTACATAATTTACTAGACTAATAGGGAAAATTCTAGGTTTATTCATGCATAGTTCAAGGTAACCTTATCATACAAGGAATTGATACTTACGCCAAAAAAGACGTCACACTTCGGCTAGTGTGCAACGGCCATAACACAAGAATCAATTTGAAAATTTCTAATCACAACGAGATGCAAAGAGTTTAAATATTGTGTATGCAACTTCATTTGATCTCATCGTAGCCACACAATCATGTTTGTTTGATTGAGAGCACTATTCAAGTCATCCATATTTATCGAAAACAATACTTAAATACAGAGGAGAACATCTACTTTCAACACAAGCAGAGATTTTCATAAAAAAATTTTAAAAAAAATTGAATGGTGTCATAGTCAATTTGCAATGAAAATCAAGAAGCCATTAGCTTAAAAAATGCAAAAGAAGATAAGAACTATTTAAACGTAACACTCCAATTAAACACGAAAACCAAACAGGTATCAGCGACGCAAGTGTGGTTGTAAGCCTACTGAAATAAAAAAGTATGTTTCATCAAAAATATAGAACAATAATCCAGAGGTTAAGTTTGAGAAATATATAGGTAGGGATAGCGACGAATCCTTGTTTGGTTGTTTCTTCGAGGTTGAATTCTTGAAGAGATGTAGCATTAAATAAAAGGTAAGGTGGCGACTTTATGTGAACTGCCGAGTGATTCAACAAAATTTGTTTGTCTTCTCCCAGCAATCTAATGTTCCTATATTCAACCCAGAATCCCGATTGATTCTTTAGATACCCTTTTTGGCATTGGCCTACAACTAGTCCAGCTTTTTCCAATTCGACGACAACATATCGACTTCGGGGTCATTCGGCACATCGCCAAAATAATTTTCACTAGGCTGAGTTATACTGAACTTCTAAGGGAAATTTGATTTTCAAATAGAGGTAACCATCGGGGTCACCGATCGGGTGGGAGAATATTTAAAACTTTCCTAAGTTCGTCAAGTTTGATAGTCTCCAGGTTTAGAGGGTACCTTGAGTCAAACATTTGAATATACTTGAATACTAGAATCTTTTGCGACTCGAAAACTGGATGTGTTTTTCACTATTATGCACCTTTTGAGAACCTAAGCCTCTTCAATCTTTAAAACTAACACACTATTATTTTACTCATATGTAATTACCTGATAATACGGGGTTTTGGGGTTCCTTCAAAATAGTGCATGAGTTAACGTTGTGGCACGACGCAAGTCCTTTCTCAGTCTCTATTATCAAAGCTAGACCTAGTGTCACTAGGTAACCCTAATGTGTCGTTTGGATGGAGCAAGAGCACTACAATTATCAGGACTGATCTGATGTGATGGAATATCTACAATCAGATCCAATCAATTGATTTAACAACTCAACATTTTCTATCATCTTCTTAGACTTCTTCCGCTCATGAGAAGGCATATACCACCCTTGGCATTGTTCTGTTTTTGCACCAAAGCTATTTTGGGTGGTCAAGTCATTTAGTGGAAATACTAGTACAATAAGCTTAAAGTCACCCACGACTTCTTGATCTACATCAACCGACCTTCTACACAATCTCTAATCCATGCTCAGAGGAACTACATACACAAATAAGCTAAATGAAAAAAAAAACTTAAAGTTAAATCAGTAAGCTAAAGCTAAATAATTTAAAAATCCACTGAACTAGATTTTCAAGTAGTACCACTCCGTGGCAACGGTGGTTTTTTGATGCATATCGTCACCAACAAGAATGATTATTGTTCGAGTGTTTACGATCGTCAATCATATAGTAATCCAACCGATGGTTGGGGTCATGTACCATAGGAATGGTAGTGAAAATTTACATCAAAATAAATTTGCGATTAAAAATATTATAAGTTAAGGGGGTGACACAAAAGTGTCAAATATCGATGAGGGTTTGTCACATTCTAGTAAAAGTAGAAAACTAAACAAGAGAACTCATCAATGAAAGGGGAAATATTTGTATGTGAATGCAATACAAGTTAACATAGACATATGGATACATGTTTCCTTTAGACAATTTGTTGAAAATGCAGACTACACGAAACTTTAATTTGAAATAAGTTGTCACTCGAGTAACTTACCCTATTTCAAATGGGTTGCATCTGACACCCATTTTTCTTATGAAATCCATCCTACGCCTTACGCCACTCAGTATCGTGATATCGATCTGAGTGTTAAGTTATGGGACTAGGGCTCATCCTCTAGTGTTGAACCTCCTATCGAGTCACTTACAAGGCCATCAATCTAGCGGTCTTTGTTTCTCGACTTTTCTCTCGAGAAAGCTAAAATCACATGGAGAACTTGTATTTTCGACTAATCCATTAGATTAAACAATAGAAATTAGATAAAATCACAATTGAACTACATCTAAGCTATTCAAACGCAAGACCCAACAATAACATTAACTCATATTTGCTAAATCGCACACCCAGAATGGGGTTATTACCCACACATCAAGAAATCAAACAGGTATAGTGAAAGAAGTCTTGATTTAATGAAATTAAGAATAATCAAGAATACCCACTTTGATATGGGGAAGATGTTCTTGTATATTCAATTATTCCTAAAACCCTCTCCAAACATGAGAGTAAAATATAAAAAGTGGTAACAAAATATCATATTGTTTTGAGGTAATTTGGAAATCTTAAAAAAATGATCCAACTCTCTTAAAAACTAAAATTCTAGTGGTATTTATAGCTTTAAGATTTGTGTTTTAGTTCACTGCCTTCTGGTATAGCCTTTAGCATAGTCGCGCTGTCATTCATTTGGCGATGAAATACTACTTCACATATCTACTAGGCAACGCGCCGAATACTCCTCTCTTCTGCTGATTTGACCTTCGTGCACGGGTCAACACACAAGAAAAAAAGTTGGCATCCATGCCTATCGACGATCCGACAAGTGAACTTGACGATTCTCAGGCTTTTGTTTATTCACTATTCTCAGGTTTTATGATATTTATTGTTACATTCTTTTCATGTTTTCCTTGATCCTAAAATACTAGAAATGCAAGAGTTTTCATCAGATAATGAGATAAAATGAGCATTTGAGGACACTATTTCTATTAAAATATATCCCTAAAGGATTCCAATATGTGGAATCATCGTGCATTTCAAATATTCATTCCCAACCAAACCTCTATAAATTGGTCCTCCTTTAACCTAAAGGTTTCACAAAATTCTCCAGATTCTCCTATACCTTTAATTGTAGTAACATAAGGATAGGATAAAGGAAGTAGAAAAATATTTTTAACAAAAGCTTCCACTCACTTAATGATAATGTCTCCAGGTATGTTATGTTTCTATAACTTTAATTTAAACTAAAAAAATAAGAGAATTCATATAAAACAAAAAAAAAGTCCTTATTTAAAAATTAGTAGTAGTAAAAATAAGAACAAAAATAATTTCCGAAAATTTTTTATTCTGCTAGATCCATAGCAAAACTGATAATAAATCACGCTTTGTAACACCCCAAATTTGAAACTATAAAGAAAACAAGTTTTTGGGTTGTAGAATGTGTCTACAGTTCCTATCTACGGGCCATACAAGCTTTTATAGTCCATAGATGGAAATCGTAGGAATAGGGGTAATAAATTTTCAAATAAAGTCCTAGTATCGCTTTTTATGGTTCACCAGAATTGCATGCCATCCGATGTAAGAGACAAAGATAAGGTCTAATAGGAATGTCACAAGCTTAGTAATATTTCAAAGTGTAAAATTGTTTAACACAGGTTGTGTCTATGCTCTGTAGGAATACCTATGAGATTTAGACAAGGTCCGTTAAAAGATTTTTAAAAACAAGTTTTCTCAAATATTCTATGATTGACCAGTACGGTACGTAGAAAATCCTATTGGCTTTAGGTCCAAGCTGCAGAGATGGTTCAACATAAATTTTTCAAGGTCCTTTACTATTTTCCTAATTGTTTTGAATCGATATATAAGGTTTTTAGGACATAAAACTACACATTTAAACCTCATTCGTCTAATATTCCTACACTTAGCAAAATTCATCCTCCCTAAATTTCCTCTACTTAAGAAAATATAAGAAGAGCTAGGGTTAACATTCAAGTCTCCAGTTCACCATCCTTCTTGGGCTTTTGTCTAGAAAGTTATGTGGGTATTAAGACATTAAAACCATTCTTCCATGGGGTCCCCAAATGTTCCAATTAGTAAATCTCAAATTCAATTTCTTGACTAAGGAATTCAATTAAATCGTCGTGAGTTTCATCCGAGTATGATTGTTATTGTTTATTAAATCTTCTGATGCATGATATAATTTTTATACATGATATTTTAATGAAGTAAAACTGAGTCATGTCTATGACATGTTATCAACAATGAACACATGATGAACTAATGCATCTATGAAATGTTAATTAGGATGATATGCGTACTTTTATGAAATAATTATAAGTGATTAATGGATATTCTTAAACGAATGTGTAAGTGCTATCGTGAAAGGATTTCACGCTTACTATAATGATCATGATAATTAAAGGTATTATTCACATAATGATTCTCATTGGTGAAAGGTTTTCTCATCCATGTGGAATTATGTTCAAGGAGTATTCTACGTTTTTATAATAAAAGTATGTCAATTGGTATTAATAATTCTGTTTGCTATGTTATGTTGATATTTGACCTCTGTTGAACTTTACACTCATCATTATGAGGGGTTGTAAGTGGATGTTCAAATAGGGTAGTCTCTCGTCCAAAACTGTAGTCCCAAACTATGTTTAGTGGATCCACTTTTCCATATGAAGATATGTACGAAGTCTACCTTGGAAGTTAGATTCCCCTTCTTTTAATATTATATCTTTACCAGGTTCCACGATATAGCTCTCATGGTCTTACTTTGTTGAAATATAATATCCCAAATAAATTAATATCTTTCTTCAAAGTTTTCTTATGTCCCTTATGCTAATGTGTTTGACCATATTTCATGATTTTAATTTCCTTTCATCTTTTTGTCTTTAAATGTTAAAAGAATGATCATGTGTATATGTTCAAGGACATTCATCATATAATGCTTATGTTTATGCATATTTCCCCATACTTCATACATTCCATGTACTAATGCATACTTATCCTTTAGAATATGAGAACTTGCCAATTTTTGAAATCAATGGAATTTACTAGCCATGAGTAGGGAGGTAGGAGCATCTGACCCTACATTAGTAAAATAAACATTAACCATGGAAGACAAGAGTGAAAAACATATTCTAGCAATGACAATGTAATCATAATATTTTTTATTTGTTCCTCCAGCATAACTATAGACGTTTCCTATTATAAAAACAGTATAACAACAAGAACATAGTATGTCTTCCTTCATAATTTTCCCCATTTTGTTACTTGTCTCCTCTTCTATGGAAAAAATTCTGCATTTTCTTCTGCATTTACTTGAATTACATCACAATCAATAATCCATGAAAAAATAATGAACCCTATTTTTGGCCATTAACTTTCATTTTTCTACTTTTTCCTGTTCATTTCCTACAACTCCCCACATATTTATCTTCTTACTTGAAACACAACAATCTTTATATCCTCTTATGAGAATGGTTCATCTTTAGTGTGTTGCTCTTTCTTCATTCATTTCCTACTTCTCTCCATTGAAGAGTATCAAGACTCGTGTAATCTTCACTAAGATAGGCTTTTATGAGGTTAGTCAAAAACTATTTTTAAATCTTTTTCTCAGGTAATTTTATACCATAGTGCAAGTCGGAATCTTCATATAACATGAGTGAATTGCAATATGGTGGAAAATTATCAAAGAAAAAGGCTAAAGAGGAGTTTTTTTCTAACACCATAAGAGACTTTTTCACAGTAGATGACACAACTCTTGAAAAATTGACATTCAAAGAAAGAACAACATGCTAAAGATGAACAATTTTTATCAGAGAATGATCAAGATTCTTCTGTGAACTATAAGAAGAGTGATACCTTGGTAGGATGAAAAGGGAAGGAAAATGTAGAAAATTATAGGTAAATAGCAAATGACAGAGTAGAGCAACAATACATTCATGGTTTATGGATTTGTGATGTTATTCAAGAAAATACAGAAGCTATTATCTTAGAAGCGGTGATCACAAGAAAGGAAATGGGGAAAATTAACAAGGAAGACATACTATGTTCTTGATTTTGTATTATTTTTACGGTAGGAGACTTCGATAAACATGCTGGAGGAAAATCTTTTAAATGTTATGAATGCATTTACTTGGATAAAACTTGATCTTGATTTCTTGTTCCTTTCCACTATTTTGAAAGAGCAAGTATAATGTGAGGTACGCACTTAGTGCATTAAATTTTTTATTATTTTTAGCAAACTCTTCATTCCTTCTGACTAGAAAAATATTTGATTTGCACCTAACCCATCTATTCTCCTTCTTTTAACTTAAGAGTGTTAAGTCGTGATTCTTGTGGTTACATTCATAATTTAAGAATGGTTGATCTTTGTTGAAGTAGGGTCTGAAAATAATATTGTTGAATACATCATGAATTCTTTCCTTCACTTGTATGTTGAGAGAGCCATAAAGTCTCTAATTTGAATCATCGAGTCAATCCATGAAATCGATATACATATTCCGAAGTGAAAGTAGCGAAGAGGAAGAGAATGGGTTTTATTACCAAAGTTTATTTTCTTAGATTTTATATTCTTGTTATTTTGGGGGCTTAAGCATTTGTCATCTTTTATTATTTATTGATTATCATATTATTACACTAGGACAAGTACAAAGATAACTGGATCAAAAAACCCAAAATAAAGTGGGTCCAAATGCCGGTCAAGGAATACGGAAACCGGTTTGGACCCAACCCTCTCTCTCCCCCCCTCCCCTTTACTCTTTCGTTTATGTGTTTGTTATTGTTCTTAGTTATCTATAGGGTTAGAAACTACAAATCCTGGCAAGACTTTATCTCGTTTAATCGCTTATTTAAATCGATCAAAATATAAAAGAACTCAAAAAATAAAATTTTGGCAAATTTCAGTTAGATAATAAAATTGATACTTCACTTTCAAAACAATTCTTTAAATAATGATTATCTTAAAGTTTAAGTTAAATCATTTAACAAAACTATGTTAGTTGTCAGATAACTGCAAGTAAGCGGACGTCTTAAGTGCTTTTAAAACCTTCCTTAGACGTTAATAAGCATCCCCTAACCCCTTTAAAGTTTTCTAAATGATTTTTCTATTTAAGTCTTCTGAAAACATATTTTTTTTCTCGTAAAAAATAAAGGGGCGACTCTAAAAGTCTAAAACATACTAAAACTCATATAAAATACAATATTTTCTGAAAATTTCGTCATGAAACAGAAATAGTGACTCTGCTAGGGAATTGGAGGATTATAACCTTAAAACTAAATTTATTTGGCTATGTGATATAATTGCTTTTTTGTTTTCTTTATCTTGTTATTACTATTGTGGCATTTTTCAAGGCATACTTCAAAAAAATGACAAATAATTGAATTAGGAAAACAGAATTTACATGGCTTACCACAACTTTTTTCAGACTGAAGTATTTATATAGAAGTAATAAACGAATAGTTGGAATGTGGTCATCCAACATTATTTGTTAGCTTCACCCTGTTGTTTGTCTGACTCGGGTAACCGTCGCTTTGAAACAAATTCTAGAATCCTTAGATTGAGAGAAACCAAAATCAAAATTAAGCATTAGATTCAGACGTCTCAATACCCAAGGTGTATTAAGTTGATTAGTTTTAACCGCCCAAATCATGTTCTAGGTCTCCGACATCATGATATATCATATTGTTTAACATTTTAATGATTTACATGTGGAAACCAATGTTGGGGTGGGTAAACATAAGTGGGTTTCTGTTTTGTAGGTATGAATCGCTTTCCAACATTAGACATGGTCGTAGAAGCACCACTTATACTCAAAATGTGGTTTAACTAACTTTATGGGGATCATAGAAGAGCCCTTAAAATTACATGGGTGCGCTAACCGAGTTGATCAACATTAAATTTTGGCCAAAACTAATTGAGGTCCTCATCAGCTACTAGGAAAATGAAATAATAGTGTTTCGATTTTGAACTTTGGAGATCACCCCGACTATCGAAGAGATTCGAGAATACATTGACACAGTCGGTATAGGGTTAGAGACGATAGTAAGAAAACAAGAAGACTTATTCATACCCAATAAACCTTCTGTAGAGAATATTACAGACTGTCTCAGGTTAGGAAAAGATTTTGTCTAGTGGTGCCAAGAGTTTAACATATTATTTAGGGACATCTATGTCAAGTTTGGGTACGCAAGCATTTACATTAATTATAACAAAGAGTTCAAGGTCTCCAACAAAGAGTAGAATGAAATTCGTCCTTTGGCATTTGTCGTAGCATTGTTGGGAAGAATGGTCTTACCACATGGACCGAGTCTGAGTATCAATGCTTGAGTCATAACACTCGCAAACACTTTGTTCAATGCATACAAGAAAGAAGGACAACTGAAATAATACCCTATATGTTCGGTCATTCTTAATATACATATCGAGCCTTGAAAAAGTGCAAGGAAGGGCATCCACATTTACAAGGGTGTAATCTACTCCTTCAGTGGTGGATTTTAGTTCATCTGGCAAAAGGGCATAGGACACGGGAGCTGAATACAGTGGATAGTAAGAACACCCTCAAACACTTGAACGATATGTTGTTTTTGGCAAACCTGGAGAATCAGAGAGCTAGCGGAAGATGGGCTCAGATTTTTTATGAACTAAGAGAAGAGGATCTTCAATGTGTGCTCGATCTCTTCATCTCAAGAGAAGTCATTGTAAATTGGTGCAAATATCTTTTGATTCCATTAGCAAGTATCCGGGGAATCCGTCCTTATGCACTTTTCTAAGTCCTTCAATAGTTTAAGAAGGATGCAAACCACACCTTCAGAAGCATACTATTACACCTATGTGTATGATATTGGGGATGACAAAGTGCATAATGCTTCAGAAATGCAGAGAGCATGTAAAGGGGCCAAGTTAAAGGATAAAGATACCATTTCCGCAGATGAATTTAACGCCGGATATGATGTGACTTACAAATCTTGGTTTAAATATAACATACAATGTATCTCCTCTCAAATCCCGCAAAGTTTTCGCTGTATAGAAGACAAGGAGGCCAAAGCTGTAATCGAACTATGGGAGGTAAAACGCGAAGCCCAAGAAATGTATAGCAAGTTTATTGAAAACCAACATGCTTTTCATAAGGAAACTCAAGAAGTGGAAAATCTACGACGCGGTTATGATGAATTTGACTCGTGGGTCAGAGATAAGATATAAAGGATGAAATTCGAGAGCTGGGAAAAAAACTATGCTTGAGTGAAGGTTTCATGTTGATACTACGATGCATGTTTCAACAATAGAATATTTAGGATATCAGCGGAGGAGCAGGGCCATCAGGGACGTCATAGTGGATTTCGCCCCTGTGTGGGTTTTTCTATGATTTTGAGGCCCTGCGTTGGTCTGTCTTTATTGCATTTTCGTACATTTGAATTTACCCTGCGTGGGTATGGACTTTCATATTTAGTTCCTTTATTCCCCCTTATAAATATTAATTATTCATTTGTAAAATTATTTGGGTGTGGGGTTAATTACCTAGTTTAATTCCAAGTGTACATCATCCAAATGCGCTACACCTACCATTGGCACAAAATGGTACCCTCTATGTTTGGGATGCGATATTTGTCTATATACTTGTGTGTTTAACTTTCTATGTGCAGTGTTGCTATTAATGAAGATATCGTTTACCCACTCCCTTTAAGAAATTTTCAAAAAATATACAAGTCACTATTACAAAGTCAAAAAAAAAATTCGAGTCTTGAGTTTCTTAATCAAAAGCAAAATCCAATCTAAATCCTAAAATATTATTCTACCATATTAGAAAAGTATAAATCACTGCTATGGACAAAGGAAAGAGTATCCAGACCGAACCAACTAAAGAAGAGATGATCGACATATGGAAACAGCATGGGAAGCACCTATATGACTTACTATTTCCTTCGGAGACACCTCAGTTAGAGAACGTTGCAAAAAGTTATGAGGAAGTGTTTGCCTGCAAACCTTCTCTCGAGAGACGTATGGAAAAAGGGGACAAGAAAATTACCCTCAAAGTACATCCACAAGAGTACCGAATAGCGCGTGTGCTCTCATTTTCAAGCATTTTCGATTTAAGTATATGTTGAGGACCTAGAGAGAGCATCCTCCCAGGCGGGATCAGGGGACCTCCGCATAACTTGAGAGTGTCATCACAACCAGAAGAAGCATATGGTAGAAAAATGCATAGAGTTCAAGAATGCAGTCTGCCATCTGCTTGGCATGGGCAGTATTTAGAACATTTGGGGACATACGGCTTGGAATACAAGTCATTGAGAGGACTATATTTTATCACTGCTTATTCAAACCTTTAAAGAAAATGATGCTTGAAATCTATTCGGAATCAGTAAACAATGGAGTCTTCACCCATTTCTTCAAAGGCATGGACATGCCATATTCCCTTCGGTACGAAGTTCAGAAGCATTACCTGTATTGCACTACTGAAGACCATAACATCAAAAACTTCTCAACATTCCGCTAAGTCATGGAACATCTCATCAGCACAGGAAAGATTCAAGTCAAATCTGCTCCTCATGGCTAATACTTCAACAAGAATAAGAACGACTGAGATGGGTCACTTTTTTTTGTTGTTTATCTTGAATTTTCTTGTAAGCATAAGATTGAATTGAAACTATTCCTTCTTTAACTCGAACAACGTTGGGCCTGAATACTCTTTGTTAAATACCTAGGCATCCTGTCAATGCTCGACCCCTATATTTAAAAAAATTCATTCTCCCCTTCTCATGATAAAAGAAGATCAAAGACCAAATCAACGGATGTCAAAGATTACCTACAAGAAGACCAGAGCTAAATGAGATTTAGTATTTTTGAGATAGCTTTGAATTTAAAAAACATACAAACTCCTACTTGTTGAAAATTTGTTTCCATCCTTACTCGTGCGTTGAAGATATCCTCAAACAACACAAGTTTTGTGTTTTTCCTAGCTCTCTGTGTGATATTATGGATTTGGTATCCTGAATTCATACTGACAAATCTGCCTTTAAGTTTTTTTCCTCCTCAGGTACTTTAAAACTGATATGTGTCAATTAAGCTGGCAGATCATCCCTATTTTACCAGATCCAAAGGTCCCTTATATTTCTTTCCCAGAAAAGATTCAAACAAAGGATAGCATTATTGGGAGATAACAATGAAATATTAATTCTCATTGACGTTGTGGTGGATCAACCCACCATAGTGGACAAGAATGAATTGATTCTTCTAATAATGCAACAGATTGTGGAAATGAGGGTGGAGATGTAAAAGGAGACTAGATCTGCCTCCACTAGGTTTTAATATTAATGCTGCTAATGGAAGACCTCCTATTTACTTTTCTTCTTTAAACATGTATCTAGCTCAGAATCTGCCATCAACACCTTCTCAGAATCCTTCCATCGTAGACCTTACTGCTCAATACCCCCAATATGATTCAGCTTCATACAAAACACCACCTCCTCAAAACAACCACGCCCTAATGTCTCTCATCCTCAAAATACCCAACATTAAACCGCTCCACCACCACAAAATAAAAGATAATATACTTTCAATCCCAAAACACTCCACTACCATTTAAATCCAAATACCAATCTTCATACTTATAAGCAACACTACCAGACTACCTAGAATGCCCTAAGACCTTCCGTAGCTCCACCTCTACCTAAAAAAACAACTTTCCAGATTCTCATCCCAACTAAGCACGACATGCATGGTTTTGAGCTGGACAACAAAAAGGAAAATGAAAGAGAATGAAGGGTGAAGGAAGAAGGGAAAGTGGATATATAGGAAGAAATCAGAAAAGCAATAAAAGAATTTGAAAGCATCTCTGACATACCTTGTTTAAACTATGAGTATTTTTGCATTTATCCGAATCTGGACCTCCCAGAAGGGTTCAAGATTCCCACGATTAATACTTCAAAAGGAATAGGGAATCCTATGTCCCATCTGAGGGCCTATTATGACCAACTTGTCGGGGTTGGTAGAGATGAAGCTCTATTGATGCGGATCTTGAGTCGAAGTCTATGCAGGGATAGCTCAGTTGGAATGCCTCGGCCAAGGAATTTATTGTTTGATAATCTTTGGAAAAGATGAAACAAAAATCTACTGAAATTTATAGAGAGTTCGCCTATAGGTGGAGAAAGGAAGCAGCTAGGGTAAGGCCACTTATGTCAGAGAATGATATTGAGGACTGCATCAACATCAAGCACAATATTCGAGATCTGGTAGACCAAGAGGTGGTTTCTCTTCAAGCAGCCGCGCCCAATGTCAACACCAATAATTTCCAAAATCATGAAGGCATAAGCATGATAGATACGGATGATGACTAGTCCGTAACTAAAATGATAACTCTAATTGTCCATGAAGAATTGGAAAGGGATGTGGCCTCGCTGAGCGTCAAATAGAAAAAGGATTACGCGATCCTCACAACTGCAAAGGTTGTTGCCTTGGTGCCATTCGAAGATCTTACTAGGCCAAAGTTCATGATTGGAACCTCTACCGCTCAGGGTACGACCTGATCTGGGAGGTCTTATTCTCCCAAAGAGTTGTCTTCTGGAGGACAGAAGAATGATCAAAGAAAGATTCCTATAAGCGATGGTTAAGCAGAGCAATTCTGGAGAATGATCCAGGCAAAATATTATTCAATTGTTAAGCGTTTGGAGAAAACTACAGCCCAGATATCTGTGTGAGACATACTGATAAGCTCCCAATATCATATACAAGCCTTGATGAAGGTTGTTGATGATACGTACGCCCGTGGCACAAGCAATGATAACGTGGCGTCTCTAATCAACCAAGTTATCCAGGGCATTGGATTGACTTTTGTGACGATAAATTTCCTTTTGAAGGGAGGTCGCAAAACAAGGCATTGCTCATCATTGTCGTATGCCACTACAAGGTTATAAATAGCGTCTTGGTGGATGATGGATTCTGAACGTTCGCCCGTTGTTCACACGGAGGCAGTTAAGGTTTGACTTGGGGAAGCTAGAAAAAAATTAATTCAATGTAAGGGCCTTCAACGTAATACAGAGAAACATGTTTGGAGAGGTAAATATGATCATCCAAGTGGGCCCGGTAGAGTTCAGTGCACAGTTTCATTTCTTGGACATCGACACCAGCTATAATCTTCTTCTGGGAAGTCCTTTCATACATATGGCTAAGGTTAAGCCTTCTACTCTTCCCCAGATAATGAAATTTATTTGGAAGGACGAAGAACTGCTTATTCGCGGCAAAGGGAGTCATTCCGGCAGCCAAATCTCCATTATTAATGAAGTTTCACGAGGTATAGATTTCCATAGGGTGGAGATGGTAAATACCACCAATGACGATTTAGCTCCAGAGTCTCCTATGCCTTCTGTATACAAGATGATCCCACGGCGTTGCTGCACAATGGGTTAGAACTTGGTTTTGGATTGGGAAGGAATTGCCAAATGATTGTTGAGCCTATTCTAGTCCCCGTCAAAGTAGCTACATATAGATTGGGGTACACCCCGACAAATGATTATGTGAAGATGAAGAAGAGAAATGATTAAGTATTGTCTAAGCCGATCTCACATTTTTATCAATCATACCCAGTCCTGGAGTCTGCCAAGAATGTGACCTTGGAAAACCAATCTGTGGATTTTTCGAGGAGATCGATGTTGTTATTGAGGAAGAGGTCGAGCTAGTATGTATTCGTGATGTTAAGCTCGGGTGGATGTTGTAGAATTAGAACTCCATGCCCAGATTCTCCGAAATCCTTGGTAGAATTGCATCATTGATGCATATTTAAATCGGTGGTTGTCCGGAAGAGGCCCGAGATGCATCATTTTACTTAATTGAACTTTCAAATTTTCTTGTGATGTTTTAAAACGCAACATGGACCTTACCATGGCCAAAGTTTGTGCTGTTTTCCCAATTTAATTAAAAGCCCCTTTTATTGAAACTTTTCTTAATTATTTGCTATATTCTACTTCCCTACCTTTGCCTATTTATGGTTTCAGAAATATAAGTCTTAAACCTGTGAATGTCATGTCATCTCACGAGCTAAACAAACAAAATGAGGGTTGTAATAAAGGGGTTGATGAATACAAAGAGGAAAATCAGGCAGTGTAATATATTGCTGAAGAGTTTGTGCAATTTGAAAATCACCATTAGCCAAATTTAGAGGAAATTTAATCTTTAAATCTGGGAGACCAAGAATGTGTCATAGAGGCAAAAATTAGTGTTCACTTAAATGTAACTCTAAGAAAGGATATAATTCATTTACTCGCTAAATAAATTGATGTGTGCGTTTGGAATTTAAATGATATACTAGGGGTGAGTACCAATGTTGTGGCTCATAAATTGTAGATCAATCCAGGGTTTAGTTCGGAAAAGAAAATGGTTTGAAAGTTCAAGCACAAATTGAGTTTAAAGATAAAAAAGAGCTGGCAAAGCAAATTGAGTATCGACTGGTGGAAGTGACACAATATCCGACTTTGTTGGACCATGTTGTTTCAGTCGCCAAAAAAGTTGAGAAGATCAGAATTTGTGTCAACTACAAAGATCTCAAAAAAACTAGTTCTAAGGATAATTTTCTGTTGCCAAACATTCATATTCCAATTGATAACTGATCTAAGCATGAAATGCAGTCATTTGTGGATTGTTACGCAAGTTATCATCAGAACCTTATGGACGACGAAGGTGCACAAAAGACAGCTTTTACTACGCCATGGGGTATATATCATTACATGGTGATGCCATTTGGCTTCAAGA
This sequence comes from Solanum lycopersicum, assembly GCF_036512215.1. Classification (NCBI taxonomy): domain Eukaryota; kingdom Viridiplantae; phylum Streptophyta; class Magnoliopsida; order Solanales; family Solanaceae; genus Solanum; species Solanum lycopersicum. The sequence continues at coordinate 49,840,722 of NC_090810.1, read as the reverse complement.
ATGTTGGTGCTACCTTTATGGGGGCTATGATGACCATATTTTATGACATGATTCAAAAGGAGATCAAGGTATATGTAGATTACATCATAATTAAGTCCCGGGAGAGTTCGGACCACAAGACGGATATGAAGAAATTCTTTGATCATCTGCGTCGGTATAACTTGAAGTTAAATTATGCTAAATATGCTTTTGGGGTGTCAGCCAACAAGCTGTTGGGATTTATAGTCACCAGAAGAGATATTGAGCTTGATCCTTCCAAGATTAAGTCAATTCAAGAGTTACCTCCTTCAAGGACTAAGAAGGAGGTGATGAGTATCTCAGGGAGGTTGAACTATATAACTCGATTTATAACTAAATGAACTGTGGTGTCTGAACCTATCTTCAAGCTATTGAAGAAAGACACTTCGACAAAGTGGACTGAAGAGTGTCAGACTTCTTTTTATACTATCAAGAACTATTTGTCCAATCAACTGGTATTGGTTCCTTCGTGAGAAAAGAGTCCATTTTTGCGGTATTTGTCAATCTCAGATAGTTCATTCGGATGCGTTCTTGGTCAACACAAAAAGAAAGAAAAGAAGGAAAGGTCTATCTATTACATAACCAAGAAGTTACTCCATACAAGTATCGTTATAGTATGTAGGAGAAAATGTGTTGTGCTTATACTTGGCGTGCCCAGATGTTGAGACATTATTTGTCTTATTATACTATATAATTCTTTTCTATAATGGACTCGCTGAATTATATTTTCCAGAAGGCAATGCCGACCAAAAAGCTAGCTAATTTGCAAATGTTGCTGTGCGAATTTGATATTGTGTAAGTGACTGAAAAGGCGATAAAGCCATAGTCCTTGGATGATTATCTTGCAAAAAATCCTATTGAAAAAAGACTATGAACCGCTCAAGACTTATTTCACAATCAATAAGTATCGTTTGTGGGTGAAGATATTTTTTGAAATATATCTTGGCTAGAGATTGCTCATTGATGGAGCGGTAAATTACCAAGGTAAAGGTATTAATGCGGTCATAGTGTAAGAATCTTTTCAACACTATCCCATGGAAGCTAAGCTCTTATTGAATTGCACGAACAACATAGCTTAGTATGAAGCTTGTATTCTTGGATTTAAATTGTCCATCGACATGAATGTCCACGAGTTGTTGGTTATTGGAGATTCAGATATGTTGATTCATCATGTTCAAGGAGGGTGGGCCATGAAGAACCCAAAGATTATACCTTACGTGCAATATGTACTTAAGTTGTGTAAAAGAATACGTAAGATCGAGTTCAGACATATTCCCACAGTACACAATGTGTTGGCCTATGCTCTTTCCACCATTACTTCAATGATCAAATATCCAGATACTGATTATATTGATCCTCTAGATATAGAGCTGAAAGAACATCAAGTCCTTTGTTCACATGTTCAAGTAGAATCGGACGGTTTGTCATGGTATTTTGATATAAAGAGGTATTTGGAGTCTGGGACTTATCCTGAAGATGCTACATCCAACCAAAAGAAGTTGATATGCCATATGGCTCTCAATTTCTTTCTACGTTGAGAAATCCTTTATAGGAGGACTCCCGATTTTGGTCTTCTCAAGTGTGTCGATGTTGTTGAAGTTGCAAAACTAATTGAACAGGTACATGCTGTAGTTTGTGACACGCATATGAATGGGCCAACTTTATCAAGAAAGATCCTTCGAGCCGGTTATTTTTGGACATGTATGGAGAATCATTGTTGCATGTTTGTGCAGAAATATCACAAAAGTAAAGTGCACAGTGATTTGATTCGAGTGCCGCCTCATGAAATTAATGTTACGAGTTTACCTTAGCTTTTTGTAGTTTGGAGCATGGATGTCATCGGTCCGATAAAGCCAGCCGCTTTCAATGGTCACAGATTCATTTTTTTTGCTATAGATTGCTTCACTATGTGGGTGGAAGAAGTTTCATACAAGTCGGTGACAAAGAAAGTTATAGCTAATTTTGTTCGAAACAATCTAATATGCAGATTTGGAGTGCTAGAATGCATCGTTATCGATAATGGTGCAACTCTAAATAGTAACATGATGAGAGATATATATGAGCAGTTTAAAATGACTCATTAAAACTCAACCTCTTATCGTCCTCAAATCAATGGAGTTGTAGAGGCTGCAATAAGAACATCAAGAAGATCATTACAAAAATGATAGACAATCACAGAGGTTGGAATGAGATGTTGGCGTATGGTTTTTTGGGTTATCGAACGACTGTTAGAAAATCAATCTGACATACTCCATATTTTCTTTTATGGAACGGAAGCAGTAATACCTGCTGAAGTAAAGATACCCTCCTTGAGAATCATCAAAGAAGTAGAATTGAGTAAAGTTGAGTGGGTTAGCAAACAGATTGACCAGTTGAAATTGATCTACGAGAAGAGAATGGTTTCCATATTTTATGGTCAACTATATCAACAAAGAATGATTCACATTTTTCACAATTGAGTAAGAGAAATAATTTTTGAAATCGTTCAGTTGGTCCATAAGCACATTTTTCCTCATCAAGATTAGTACAAAGGAATATTTGCACAAAATTGGCAAGGAACCTACATGGTTCGGATATTATTATTAGGAGGCGCTTTGGTCTTATGAGAGATGGAAGGTTCCGCGTGGCCGAAACCAATCAACTAGATGCTTTCAGGAGATACTACGTGCTAAGCTTCAGTTTAAATTTATGTTATTTCCCTATAATTGCTTTATTTGTTTGTAATTATTATGGTTAAAGTTATATCACTCTTGTATTGAACTACGTCTGACTTAAATTCTTAAGAATGAGATACGTAGGTGGTCTATGTCGGCCTCGATTACAACATTTATCCCTTTAATATTTCTATGTATTTGAACTACGTTTGACCTAAATTCTCAAGAATAATATACAAAGGCGGATGATATGCTCAAACTTACTTCTCAAATAAGAAGTAAGGCGGTCGTGTCAAGTAAATAACCCAACTAGTGTGGTTAGAATCGTTCCCACGAGGAAAATAGTTTAGACTTAAATTTAACCTATTTTTACTATTGTTCGCTCAATTACTTCCTTGAAAAAAAAACAATAAAAAGGGGGGTTTCTATTTCTAAATGAATGAAAATAACTAACGAAATTGAAAGAGACACTTAACAGCTTCGAATGTTTGAGTTTAATCGATTAATCAAAGTAACTAGGGTTTATGTGTTCCCACAGGTTCATAACTTGATGATTCTAACTATAACAATTCTTTCCTCGTATCTTGCATGCAATGTGATAAGTTACGTATTTCTAAATCCTTGGCCCGACATCTAGAAAATCTCACTCCGAACCTTGGTCCGGCTACGTGTGATGCTATCCTAGCCTTTATCTTTACCTTATATTAAGTATCGTATTCGATATTTGACTAAGTTATTACCTCGTACCAATCAATACTAGCCTATTAGATAGTATACACTAAATCTATGTTGATAATTCTTTTCCTATTATCTACCTCCTTGGTCCGGCAAGTAGCATTAAGGCGAGTTCTAACATTGGACATCCGTTAAAAAGAATTCTAAGCGAAAGAATTATTAATACATGCAAGACACTATTCTAAAATTGTTAATTTAGTTAGGTTTTACCTAATTATTTTCTTATGGTTCCCAAAACACTAGTTATGGAGATTAGTTACCCATAGTCATAATCACAGTATTCAAATATATTATATAAGAATTCTTGTACTTACTTCAATGAGAAAGAGTAAAATCCAAAAGTTTGCTTGATTAATAAACAAAAATCACCAACAATCACTAATAATACAGAGTTTCACAATACTGTGTCTAACCTTAAAAACGAGGTTTTTCGAATTATTTATAGAAAATAAAAACCTAATTAAACAAGGACTCTATATGCTAGAAATCTATCAAAACGTGGCTGGGTAAACAGACCTCGCGACGGATCGTCGTGGTCAGGACGGACCATCATGGACTCTGTCAACCCATACTTGTGCAATTTATTCATCTGCTCTCTTAATTACCCTCAACGTCAAGTATGACGGATCCTCATAGACACAACGGTCCATCGAGGGTCTTCTTCCAAAACACTTAAACTCTTGGAATATGGGTACTGGGATTCCTTCTTTGAACTTCATGACGAACCTGCAGGACGGACCGTCATAGACACAACGGACCGTCATGGACTCCGTAACCCCACACATGATCAGACTTCCCCATCTTCCTTCAGCAGCTGCACTATGCTACTACCTACAGACCATCACAAGCATGACAGACCGTCACAATCTCCATAGGTGGTCTCTTCTGCATTTCTTCACTCAAAATCTCCGCATTCATCTTTTGACAGATTTTCGGCAAATAAAGAGAAACTTATATAAAAATTAGCACAAAAAGGCTTTTGGACACACTAAAGTTAAGGAAAAAGTATTAATAATACCGTGAAAAAACGGTATATCAACACCCTCAACTTAAATTCGTTGTTTGCCCTTAAGCGACGAACTATGACTTAATACAAAATCTTTGTAACGTAGTACCCATGTTTTATCCTTTGCAATCATTTGGCTATCAATCCCGATTAATCTCATCATATTTATGCATGTTATCACTATTACGCTTTAATTATGTGGGATGAGAGCATGACACAGACTCACCATGCACTAACACCTATCCTCTTCAATTTATCACCGAGGTGATAATATTTTATGTATTGCAACTAGTGTCCTCACTTTCAAACAAAATGCTCATTTTTCACACAATGATTTTAGTTTGAGTATAAGGATTACTTTTCAACACTCGCTCTCAGAACAAATTTACGCTCATTCATACATACTGCCATAAGCTTACCTTTATTTTCGCTGCCTTAATTTCGCTATACAACCCTTACGATCACGATATGACTTTCTTAGCTTGTATTATAGGCTCAGGGTCAGGTAGGGTATATTTAGGTATACGTTAGTGACTTTTTAACCACCTTGACAAATCGCTAAACATACCATTTTCTATCATTTTATCTCGCCCAGTTACTCATATACTTTCACCTTGTTATTTTCTCTTTTTTCTTTATTTTTGTAAGTGACTCTCTTTTTTTCTTGCTTGTATTTCTTGTATATTTTTATTTTTCTTTACTTTTCTTTGAAATAATTCTTGAGTGACTTTACTTTTGTTCTTTATCTCTCTTTGTTATTTCAACCCCACTTTCCAGAGCATTCCTCATACTAGCCACCCTCAACTCATGGCTTTGCCATGAGTCAAAGTACACAATACCCAAAGTTGAGTTAGGGCCATAACAAAGGTTGTTTACTGCATTAGCCACCCTCAACTTATGCTTTTGGCATAAGCTGAGGTGCACATGTCCAAGGATGGACCAAGGCGAACACTATATTTTCAGAAAAGATCAGTTGGGGTTAAAAAGAAAGGTCTAATTAAAGCTCAGATCATTTGGATCAAACAAGGATAAATTTCATTTGGTTCTCTTTTATTTAGGCTAAAAATGGGCTACATTGAATAAGGTCCTATGATCCTTTCCTAATTGTCTATTACAGCTTATTTTTAGCAGGACTAACGAGGCAAGTTCTAGCTCAGTACAAATAATGGATTATTCAAATTATCCTCACACTCACTTGAAATCTCATCACTCCACCAGATTATCAGACACCTAGTTCGAACTTTAGACTTAGGGTAATGAAGTGGTGTACCTCTATGTCATGCTTAGAGCAATACTCTTATTAATTTATATGCTTAGTCATGCATCATTAGCAATTTTATTATGATATCATTTTAACCATCATGCTCCAAAATTTAACTATGTACACAAGATATAGACAATGCCGGTTCAACAGAAAAAGTAATCAGTCTTTTGGGGAAAAAGAACATAGGCAAGAAAACCTCAAAAGAGGATAATGAACTGGGCTACTCAAACATCACCCTAGCACTCACTTTCCATTTACACCACATGAAATTGTCCCCAATGCATTAAAAAAACAAAATACTAGAGTTGTAGGTGAAGCAAACATGTGGCGGAAAGCACCGACGATCAGCAAGTTGGTGGGTTCGGTTCCCCGGAACTGACTTCCTCTTTAATCTGGACACCCTCAGTGGTGTCCTCAGCAACAACAGCACTATAAGCAGTGCCTCCCGCTATCTCCACAGTTCGGGAGCTAGACACCCCAGCCGCTAACTCTCCTTCTCTCATGTAACGTGCCTCCTCTTCAGCAAGTGAGGCTCTCCTCAAAGCTTTCAGCTAACGACACTCCTTTTTCCGTGCTCGCGCCTCGTCCTTTGCTCGACCCCTACGCCTCTTGTCATGCTCTCGAGGGGAGAGTGGTTGAATCTCTGATGTGGCGAATAGGGCCACCAAAACTGTGCCTTTAGCAGGATCTCCAGAAGGGGCCTCAGACTCAGGCACCCTAGCCTCTAAGATAGTGTCAATATCTGCACGAAGACTGTCGACCGCAGCCTAAAGAGTCGACACATCCACCGGAGGGGCTGGCCGTGCTAGCACCCGCAACTCAAAAGCTTCGAAGTGCTGGTGAACCGCAGTGATCTTCTGCTCTGTATGCTGGACAATTTTCCGCTCCAAGCTCTCTTCTACCTCGGTAATAGACCTCTACATCCACAGCTGGATTTGATGCAGAATTGTAGCCATTTACGCCGCTAATTTTTAGACCCTAGCAAGCGGGAATAGCACGGGTAGAGGGGCTGTGGGAGAGGAGATCGGGGCAATGCTACTAACCGGTAGAGACTCGACCGGGGTAGTGTCTGTGGACGCCGCCTGCGTAGCTGTGTGGGCCTGGGCTACCATATTAGCCAGATCGTCAGCAAGTGGGGGAAGCTCTTGACCGGGCCCTCTGCGTGGAGCCAACTCATTGGCCTCATCTCTGATGAGGCCGACATCAACAGTGCCCTGCGGGGTCTTGAGCTGATCAACGTGCCATATAGACACACCTGCGGACTTGCTGAGAGAAAAGATCACACACTGGGAAGGGTAAGTAGTTGTGACCTTAAACGACCTCTCGTGAATGACTTCCTGTAGAAGACACGCGAAATCCACCTCGAACCTAGCTATCATCACCGCCATCAGTACTGCTCGATCCCATGTGACGATATTATTGGCGGTTGTGGTGGAAAGGCAGTGGTGGACAATCAACCACAAAAACTTTACCGTGAATGTCAGGTTGGCCATCTTGACGTCCCCCTTTGGCTTAATCACCCAGTCGGCACCCTCTCCATCAACGGACAAGTGCAGGGCCATCCACCTCTTGGTGGTCTCTCTCAGTGATGGCTCATACTGGAATTAGCCATCTTTAACAATCTGCCATCGGTAGTCTAACTCAGCAGTGAGAGGGGTCTGATTAGCATCAACACCCTCGCCATATAGAAATTGGCAGATGGCAGGCAGGGAAATATTGACCTGAACGCCCCGTACTTGGACCTGCTTCAGTGGGGCTTGTTTGGCGGGGGAAGCCCGTCTATCAATCTGTGATCGGAGAGTCGCTACGTAGGATGCATAGAACTTTCAGACCATTTCTTCACTATAACGTCCCAACGGACTTGATTTCCACTCCAAGAGATGTCTGCTGAAGAGATTGTGGATCTCAGGCATCGTAGGAAGACTCCCTGTAAGGACCCGCCGCTCCAATGTGAGTGTTCGAGTCATAACTCCTTTGTCATTCAGGAACTTTGCATCAGAGTAGACTTGAAATTGCCCGTCGACACACCACAGGTTGGGCTGGTCAGTAGCCCCGGTGAGGGCATGAGTTGTTGAACCTGATGTGGATTCCAAACTGTCATCCTTATCAGACGAGGCCGACACTGCAGCGGATGCGGGTGCAGGAACCTCAGCAGAGCCGGAGGCTTCCTCCAACCATGAAACTCCTAATGAGCTAGACGCTCCTTCTTCGTTGGTTGCTGACCCTGAAGGTGTGCCGGTCAATGTTCTTTCCTCATCAGACTAGGAGGCAGTGACTATGCCGGACGCCACCTTTTTGGGTATGGATCTGGCAGCACGTGCAGCACGGGAAGGGGTGGAAGTTCCTGGGGGCACGTACTTAGGGTCACGCTCATCATCAGAGCCAATGACTATGAAGGCAGACGGCGCGAAAAACTTTGAACGCCCACGTGCATAGACTCAATCTTCTTTTGGTGCCATAGTAAAAAGTACCTGTAAGTGATCAATATTAGTACGAGGAGTGAAAAACAAGGCAAGCAAAGCCACACAAAAAAATTAAAATAAAATGACATTTCCATAGTATCAGTGAAACGCGATGGGCTAGGTGACGACTCATCGTGACTATGACGAACCGTCATGGAGTCCGTCGTGTCTTACTCAGACTATGTATATATGGAGAACCCTGAAAGAGAGTCTATGACAAGTAGGACGGTATGTGCAGGACGGACCGTCACAGGTACGATGGTCCGTCGTAGGTGTCCGTCAGTGGACACTTGAAAAAAAATATGGGGACCCTTAGGAGAGGGGTCTCTGACCATCATAACGGTCATACAGGACAGACCGTCGTGGGTATGATGGTCCGTCGTACTTGTTCCTTTGAGGACACTTAAAAAAATAGATAGAGACCCTAAAAACAGAGTATCTAACAACCAGAACGGTTCTGCAGGATGGACCGTCGTGGGTATGACTGTACTTCACATGTGTCCGTTAGAGGACACTTAGAAAAATGGAGAGAGACCTTTAGAAAGAGGGTATCTGACAACCAGAATGGTTGTGCATGACGGACCTTCGTGGGTAGGACGGTCCATCGCATATGTCCGTATGAGGACTATTGCATAAAATGGGACAATGGGGAGTTAGGGATTTTGGACTGAACCCTACGACGGTCCGTCGTGGGTACGATGGCCTGTCATCGGGGTCTCGTTCTGTAGATAAGTAGCAGAATTTGTAGTGTTTTGGACTACATTTGTCTAACCCAAATACCTAGTAAACTAGCAATGCAAAAGCACATATGTCTAGGGTTGTAAACATGGCAGTTTTGAAGATTTTTAACCTACGTTAGACAGTATTTTATATAAATGAAATGAAAATATCAATAAGAACTAGGCTAAAACTAATTTATAAACAAAAATGCAAGATAAATGAGTAGAAATTAGAGACATATACCTCAGAATTGGAGAAAAACAAGATCGAAAAGTACTTGGTGATCAAGAAGACACCCACAGCAGCAACTCCGACTAGTATATGATAATTTTTAGGGCTTTGTAGATTTTTATGGGGAACAATAATCGGTTGATAGAGGGAGAGATTTTGGAAGTTGAAAAGGGAGGGAAATAGGGGGAGTAGTGAAGGAATCGGGGTGAAATGAGGGGTTGAGGAGTTTAAATGGTAAGATTTTCTAAAAAACTCCAGCCGGGTTGGGTCGGGTACGCCTCATTAATGAAGCGACGATTCCCCAATGACGGTCCGTCTCAGTTGTGACGATCTGTCGTTGGTTCCGTCGTGTGTGCCCTAATTTGAAAATAAAAGAAAGACGTGTCAGTGACTGCTGCAGAGCAATTTTCTGCACAATTTCCTGGTGATATGCCTACAAATTTAAAGCCCATTAGTAGAAAAATGCAACCATTACTAAAAATAAAAACTATAAGTATTGGGTTGCCTCCCAATAAGCGCCTGATTTAACGTAGCGGCACGACTGAGGACACTTGATTACTCAGCCTTCGTCAAGATGGTATGCCGCTATCACTTCATTCCCCGAAGGTTTATGCCCAAAATAGAGTTTTATTCATTCTTTATTCCCCTTAAACCACACTCACTCCTTGGCTTTTAACTCAACTGCTCCATGAGGGAATACTTGGGTAATCAATTAAGGGCCAGTCCGTTTGGACTTGAGCTTGACCGGAAGACAAAGCGACCCAGAACTGTCTAAAAGCACTAACTCCCCAATCATGAACTCTTGTTTTTCAATTTTTTGTTCATTTTCCTTCTTCATCTTTTCTTTGTGGGATATAGCGGATACCAAATAGAGCTCACCACTCTGCCTCATGGTCCTACAAATGTTGAAGGTCGCTTCTTCATTGTTCAACCGAAATTTCATCTGCCCCTTTTCCATATCGACTAAGGCTCTACTTGTAGCAAGGAATGGACTCCCAAGAATAATAGGCACTTCAAAATCGACATCACAATCAACAATAACAAAATCTTTTTGAAATATGAATGACTCCACTTTTATTAGCACATCATGGAGTATCCGTAAATGCCTTTTCACTGTTTGATCAGCCTTCAGTAGCCGCATCTCATTGGGTTTTAGGTCACCCAAACCCAACTTCTTCTAAATCGAGAGGGGAATGAGATTTATGCTTGCCCCCATATCACATAATGCTTTCGAAAAATGTAATGACCCAACTGTACAAGGAATAGTTAATGCACCCGGATCTTCTTTCTTTTGCACGAGAGATCTTGTTGCAATAGCACTACAATGCTGCAGTCTGTCATCATCCTCGAAAGTGACCGATCATTTCTTTGTGACCAGATCTTTCATAAACTTTGCATAACCGGGCATTTGTTTTAGAGCTTATACCAAAGGGACATTGGTAGAAAGCTGCTTCTGCATTGTTATGAAACGCCGATACTTACCATCCTCGGTCTTTTTCACTAATCTCTGAGGGAAGTGTGGTGGTGGCCTAGGCATGGGAATTACCTTCATAGGGACTTCTACATCTTTTCCATTGCTTTCCTCTGCTTCACCACTACCCTTTACCACCTTATCATCATCCTTTCTCATATTTTCCTCATTAGACGGCATAGGTGGGTCAATGGTTTGCTTACCACCCCGAGTAGTGATTGCCATACAATGCGCATCATTTTTTGGGGTTTTTGACAGTGTTGCTAAGAAGAGTGCCCAGTTACCGTGTGTTCACTGTCGCAGATAATTGGGCCATTTGCAACTCGATCTGCTTAATTGATATTGCATGTGTATAAACTTTTTGCCCAATACTCGCTAAATCACACCTTAACTCTTTAATGTGCTCATCACTAGCATCGAACCTCCTCATCATTTTGTGCAACATATCCTCAACTCGCACCACACTATCTCCACCATCCCTAGGAGTAACTTCACGATTTTGAGGAGGGACATAGGGCCCATTCCTATCATTTCTGTTACCGAAGTTACCCCTGTTAAAGTTGTTGTCTCGGACATAATGACCCTCACGGTTATAGTTACTATAGAACCAACCATGGTTCCCTTGTCCATGGTGCCAATTATCATGATTTGAGCCTTGGGCACTCCGTCGGATACCCCCCGTCTACTCATTTAACCTCATAGGAATCCTTCTCACAATAGCATTCATCATTAGGTGGCAGTGGTTTCGACAAGTAGTTGACTGCATTTATCTTTTATGTACCCTAAGTGACATGTTTTAGTACCAACCGAAGCTCAGTTCTCATCTAAGCAATTTCTTCACGAATCTCATCTATGGATGGGTTGTGAGTGGACTGCATTGTAAAGTTTCTCCCGGTATCTTACTTCCTAGTACTCCAAGCTTTATTATTCCAGTAGATTTTCCCTAATTTTTCAGTAATCTCAGCATAAGGACACTCCCCATATGATACACCTGCTATAGTGTCCAACACCACTTTATTATTATATACTTTGTCTTTGTGGTTTAGTTTCTTGAAGACCGGATAATAGCGTGCTAAAAAGACATCCCTTAGTTGGTTCCAAGTGAAAATTGAGTTATAAGGGAGCTCAGTGAACCATATAGCCACCTCTCCCATCAGTGAGAGAGGAAACACTCTAAGCCTTATTACATCTAAGTCCAAGTAAGGCCTCCCTACACAGCTTTTACACACTGCCCTTACCTTTGCTATATGGGAATGTGGATCCTCAGAAAGTAGCCCTGAAAACAAACCTCTGGAAGTGAACATTTGTGTCAGGCTACTAGTTACCACAAAGGTGTGTCCTGTGGGTACTAGAGGCAAGACAAGTGGCCCATTGGAGTATTCTATGTTATCATAGCCTCTGTAGTATGCTTGGGGCCGTGGAACATGATTTTGTCCCCTCTATTGGTGTTCACACAGAGCATCGGGTAAAAACTGACCATGAACATCAACCGGAGCTGGGATGTTCTAGTTTTGATCATCATCATTGATTCCCAAGTTTCCATTCATGTTGCATAGTGTACGCTCTAATTCGTGATCGTAGGGAAACAAGGGTTCTCTTTATCTCTGTGTATTTGGCATACAAGGAGGTTTGTTCTGCACAACTCAAAAACAATAAAAAAAATCAAGAAAATATAAACTAAACTATAGTAATAAGTTTAAGTTAGTCTAAAAGCTTTAATCCCCGGCAGCGGCACCGAAATTTGATACGCTCAAACTTACTTCTCAAATAAGAAGTAAAGTGGTCGTGTCAAGTAAATAACCCAACTAGTGAGGTTGGGATCGTTCCCACGAGGAAAATATTTTAGACTTAACTTTAACTATTATTGCTATTGTTCAGTCAATTACCTCCCTGGAAAGCAAAACCAATAAAAAGGGGGGTTTATATTTCTAAAAGAATGAAAATAACTAACGAAATTGAAATAGAGACTTAACAGCTTTGAATGTTGGAGTTTAATCAATTAATCAAAGTAACTAGGGTTTACGTGTTCCCCGCAGGTTCATAACTTGATAATTATAACTATAACAATTCTTTCCTAGTATCTTGCATACAAAGTGATAAGTTATGTATTTCCAAAATCCATGGTCGGGCATCTAGAAAATCTCACTCCGCAACTTTGTCCGGCTACGTGTGTTGGTATGATAACCCTTATCTTCACCTCATATTAAGCATCGTATTCGATACTTGACTAAGTTATTACCTCGTACCTATCAATACGAGCCTTTTAGATAGTATACACTAAATCTATGGTAATAATTCTTTTCCTAATATCTACCTCCTTGCTCCAGCAAGTAGCTTTAAGGCTAGTTCTAACCTTGGCCATTCGTTAAAAAGACTTCTAAGCGAAAGAATTATAAATCCATGCAAAACACTATGCTAGAATCGTTATTTTAGTTAGGTTGTACCTCATTATTTGCCGATGGTTCCCACAACCCTAGTTATGGAGTTTAGTTACCCATAATCATAATCACAATATTCAAATATATTATATAAAAATTCATGTACTTACTTCAATGAGAAAGAGTAAAATCCGAATGTTTTCTTGATTAATCAACAAAAATCATTAATAATACAAAGTCTCACAATACGGTGTGTAACCTCAAAAACAAGATTTTTCAAAGTATTTATAGAAAATAAAAACCTAATTAAACAAGGACTCTATCTGCTGGAAATCTGTCAAAATGCGGCTAGGTCGACGGACCTAGCGACGGATCGTCGTGGTCACGACGGACCGTCACGAACTCTGTCATCCCATATTTGTGCAATTTCTTCTGTTGCTCTCTTCATTACCCTCAACTGCAAGTATGACAGATCATCACAGACACAATGGTCCATCGAGGGTCTTCGTTCAAAAACACTTATACTCTTGGAATATGGGTACTGGATTACTTCTCTGAACTTCATGACGAACTTGCAGGACGGACCGTCATAGACACGATGGACCGTCATGGACTTCATAACCGTAACTTGGTCAGACTTCCCCATCTTCCTTCGGCAGCTGCACTACGCTGCCACCTACGGACTGTCACAAGTATGACGGACCGTCACAAGCTCCGTAGGTTGTCTCTTCTGCATTTATTTGCTCAAAATCTCCGCATTCATCTTTGGACAGATTTCGTGCAAATAAAAAGAAACTTATATTAGAATTAGCACAAAAAGGCATTTGGACACACTAAACTTAAGGAAAAAGTATTAATAATACCGTGAATCCATGGTATATTAGTGTACAGTGTCGGCCTCAGTCGATTTGTGTATAAAACTTCTTTTTGTTGTTTGAACTTGAGGGGTAACTAGGTTTCACGAGGATCCTAACTAAAAGGGATGCGTAGGCGCCGCGAGGTTTTGTTCATATCTCCAGTAAGATTTCTTTTACTCTTTCTAAGAGAAGCTGGGGTTGAATTTTTGAGAGGAACTCAAAAATTCTTAAGAAAAGATTTTTCCTCAACAACCTAAGACTGAAGATATTTCAAGATTTGAAACCGGGATATAGTTTTTTAAACGATCTAAAAAATTCCATGATTTGCTCACCAATAGTCAAGGTTAATCAAAGATAGTTTACTGGGACACCAATTTTGAGGATGACCTCAAAATTTCAACACAGGTTTATCGATGATCCAGAATGACTTTGAATATTAACAACAAATAATCATAAATATCTCCAAAAATCAGGATCAAAGAAGTTCGTTAAGACTGACATGACATGAAACTTGGTAGTGACCTTTTAAAAAATACTACTTTTCCCTTTATGTTTCATTTGTTTTGGGATAAAATATTTTTTCTTATCTACCAAGGTACGAGAGATTAGAAAATTAACCAGACATAGCAGGATATGAAGTAGACAATTGAACAAATTGACACAGATCAATTCGCTTAAAACTAACAATTTTTCTGTGGATAAAGACTAATGGTTTTGCCCTGAAATCAGCAAAATACTCTGATCAACGAATATGAAAGTCAAGGGAGAAGAAAACTCTCCTAAAATTAATAGGTTTCTTGTAGATGCAAGAAATATTTTATATTGCACATATCGAAGACTTGGGAGTGCTATGTTTTTTAGATTCTGAGCAACGTGATGTCTATAAGGAGCGTACAACAACATTCAAAGAGGAATCAAATGATAGTGTCGCTACTTGAAAGATCATTATATTGGTATTGTCGTTTGAGATCATACACTACCCAGGAGGGTCATTTTATTTCATTGTCGATCGAGATGATACACTGCCTTGAGGGTCGTTTTAATATACGGCTGGTCGAGACGATATGATTATCCAGAAGGCACTCTGAAGATAACTATGTTGCTCAATTGAAGCACTATTTTAATTTGGCATGATGGATAACATCGCAGGTTAATATTTACACATCGCTGGAAGATATTCACGCCCTGCAGAAAATTAGGCATCTCGAGAAGATATTCATGCCTCACAAAATATCATGCATCGCGAGTTAATATACATGCATCGCGAGTCAATATTCACGCATTGCGAGTTAATATTTATGCATCGCAGAAGATCATACATCACGAGTCAATATTCATACATCGCAGAAGTGTTAGCATCGAATTCATGCACACACACTTGATGAATGAAGAATACAAGAAGTTCCAAGAGAAAGAGATGAGAGATCTATAGAGAAAAAGACAAAACCCAATATTTATTGTAACACCCAGTGAGTAAACATCCACGGCGGTGGGGTATATTTAAATTAATAAATCAGAGTATTTTAGTTACAAAGAATAAACAGATATATATATATATATTAATCAGGCTCAATAACCTAACAATTCTCACACTTGGAGACTGATTCATTCATCAAAAAAATACATTCTCAAAAAAAAACTCCTTATCATCAACATCTTTACCGCACCGCAAAATCTGTAGCAACAACTGCAAAAGACAAACGGAGGTTTTGGATAACCCAGTTTCCCAACATTAACACATTTCGTCAACATGTCTGTCGGGTTCTTTGCACCCTCTATTTTCTCCAAGCACATATCACCATCCTCTACTGCCCTGCGAGTGAAATGGTATCGCTTTCTTATGTGCTTTCTCTTCGAATAATAGACTGGATTTTTCACCAACAATATGGAACTCTGGATATCTGAGTAAAGAATCTTCTCGCTCTTCTTATTTCCAAATTCCTCCAAATAATCTACCAGCTATATCATCTCTTTCCTAGCTTCAGCTATTGCCACATACTCAACATCAGTAGATGAAAGAGAGACATACTTCTGAAGCCTGGGCATCCAACTCACTGCTGTTCCACCTATGGAGTAAATGTACCATGATGATGTCTTGCTCGAGTCAACATCCATACAAAAATCAGCATCCACAAAACCCTGTAGTGTCACCTTGCCTTTGCCAAAACAAAGTGAAGTACTGGATGTACCTCTCAAATATCTCAGAATCCACTTCACAACTTCCCAATGCTCTTTCCAAGGGTTTGCAATGTATCTGCTAACAACTCCCACTGCATGTGAAATATCAGGTCTAGTGCAGACCATATCATACATCAAACTTCCAACTGCTGAAGCATATGGAACAAGTGCCATATGATCACGCTCCTCGACAGTCTTGGGGGTCTGCTCCTTTGACAATTTAAAGTGATTTACTAATGGAGTAGTCCTGGGCTTAGCATCATTAACCCTGAATCTGCTCAACACCTTCTCAATGTACAACTCCTGAGATAGATTTAAAGTGCCAGCAGATCTATCCTAAGAAATCTTCATTCCCAAAATCTGCTTCGTTGGACCCAAATCTTTCATCTCAAACGCTGCAAACAACCTTGTCTTCAAATTGTTAATCTCCCTCATACTAGATCCTTCAATCAACATAGCATCCACATACAAGAGTAGAAAGACATACGAATCAGTGTATTTCTTAATGTAAGGACAAGGATCCTTTTCAACTTTGTAGAATCCACTCTTGGTCATCAAGGAGTCAAACTTCTTGTACCACTGTCTTGGTGCTTGCTTTAGTCCATACAAGCTCCTTGTAAGCTTGCACACCATGTGTTTCTTGCCTGGAACCACAAATCCTTGTGGTTTCTCATATATATCTCTTTGTCCAGATCTCCATGTAAAAACATTTTTTTTACATCCATTTGCTCTAGATGCGAATTCTCTGATACAATAATACTAAACACAATTCGAAAAGAGATTTACTTCACAACAGGAGAAAATATTTCAGCATAATCAATACCTTTCCTTTGTAAATATCCTTTAACCACTAAACGAGCATTGAACCTTCTTTTGCCATCTGGTTAAGTCTTGATTCTGAACACCCACTTGCTCAGCAAAGCTCTCTTCCCTGCAGGTAACTCAGTCAACACCTATGTGTCGTTCTTCTCAAGAGAACTCATCTCATCATCCATGGCTTGCTCCCACTTGATTGAATCCTCCACCTGTAGGGCCTCATAAAAAGACTCTGGTTCCCCCTCATCGGTCAACAATAGATAGTGTAATGAAGGTGAATACCTATCTGGGGCACTGATGGTTCTGGATGATCTCCTTAACACCTGCTCAGGTGTAACTTGCTCCACTTCAGATTCTTTAGTAGGAGTTGGTTGAGTATCTGCTTCGACATCTCTAGGGATACTCTTTTCCAACTCAACCTCAACTCCCGCTTGCTTTGTAATCTCTAGAACCTTCTGCTCTCTGTCCTTGTACAGGACAGACGTCACAATGTATCAGGATCTTTAAGTTCGTGTCTTCCCAAAACCTATAACCAAACAAATAACAACCATAGACTATGAAGTAACACTTCATAGCCTTGGTATCAAGCTTGTCTCTCTTTTTTATAGATCATCAAGAACATAAGCAGTGAAACCAAAAGTCCTCAAGTGTGAGTACTTGAGTTCATTTCCTGTCCACACCTCCTCTTAAATCTTGAACCTTAAAGTCACGGATGGTCCCTTGTTGATCAAGTATGCAGCTATTTTTGGCAGCCCACAGTGTATCCTCATACTCTTTGCACGCTCATTCAATGTTGTGTTCATCCTCTCAGCATTTCCATTCTGCCTTTCCATACCAGGAACTATTCTCATCAATTTGATTCCCTCAGCTGCATAGAATGCCTTGAAATCTGATTTGTCATACTCTTCTCCATTGTAAGACCTTAGGCATTTGACTTTTAAACCTGTCTGAAAGTTGCAAAAACATCTGACTTATGCTTCAAGAAGTAAATCCATACCTTCCTACTGAAATCATCAATGAAGGTAACGTAGAACCTGGATCCTCAAAGTGATGATACTAGAGATGTTCCCCAAACATCTGTATGGACCATTTCCAACTGCAATTTCTTTAGCTCTCTAGGAATCTTTGTGAAGCTTACTCTTTTCTGTTTGCCCATAACACAGCTCTCGCAAAGACCCATATCAGCGGACTTCAGACCCTCTAATGCTCCTTTTGAAACCAACATCTTCATTCCTTTAGCACTCATGTGTCCAAGTCTATTGTGCCACAGACATGAATCAGAAGCACCTTTAACATCAGCGACCATATTAATACATCCTGCGGTGGTGTACAAAGTTAAAGATTTGGTGCCACCAGCTACTACCATAGCACCTTTCACAATCTTTCACGAACTTTTCCCAAACTCTGCTACATATCCCGTGCTATCCAACTTACCAATAAAGATCAGATTTTTCATGAGCCCAGGAATATATCTGGCATCCTCCAATGTCCACTGGTTTCCCAAAATTGTCTTTATGCAAACATCCCCCTTTACTTCAATCTCTAAGGCTTTATTGTCAGCAACATACAACTTTCCATAATTTCCAAATTTGAAATTTTTGAACAAATCCTTGCTTGGAGACGAATGGAAAGATGCACCAGAATCCATAATCCATGATTCAATTGGGTTGTTTACACTAAGGATTAGAGCATCTCCAATGTCCTTTGCTGAATTTACAGAATCATTGTCATCTCCAAATTTTTTATTCTATTTCTTCTTTGGCTTTGTAAAGTTCATCCAAAAGTGTCCTTTTTCTCCATAGTACCAACAAATCACGTTTGATCTATTTAGGGATTTTCCTTGATTCTTTGATTTTGATCGACCATGTTGATTTTGGCCTTTCGTCTTACTTCTCCCCCTTCGGGCAACGCTGAGAGCACTGCCCGACGAATCTCCCACTTCTTATTTGTGAATACATTTTCTAAGATCAACATCGCAGATTTCATCAAACATTAAGTTCTCAGATCCACGGGAACTGCTAAACGCAGCAACAATAGTGTCACAAGACTCAGGCAGAGATGGCATCAAAATCAACGTCTTAATTTCATCTTCGAAATTAATATCCACATAATTGAGTTGACTCACAATCATATTGAACTCGTTCATATGATCAGAAACGGATCCATTCTCAGACATCTGTAAATTTAACAATCTACGTATCAAATATACCTTGTTCATTGCCCATGGTTTTTCATATATGTTTGACAATGCCTTCAACATACCGGATGTAGTCTTCTCCTTCATGATGTTGAACTCCACGTTTCTTGAGCAAGTAAACCGAATCAACTCTAGAGCCTGGCGATCCTTGAGGTTCCACTTCTCCTCCGTCATGGATTTCGGCTTCACCCCGGTCAACGGTTCGTGAAGATCTTTCTGGTACAGATAATCTTCTATCTGCATCTTCCATTAACTTAAATCGGATCCATCAAACTTCTGGATTCCAAGCTTTGAACTATCCATCTTCAGTGATCCTGTTGAAATTCCTTAGCTCTGATACAAGTTGTTAGGATCGAATTAACGCACACACAGATAATCTTTGATCTGCATCTTCCATAAACATAAATCGGATCCATCAAACTTCTCGATTCCAAGCTCTGAACTATCCATCTTCAGTGATCGTGTTGAATTTCTTTAGCTCTGATACTAGTTGTTAGGATCAAATTAATGCACACACACTTGATTAATGGAGAACACAAGAACTTCCAAGGGAAAGGGATGAGAAATCTAGAGAGAGAAAGAGAAAACCCAATATTTCGTGGTAACACCTTGTGAGTACACTTTCACGGCGGTGGGGTATGTTTATATTAATAAATCAGAATATATTAGTTACATATATATATATATATATATTAGGCTCCACAACCTAATAAAAAGATCATGGTTCGCGAGTTGATATTTACGTATCATGATATGCATCACGAGTCAATATTCATGTATCGCGGAAGATCATGCATCACGATTCAATATTCATGCATCGCAGCAGATCATGTATCGCAATTCAAGATTCATGCAACACGAGTTAATATTTATTCATTGCAGAAGATCATGCATGGTGTCATTATTCATGCATCACAGAAGATCATGCATAGCGAGTTAATATTAAAGCATGGCGGGAAGATACTCATGACCAACATAAAATCGTGCATCGCGGAAAGTTATGCATCATGAGTAAATATTCATGCATCGCGAGTCAATATTCATGCATCACAGAAGGTCATGCATCGTGAGTTAATATTCATACAGTCCAAGAGATATTCATTCCACGCTAATATTCATGCATCGCTGAAGATGTTGCATCGCGAGTTAATATTCGCGCATCGTAGGAAGATATTTATGACCCGCCGAAAATCAAGCATCACAGAAGATCATGCATCAGGAGTTAATATTTACACAACGCAGGATGATATTCATGCGGTGCAAGAAATCATGCATGTGGGAAGATATTCATGCCCCGCACAAATCATGCAACGTTGAAAGTCATGCATGGAGAGTTAATGTTTACGCATCACGGGAAGATATTCATGCCCTGCAAGAAATCGCTCATCGGAGGAATATATTCATACCCCCCAGAAAATTATGCATCAAAAAAATTCATGCATCGCGAGTTAATATTCATGCATCACGAGTCAATATTCATGCATCGTGAAAAATCATGCGTCGCGAGTTAATAATCACATATCGTGGGAAGATATTCATGCCCTATCGAAAATCATGCATTGCAGAAAGTCATGCCTCGCGAGTCAATATTCATGTGTCGCAGAACAAAATGCATCGGGAGTCAATATTCATGCATCGTGGAAGATCATGCATCGTGATTTAATATCCACGCATCGCGGGAAGATGTTCATGCCCCGCACGCACCATGGCAAGATATTCATGTCTCCCTGAAATTATGCACTGCCAGAAAAGGAAATCGTGCATCTCCAAAGAAATATTTACCCGTTAACATCAACTGCATCCTTTTATTTTGACAAAAGTAAATAGCAAGAAGAGCATCGAAGGCAACATCAAGAGAAATATTAGCACACTGCATAAACTTTTATTTATTTTGACATCATATGAATAGTATTATGAAGATTATATTGCAAACAGAAGACATAAGGTTTATTTCTATTACGTAAAACGGATCAAATTGATGTCAAATGTCGTGTAGAGAACCTAAGTGTCAAAGTGGTAAAAGACACTATCTCCAATTTGAATTGTATTTTTATGCTAATGATTTTATATCAGTCTTTGTCAAGAGCATCCGAAAGGATGAATTCTCAAACTAAACCACATGTGAGAACGACATAAAAAAGGATGCAACACAATGGAAAACTTTTTCTTAGCAGCGAAATGGGACATAGTCGAAACATGAGTGTCAAACTCTTCAGACGCGTACAGAGGAGCCACTTCCACCATAATCATACTACACCCCTATAAGAAGGCATATGGGTTTATCTTTGACTTTTGTCAGTTTTGGTTTTGCATCCGAATTTTTTGTTTGCCGGAAGCAAGTTTCCAATCCGAGTGACAGTGCATCAAGATTTTTCAAAATTATGTCTGTCTAGCATAATGGATTTCCTTTTTAACCGATTTAGTCAAATCTTATTCTCAAGCATTTCGGTACCTTCATAATCTAGTATCGAGGTGGATTTTGATTTGTTTCAAAATCGTGCCTTAAATCAAGCGTATCGAACTACAAGTGGCGTGAATTTTCATATAGCCTAAGATATGTAGAAAACTCATTTTCGGGGTCCGACCATAATTCTTAATGTCCGTACCAAAATCCCTTACCTGATATCTGAGAAAAATATGGGACAATTATTGACACCAAATTTTGACCCTCCCCGATAATAATCAATTTTAGAGCTTACTCATCTCAAACAATCTAAAATAATTAGGTTTATAAGGTTTTGAGAAAATACAAAGCATGAAAATTATTCTAAATAATTTTGGTCACTTTTTGTATTTTTATAAAATATATATATGTTTGGTATATTTTTGTACATAATTATTTATTTTATAAGTATTTCCAAAAACATCTCAAAAGATTTTAATTTCAAGTAAGTATTTTTGGTAATTAGTTCCTTAAATTATGCTTACATTTTTCGAACCTTCATTTTATATTCAAATTAATTACTTCATTATGTTAAGATAGAGAATCTCTTGAGTCAATTGATTTAGGTCATCTTGTTTGGATTTTATCTAAATTAGGAGTTTAGTTTGATTTGGGAAAATTAGTGGGTTTTTCAGCAACGGAAGAACCAAATTATTGTGGGCCTTCACAATTTTTCTATTATAGAGACATTCTGTTATCCTTTATTCGTCAACCAACCTAGGCCTATCTCCTTTTTACACCGGACCCGGCCCATCAAACTCTTCTCTAATTTTTTTTATTTATTTTTTGTTTTTGGTCTTAGTCTTGTTGTTGGTTGTTAGTTAATGCTAATTTTTGTATTGTTTTAACATTAATAGAATGAATGGTGATATCGGTGACATGATTTCCTTTGAATATGTGGCTGTTTGGAACGTGTGTGTTGGTTTTGAACTAGTCTGTTTGAAATCTATATTTGTTTTGCTACAAGAATGTTGTTTTTAAGCCGTCGCAAAACACCATACGGTTAGATTTCGACTCAATGGTCTCGCTTTGTCTTCACCCTTGTCCCCTCTCTACTTTTTGAGTTCACGTGTGTGCATGCTCCTCTTCAGATCATGGTTGTTATACTCATTTTAACTTTTCTATCGTTTCTCTTTTATTTGTTTTTATCTATTTGTGCTCATACCCATGTTCTGCAGATTGTATTAAGAGATTACCTTGTTTTGTTTTCATCTTCGGAGGCATGTCTTAACTATGTTCGTGCATATCGGTTTATGTACAAGTCACGTCAAATGTTAAGAGTTTTCTTGTGACAATTAATTTCTTTTCAATAAGAGACCCGTGTTATGATTTTTCCATCGCTGCCTATGTGTATGTTCCCGATATTTAAAGTTTTCTGCACCAGCGGCGTAGTATCAGGACACAAAATGTAATAATATGTCTTCATTTAAAATCATTTCGGATTAAAGTCCTCTATTAATAATCGTCACTTTACCATATATGTAACCCTCATTAAGATTTTGCTTGGATTCCATTGTCTATGTTATTCCAATCTGTTGCCAACTCCTTTAGTTTCAGATTAATTTCGATGTCATATCCCAGAGACATCCCTGAAGCCAGTATCATGTTAATACAATTAATCATTGATCTTGATTTCTCGTTCCATTCCACTGTTTTGAAAGAGCAAGTATAATGTGTGGTACCCACTTAGTGCATTAAATTTTTATTTTTTTTTAGCAAACTCTTCTTTCCTTTCAGACTTGTCAATTATTTCATTTGCGCGTAACCCATCTATTCGCCTGCTTTTAACTTAAGAGTGTTAAGTCTTGATTCTTGGTGTTACATTCATTATTTCAGAATGGATGATCGTAGTTCAGCTATGGTCTAACAATAATACTATTGAATACTAATTCTTTTTTCATGTTTGTTGCATGTGAAACCTTTCCGAATTCATCATGAATTCCCGCCTTCCATTGTATGTCGACAGATCCATGAAGTCTCAAATTTTTATTGAGTCAAGCCATGAAATCGATATACATGCCCCGAAGTGAAAGCAGCCAAAGAGGAAGAGAATGGGTCTTAAGCTTTTGTCGTCTTTTATTATTTATTAATTATTATCTGATTAGACTAGGACAAGTACAAAGATAAATGGGTCTAAAAACCCAAAACGAAGTGGTTCCAAATATCGGTCTTGGCAGACAGAAACCGGTTTCGACCCAACCCTCTCTATCTCTCCCTCGCTCTCTCCCTCCCCCCATTACTCTATCGTTTGTGTGTTTGTTATTGTTCGTCTAAGCTTTAGGGTTAGTAACTGTGAATCCTTGCAAGAAGCCATCTCGTTCAATCATTTTTTTAAATCGGTCAAAATACAAAAGAACTCAAAAAATAAAATTTTGGCAAATCCCAATTAGATCATAAAATTGATATTTCACTTTCAAAACAATTCATTAAAAAAAATTTTATCTTCAAGTTTAAATTAGATCATTTAGCCAAACTAAGTTAGTTGTCAGATAACCGCAAGTAAGCAGATGTCTTAAGTACTTTCAAAACATTCCTATGACGTCAATAAGAATCCCCCAACCCCTTTAAATTTTTTAAAAATGATTCTTTCTGTTTAAGTCTTTTGAAAAAATAATTTTTCTTAATTTTTGCTTAAAAAATTAAGTGGCGATTCTAAAAGTCTAAAACATACAAAAACTCATATGAAATATAATATTTTTCTAAAACATTGAAATAAAGTAGATGATAAAACATTTTCTTTCCAAAATCTATACAAATACTTACTTAAGTAAATCAAGAAGATAAAGTCCATGATTAACCTCTTCAACATTACCTAAATAATCCTTAAAACTAACTAAGGCTTAGATCATATATACATAACCAACAAACTTCCCTAACTAGAGTCATTATTAAGATTTATCTAGGTATGATACAAAGTGACCATTCCTATGTCCCTTCATACCATTACTAGACAAATGTTACCTACTCTATATAAGTACTTATTAATTTAATATGCTTTTTTAACTTAAGTCATTACAATCTTTAGCATATATAAGACACATTAATCGCATCAGGACACTAAAGTAATGGTCTTGAAGAAGACCTAGGGACTCTAACTAACACCTTCAAAGCCTATTGTGCAATATCTAGATAGAATCCTATACCACCACCTAAACTTCATAGAAATTCTCTAATGCTAGTGGGAATCCCATATGATGAGAATAGGCAATAACCGACATAGACATGATAGATAAACCTGTAATCCAGAGTTCTAACCTACTCTGATGAGGGTATTCTACTTTCCAAGGGTAGAACTAGGACACATCCCATGTAGGCACATGGTTAATAAATACAAAGGGATTTTATATACTCTAGTATTATTCTTAAGTAGAGCTACAGTGTACTCTAGTCTCCTTCTCAAGTAGCGCGGACTTCCTAAAACATAATAACTCGTTGTTAGCCTTTGTTCCATAAAGTAATTGACATTAAAGGTTCACACAATGGGGTTCCATATCTAGTTCATAACCCAATCACATTCACCCTACAAAAGAGGTCAAGTAGGGCTAACTTGAAATGGCGACATAGATAGCTAATCATGACTATCCAAAGAATGATTGATGAATTTCTAGACAATAAACCCAAAGTCTATCGTTCACTACATAAAGGATACCATTATATCTCTCGACTCCGAGTTCATAACATAACATTACCTCTAGTTTTAAGGTTCCACGCACATGATCTTCTTAATATCATTTAAGGTCTCACATATCATTCATTCATTCATGACAAGGGTACACTAATCTTAACTGGTAAAGAAATCTCATATTCACATATCATTCGATTATTTATCAAGTAAAGGACACAAGTCTACTCCCACGCCTAAGTCCTGACCTAGGACACCCGTCGACGGGGCGTAGAGTGGCCAACAAACCGTCATTTTCCTCAATCGATTCAGGCTGTTTTTGATAGTCTTGGCTCTTGAAAAGGGTCCGTCCTCAAGGAAACTTGGATGGTCCTTGGTTATGTTTGTCTGGAAGTTTCCAGTCTCAATTATCTCGTATACGAGTTCATAACCTCCTATTTCAATTTCATCCAAAAGGAACCCGTAAAACTCGATGATATATGCCACGACACACAAGTCATTTTAAGGCAAAACATTCAAACGTCATGGATGTTTGACCTCAAAACTTCATGAAACTTGACACACTGACATTAAACACTATAATAACTCATCTAATGACCTCATTAACTCATGAAACACATATACACATATAACCACACATGAGGCACATATGTGACTTTGCCATCGAACGTCTTGGTCGTCCCTTGACATTTCACTTCCAAAATAACCTAAGTATCTATACAAATCCTCAATACAACATTAAAGAACACTTTAGGAACTTAGACCATCCTGACAACCATATTAGGCTCCGGCTTCACCTAAGTCATTTTCGAGGTATTACATACACCCTTAAGTTCAAGCAAGATTGGATGACTGTCTTGCTTTTCCTTAACCTCCACTACAAAAAAATATTCTGACCCATTATTAATTGTGACACAATTTCTGATATGTTCAAAAGGACAACTCACAAATGTGTATGCATGTGAACAATCTTTGTTGGTTCATTCCTTTGTTCTTCAACATGGGCTAGACTATATATGGATAGTCTGCTACTATAATCTCCTACTACATTCGCCTTTCTAAGATGGTAATGTAAACTCACATCACAATCCTTGAGAACTCGAGCCACCATCTCTAGAAAAGATTCAAATCTATTTTTAGGTTAGTACATATTGAAGGCTCTTATGTTCTATCAACATATCTATGTGAATACCATAAAAGTAGTGTTCTCGAATATTGAGTGCAAACACCATCTCTTCAAGCTTGAGGTCATGAATTATATAATTCTTTTCATGTACCTTAAGTTTTGAAGAATCATAAGTTATAACCTTATCTCATTGCATCAACACACTACCTCGGACGACCTTGGATGTATCACAATATATTATATAACCGTCTAATTCCTTTTGAAGAGTCAAGATAGGACTTGTTATCAAATCTAGATTTTAACTCTACAATGCTTTTGTCCCAATAATTTTACCATCAAAACATGATCATCTTATGAGTCAACCTAGTGAATAGAAAGGTCGTGATTGAAAATCATCCCACAAACCTTTGGTAATAACCTGCGAGATCCAACAAACATTTGATATATTTCGAAGAGATAGGTGTGAGACATTAGTTCACGACCTCTATTTTATTAGAATCCCCTCAGATCCTTCATTGGATACAATATGCCCAAGGGAAGAAACATATTTTAACACAAATTCACATTTGCTAAAGTTCACAAATAATTGCCGATCTGTGAGAGTATGAAAAATATATTTCAAATGACTCGCATGTTCTTTCTCATTCATAGGGTATATAAGGATATAATCAATGAATTAGATAACCCTCAAGTCAAAGTACTGCTTGAACTCTCTATGCATCAAATTCATGATTTTGGTATGAGCATTGGTTAGTCCAAATGACATTAGTACGTATTCATTATGACCGTACATTTCTCTGAAGGTTATTTACATAATGTCAATGTCTCTGACTCTTAGATGATCATAGCCAGATATAAGGTCAATCTTTGAGAAATGTCTAGCACCTTGAAGTTGGTCAAACATGTCATCAATTTGGGGATGACTTATGTATTTTTTATTCTAACTTTGCTTAACTGCCTCTAGTCAATGACCATTCTGAGAGATTTTATATTTCTTGCTTACAAAAAACAGTGGTGCACTCCATGGAAAAATACTAGGTTTTATAAAGTCCTTATATAGAAGGTCATTCAACTACTCTCTAAGTCTTGTAAGATAGAATAGAAACATGCTGATCATTTTGGAGGATATCTATTCCAAAGTCTATTTCCCCTAGAAGCACTTCTGAGAAATCACAGACTATAGGAACTAATAATGTTTGCGGTTTCAGAGTTAGAATCTATTACACAAACTAGATGATACATATAACCCTATAGATCATCAATTTTTCCTTATGGTGACATATTAATTAACCTGTAGGTTCTAAGCTACTACCCTTCAATTTTATGATTGGTTCATCATGAAACTAAAAACAAACAATCCTATTTCAACAATTGACTGATGCATAACAAGAATCTAACAAATCCATGTCAAGAATAAGATCGAAGTCTACCATTTCTAACTCTACGAGATAAGTTTAGGTTACTTTTTGGGAGATCGTGACAAATAATTTATGTATACCCTTCTATTAATAACTAGGCACCGACTGGAATAGAGACTAATAAAGGTTTTTACATAGTTTCTTGATTAACACTTAATTGGACTACTATATAAGGAGTTACAAAAGAAAGATTAGCCCCTAATATAATAAAGCATAAACATTGAGATCATAGTCATTTAGTGTACCACATATGAGCCATATGATTCAGCTTGTATGATGCCAACTCAATTAGATCATTCCCAGTGACAAGCGTCACCTAAAACATCTTCTTGATCTCATTCAAGAAATTTTGGGATCCTCTATAGTCTGCAATCCTATGATCTCAGGCGGATTCATTATAACAATGTCACAGACCCTCACTGCTATTGATCCACAATTTGAGTTGACAAGAGCTTGAACCCGCTAATTGTTCTAGTTGGTGGACTATAAGCCAATATCCGTATGATAATCTATAATTCAGAATTTGCAGACTTCCTGTTGTGGGATTGGAGGGGTTGAATTTGCATTCATAACATTCACATTCTTGGTGTTAGGTCTACGAGGAGCCATAATCAGTAATACATTGAATATCGGGTTAAAATGGACTTAGACCGTACCTTACGCACTATAACATTCACATTATTGGTGATAGAATGTTTTTCATGCACTGAGCTACTCGGAGACAGGCACACTAGACCTAGGAATACAAGTTATCCCAAGCTTATCATGTTAGCATGAGCATGAGTGTACTAAATATAAAAAGTACAGCAGAAACTGGGCAGAATCTATAATCATTACCAAATTGAAAAGATTGAGAATACCCATATACTAAGATTAGGATATATGAATACTAAAGTGTTTAATACAAAGAAGATATTAATTGAATACTAACCTGAATCTATCTATTTATGAAAACAGCCTCAAATTGACAAGAAATGTTGGAAAATGCCCCAACTAAGTCTAGCAAAAATGAAACAAAATGTCTTAAAATATTTAAAAAGACACTAGTTATTATTGTGCTTGAAGAATCACGACTCATCACTATTTTTGTTGCACCAGATATTATGTACCAATCTAAGCATGATTTAGATGTTGAGAACATGAACCTACAACACAAGAAGATGTAGCACAACTATGGTTTAGTACTTTAAAGGTACTAACTATGCAGGAGAGATTAAAGTTTAAATAACATAAATTGAACAAGTACAAAAGTAAGTACAATTTTCTGGACATGATATAGATACTGAATAATAAGCCAAATGGATGAAAAGACCATATCTATAAAATGTTGACAGAATACTAATTGAAAAGTAAATATGGTCAATGCAATTAGGTTTGAAGGAACTTTGGGAGCTACTAATAAAAGATAGTAAAACCAAATGAGTAGAATGTGGAGTATGATGTATACGCTCCATTGGGACGACCCAATATACCATGCCTGAGGTATAAAGGCATGTCGTCGTGATCACTAAAATGATGCCAATGAAGGTTACTTACAACATATGTGGCTAGTAGTTCTGGGTCTATTTGGGTACGCTGAACCCTAGTCAACTCGCTATTATGCTATTCCGAATGAATAAATTGATCTATAGATTATGACTTAGTTTCTGTTGTACTAGTTAGATCAAAAGTAAACAAGAAAAATGTGAATTCAACAATTAATCTGATAATGATAAATTAATATTTGAGGCAAATATAATTGAATAATTAAAATATCTTACCTAGCAGGAGTAATTCAAGAACTAAAAAATATATAGCTACTAGGGTTTCAGAATTCATGCAATAAACTGAGTAAGAACATACTAATCTTGTTGTGATCATTTTTATAGCTAAGAACCCTACAATTCTAACATTCAAGAAACCCTAGGCCTAGTCTTAATAAGTAAATCATGTAATTGGCTGAAAATTAGAAACCTAATAGTTAAAAGGAACCCACTACTTAAATCCAACATGGTGATGGATTCCACAGAGAAATATTTTGTTATTGGGAATAGAACTAAAGAAACTTTGTTCTAGAATCAGGGTTCATGAGCAATTTTCTCCTATTGGGCCCTAATTTCTTTATGTTTTTATTAATGATGTGACTAAGGAAAGTTCTTGTAATATTTCTAATGTTAAAATAACTAAAACATCATAATATAGGGGTTAAACGATGTAGCTTAGGGGTTAAATTAAATAGGATAAGATTAAAAGACCCTCAATTTAACTATTATCGAAAACATCGATGGGTCTGGTCTACAAACCATGGTCCTACCTACTATCCGCAGGTCTTGACCATAATTTTGTTTGAAGATTGGGTTGTGCGGAAAAAAATTGAAGGACCAGGTCCACAGATCATGGTCCTATCTATGGTATGTCCTTTTCTTTCGTAATTTGGTTTAGATAATGGGTTTTACGGACAATGATCGAAGGACTTTGGTCGATGGACCCTTGTCCTACCTATAGTCCGTAGGTCCTGGCCATCATTTGGGCACTTTGTTCTTTTAATTGACCATGTTCCATCGACCGTGGTCATATCTACAATCCATAAGTTTCCTCCGTAAGTTACACCTGCACTTCTAGAAATCTGCATTATTGTCTAGCAAGGATACAGGGTGTTACATATGTAGTCCCTTATTATAGAAGTGGGTCCCTCAAATACAACTTCATAGTTAACCTAGGATACTCGAACTTTTACAATAATTCCAAGGTTTACACTACCCGAGCATATAACAAGGATGTGGTCGGCACATGAGAACCATTGTTGGTCTGAAAGCAAACACTCATTCTTGCTGTCAACATCCAAGAGATTAACTCAAGCATCAAAACTAAAGAATTATTTAAAAAATACTTATTAAGTCGTAAAATTTATCTGAATTATACTGAGTATTATAAATATGTTATAATAAAATATCTTAAACTAAATACTACAAGACTAGTATGTCTATCTACGTAGCCTCTAGTATACAAACATTGGTGTGCGTGTTGGGGGGGGGGGAATACCCACTACACCTCAAAACATTAATTTTTCCAAATACTAAAATAGATCTAACACCTTGTATCCTAGAACTACAAAAGTGCAGATTTCCAAAATATGCACGTGCTAATAAACGAGCAACACCCACGGTCCGCCATGGTGGTCTGTGGTACACTATTGCAGTGCCTCCGAGAAAGCCCAAGAGATTTTGTGTACCTTTGCCAAGACCTATTAAATATAGGTCAGTCTATGTTCTGTGTCCCAGTCTATGCTTCAGACCCCAAATTTTAATGTCTAAGAGCCCTGTCTATGGTTGACCATCACAGACCATTGATAAATCTAGTGTCTATTGATGACCTTGACAACTTTTAAGTCATGGGTCATTTAGTCTTTTTCCTATATATTGGACCCCTAATGTAGTTTATTTAACCCCTAAACTACATAGTTTAGGTAAATTTAAGCATAGTAAATTCATAGGAATCTACCCTAGTAAATGCATTTTCTAGGAAGTCAAACAATCTAGAGAAAGAGTACAGAAAAAGCCGACAAACACTAGTTCAAGAACGTTGATTGTTTTCATATGTTTCAGGCCCAAAATTGAAAGGTTTCTCTATGGAATTCTTAACAAGGTATGTGGGATTTCACTAGTTTCTTACATGAACCCATTAGGTCCGTAGGTTTTTAAATAAGAATCTTGTTCCCCTTATTATTATCTAGACCTAGGGTTTATTGAATGATAGAGTTTGAACTTTCTAGTATTGTAGAAATTCATTCAGTAGTTGTTACTTACATAATCAATTAGGTGTAATTTAATAACAAATGTACTAGGGTTAGTCACCCTCAATTCCAATACTATGTGCCCATAAGTTGTAAGTCCTCTCTGTAAGGACCATTTTAGTGATCGCGCATGTCGTACCTAAATAACTCTGACAGGGTATATTGGGCCCTCTTGATAGAGAATATACATCAGACTCCACATTTAGCTCATATTGTTTTTATCAGTTATTAATTTTTCCCTTACACGCGTATTCTATTCATAGAACATGCACCAATCAAAATTTAGTATTAAGGCACAACATTTTATACACTTCGTTATTACATTCAATTATTTTATGTTTAGCCATCTTGCTTAGTATCAATCTTATCTCTTATCATACTTAAGATATATGCTTTTATTCAGTTATGTTTATTGTTCATCTTTACACTATCCTACATGCTAAGTACCTTAAATGTACTAATGTCTTCTCGTGAAGTACGCCGAGTTTTAATATTTTAGATCTTACATAGATCAATTCAGCAACGCTAGTGGTGAGGGCTCATTATTCAAGGATGATTGTCATGCTTATGTTCCTTTAATTTTAATCTTTATATTTTAGTATTTGCTAAACTTAGTTGGGGCATGTCCCAGCACTTCTTGTTTGTTAGAGGTTATTTTAAACCATAAATACTAAGTATGCACATCTCATTCCTTCACATTACAGTCTAGCTTGAGGTAATAGTCAATTTCACATATGAGCAAACTACTTCAACTTCAAGTGCCAATTCTAAGTAGTAATATAACCACAGGGAGTGGTTTTGAGAATCAATAACGAAGTGTGAATAAGTTCAAGTCCATCATAGCTAAAAATATTTAGGAATAAAAACATAGTTCAAGTTTGGGGATACACAACTATAAAATAAGAGTGATTCTTTTGTTGTAATTGGCAATTATGATATCAATCAATACGAATAAATAAGTATGGAGACATGATTATTGGGATGTGATCGGATTATGGGATAAGATAGACAACATGGTGGCTGCAACTAATAGTAAAGTATTGTAAATCAGTTACTAAGCTAGACTTTAGTGGGGATAAACTTTCTCTCAAATAATTTACCCTTTATAAATTTAGTATTTGTAGAACACCAAGAAACAATTAATAATATCCTTCATTAAATGTTTTCACTAGCTGCATCTTATGTTGTTGAAAATGGTTTAGGATTCACTATCTTGAGCTCAGCCCATGACAACCCAACATCCACAAACCATCATTTCAATATTCATGTTTTTAAAACCTCTCTCTCGAGTAAGTGAAAAACATGAAAGTAAAGTTGCATTTGCAACTACACCCCTTTATATAAAGCCATAGGAACTGAATGAAATCACTTTACAACAAAATCTAGACTATCAAATAACAATGCCCTGGAGCTAAATTAAATCATAATTACATAATCACTCCCCAAATAACTAGGGTTTTATCTATATATTATAAAAAGGCAGAAATCATTACCAAATTATATTTCCATCAACTAGGTAATATTAATATTATCTCTATAGAGGTCTAACATGAAGAATCTTCAACAGCTACTTCCAATTTCTCAGAAATGGAAATATTGAAAGCTAACGAAATATTATTTTTACACATAGTTCTTAGATCTCACACTTGAAACCTGAATAACATTATGATTAAACAAAAGATAAGATCACAAGCTAAAAATTTAAGCAACTAATTATAATCACAAATCATTGTGTTGCATAAAACCATTTCACATAGTTAGTCGAGATCAGTGAGTGGATCGACGATCCACCCATCTGTCAATTCCATCGTGTTTGTACTTTGATATTCAACCTCTTGTGGTTCTGTGTATTTGTACGATATATCCCTACATTGTGGAATCTTTCAGTGACTCGTCGACTGATTCTATAATGGCCGACTTAATTTTCTTGTTCGGGTCTTGGCAAAATAGAACATTAGGCAAGACAAAAGGCCATTACATGACTCACTGAATAAGTTAGGCAATCCTAAGAGCTCCTTTTCTTCATTCTTTAAACTTCCTTTTTCCTTCTTTCTCACTAGTTTCCATGCTTTGTTCCTCAAT
The DNA here is from genome assembly GCF_036512215.1 of Solanum lycopersicum. NCBI lineage: Eukaryota > Viridiplantae > Streptophyta > Magnoliopsida > Solanales > Solanaceae > Solanum > Solanum lycopersicum. The sequence continues at coordinate 49,807,272 of NC_090810.1, read as the reverse complement.
CCAAATACCATAAATTCAAGGATTTTCATCAGTTATTTACACATAATATGCATTTGAGGAAACTAAATGTATTAAAATAAAACCCAAATGAGTTCAAATAGTGGACTCATAAATAGTTCCTCTACATTGATTATTCACTCATACTTATATTTAGTCTTAGTATCATGTTCCTTTAGTTTGGATTTGAAGATTTTAGCATATTTGCATGTTCATGGAACTTCGTTCAGTCAAAATTCAGCTTCTAGTAATTTTGGTTATAGTTTGTAGCTCTTTCCCTCAATTTTTAGAAAGTTATGCTACATTTGAGGACGAATGTTCTTATGTGAGAGATAATGTAACACCCAATTTGCTAGAACTCCCAAAGTGAAGATTCCCAAATGTTGCAGGTGCCACCGATAGGCACCACCCATGGACAATGGTTCACCATCTACAACCCTTCTCTAGAAAGACCAAGAATTTTTGCCAAGTTTAGATATAAACTAATTTTCATGTCTCAGAACCCCAAAGAGGGTTCACTAGCATGCACCCTCATTCTATCCATAGTCCGTTGGTCTGGTTCATCGGTGACCTCTACAACTCTTAACTTTGGGGTTGTTTGGTCTCATCCCTATGTGTTGGAACCCTAAACTATGTTATTTACCCCCCTAAACTACATAGTTCAGGTCAACATAAGTGTGGTAACTTATTTAGAATCTACGCTAGTCAATTCATTCTACAAGAAATCAATCAAACTAGAGAAAAGATGAGAAAATGTCGAGCAACTCTAGTTCAAGAACGCAATAGGTATTCATCAGTTTCAGCGCTGAAATAAATGTTTTCACTAGTGGGTTCCTTTCACCCATTAGGTCCTTAGATTTTAGGCAGAATCTTGATTCCCTTAATATTATATAGACCTAGAGTTTCTCAAGTGTAAGAGATTGTTGTGTTTTATCATTTAGAATGATCCTAAATTATATTATCTTGATTAAAGTATTGCTTTGTGTAGATTCTTTCATAAATACGGAACCCTAGTAATGTAGTTCTTTTAGTGCATGAATTATGAATTTACTTATTTAAAAAATGCAGGCCTTAATATTTTGAGCTATCAAGCATTGAAAAATTCTGTCATAAATTTTTAATTACATAATCAATTGGGAGAATCTTAAAATAGAGTCTTCTAGGGTCAGTCACCCAAAGTACAAAAAATGCATGCCTTGTAATTTGTACGTCCCCTCTATAGGTATAATTTTAGTGATAATCACTGTCACACTTTGATAACTCTAGCTAGGTATATTGGGTCCTCTCGCTAGAGAGCATAAATTGGACTCCACATATAGATCATGTGATTTTATGTCGAATATTACTTTCTCCCTTACACTCGGATTCCATTGCATTGACCATGTATCAGTTACTTTATATATAGCATTCTAAGTTTAGTATCATAATTACTCTTAAGATTGATCATATATGGTTTCATTTTATTTATGCTTATTGTTGTTTTATACTCTATCATGAATGCTTAGTTCCTATCCTTTCAGTGGTGAGCCTCATTCTTCAAAGAAGATTGACATTATTATCTTCTTTCAATTTTATTCTGTAATTTTCAATATTTGCTTGACTTAGATGGGTCATGTTCCAACAATTCTAGTCACGTAGAGGCTATTTTGAGACATAGTTTAGCTTTATTACTTGAGTTTAACTTTTCAATGCTTGTTAGAATTTTCTATAATATATTCAGATTGGGTATGGGTTTTTCCCGATCATTTCAAATTATCTTATTGTTATCTTCTTTACAATATTAATTGATTTTGATTATCTTTAATAATGCTTAAGATATGCCGACATGATTAGCTTGGGTGAATTTTTATCCTAGGTCCTCGTTTCCATATCCTAGGGATAGCTTCGGGGCATAACATTGTAATCCTATGATAGAAAGGAAGCCTCACCAAAAGCTAATAAGCGAATGATGTAAATAACCTTGTCTTTTTTTTATTGTGCTATATATTTGAATCCACACACTGAATTATATGCAGGTCAAATTAAATCAGTAAATTGAATGAACAAGTATATAATAAGGCAAAATAACATAAATATCTGAACTGAAAGGCTGAAAATAACTCAACTAATATATAATATAAATCAAGATGAAAGTCATTACGGATCTTATTAAAGGAATGCAATAATAGTAAATACTAAATTGAAATGTATAAATAAAAATATACTTTACTTTACTTTATTGGGAGTTTCTCTTACCTTCAACAATCACTATTAGCCTTGTAATGATACAACGTCGTATAAACCTTGCAAGAGCCCACCTATACCTTGCCGGAGTTACTACATAAAAAGTAATCATTAGAAGACATTAGGAATTCTTAATTGACGCTAAATATGTATTTTAGAGGTAATTAGCATTCTTTATATACATACCTAAAGAATTTTCTGACATTGGTTTTAATAGAACTTAACTAATATCAGTAAAGACTTTAGCTCCTCTTTATTAATGTCAATATTTATTGGCGCTAAATTTTTTTTGTTGTAGTGATTATATAACGCAACTAAGTTTATGTATCCTCTAAAAATAATCTTGTTGTATTTAAGGAGTTTCTCGTCTTGTGTTATGATACTATCTATGCTCGCCGCGTAGTTATGTAGATTGTGTGTTGTCCGAACTATATATATATATATATATATATATATATATATATATATATATGTATGTATGTATATATATATATATATGTATGTATATATATATATATATACACACATAAATTTATGATATGATAAAATACAGATTGGGTTGATAATTACCTAAATGGGCCTATTTAAGATGTAACTAAACTGTATTCAATCATTCTCAAAACTCCTTATACTTTTATGAAACAAATACTCTCTTTTCAATGTGAAAAACTAATATCTTAATTAAGGGTAAACTGAACTTCTCTTTATCTTGCTGAAATTGTTTTGAAAAATGTTTCTTCTCTTCGAAAAAAAAAAGTAGTCCTTTTCTCAATGTGAAAATAATATTTTCAGAACCATTTTTGTTCCCTTGAACTCTTTTAAAAAGGTAGCTTAAATATATTCTAGAACTCACTTTAAAATTTATAAGCCAATTCATGAAAATAAATATAAAAAAAAATTAAATAAAAAATCGCATAAACAATTGTTCATGTGAAATATAAACATGAAAAATAACTCAAGGATATCAATGCACATAATATTACATACTTAAAATATATGAATTTCAATTCCGAAAAACAATATAACTCATAGCAATGATTTGATAAAACTTAGGGTAGAACCATAGATTCAACTAATTGATAGTAACTGAATTGAGATGTAGGGAGTGAGGACGAACTGTTTAAACACAATGAATGGACTTAAAAAACTTTTCATAGAAAATTTCTTGGGAAAGGTGAGGTCTTTTGATGAAAGTATTATATAAAACACATCAATAACTCTACTCCTTCAACCTCAAAAATGAAATTGCATTGAAAATAAAATGATTGGCATATGAGTGAATAAACCCAAAACAATGATAACTCACATGCCTGATAGGGACTAAAACCTTGGCCAAACATTCTTTGATTCACAAGAAGACTTGATAAATGCCTTGAACCTTCGCTCTTTTCTCTTTATCGTCTAGAACTCACTGTAAAACCCTAAGCAAAAATAGGATTGTAAAAACTGAATAATAAAAAATTAGCTTACTTGGCCGCATCTACAAGAGGATTCCATGACCTTTCATTTGATATCTTAGGGTACACCTAACTCATCAGATACTGAAAGTTATGCTATGTCCATTTGAAGTTAAATCAAAATTAATAACTTAGAATAAGTTGGCAAAATTTTGAATTTGGTTATTTTCAATTTAGAATTGTCTAAATTAAGTTATTCCTAATGAAACATGCAACAATATCTCCCCATTTGAAACATTTTTCCTCTAATGCGATCACTATAAAGTAGACCTTAGGGTGCGAACATCTAATGTAATACTCCAAAAGACTATAACCTAAGCTAGAGACTCACATAATAAACTACAACATAAAGTATTGTTTCTAAGCCTAAAATAGTGTTAGTAAACCATTTAGGAAGTTTTAGAGTCAACACGTCAAGAAACGTCCTAGACGTCTAAAAGCTAGCCTAATTTAACTAGTTAAACGTCCTTAGGTTTTATGAAGGTTTGGAGTTGTTATACGAGGTCTAAAACTTGAATAATAACTTTAAGTAGGTAAAAACATGTATATATGGTGGAAACGTCCAGGTCCGACCCCCCAAGGGTTGCCTTAGGGGTCCCCGAAAGGACACCAAACTTTGATTGGGAAGCAATAAAAGCAGCAGTCAAAATACACATTGGGGTAGTGTGTCTGCGTCGCGGACTTGGTTGTCCCTTGGTCAAAAAAATCAAGTTTGCATTGCGGGCAGTTCTCGGACTCAACTAAATCAAAAAATAATTTAGAAAATCAAGCTGGAGCAACTCCGTGTTGCGGACTCATTCCCTGACAAAAATATGAAATTTTGAATTCAAGTTTGATTTCATTAAAGGGTTAACTTAAGTAAAGGGGTCTTTTGGGTATTTCACGGGAGGTATATATATTTATTTTAAATCAATATTACCTCACATTTCACTCACTCAAATAAAATATCCGAATCAAAACCCAAAAGCTCTCGCCTCTCTCAATTTTCTTTGTCTATTCAACCTCTGTTGAAGGAAGAAGAAAGCTTAAAAAAGAAGACGAATTTCTCTAGGATTTCACTTGAACTTTATGTATTAATCTTAATTAATGTATGGGTTCTTCACTTCTGGGATTCCTTTCCTCAAAAGGTCCCCTCCAAGTTGTTTTCTAAATAACCCAATTCCAAGGGTTTTTGTCTTCTAATGGGTTTTCTATTAAACTTTAAAATGATGATTGATTATGTTTAAATGTGATTAACCATGGATAATTAAGTGTATATTGTTGATTAATTGATTCTCTTTGAGCAAATTTTGTGTGGATCATCTCCCTTTCCCCAAATTCCACAAATCTTGGATTTTGCTTATAAATTGATGGGAATTGAAGAATGTTTTGATTGTTAGACTTGTTTCATCTATAATAATTCATTCATGGACTGCCTAAGGTAATGTATTATTGAGATTTGATCTATTTCTTCAATAATAATGATGAACTACTTTCCCCTTAAACCTAGGTTATGAGTTGATGTTAATTGGAATAGTGATGATGCAATTAAACTACCTATTGTGTTAATTACTATTATGTGATGATTTTATACCCATGGTTTGGTTGAATAGGATGGTTCATGGTAAAACCATGGATGATGGCTTGTAAAGGAGATTTGGTAAGTCTTCTAATGTCAATCCTTTACTTCAATTATGATAACTTATGTTTATTGATAAAACTTTATTGAAATATACCTTCTAATAAAATTTATTAGGGTTGGTACGATGTTGAATTGAAATGTCTTCATTTGTGGCTTGTGAGTTGATGTCTAAGATGTAATGAAATAATGATTGTGATGACTTAACTATGGACCTTATCATAATGTGATTGTGTAAATGTGCTAACCTCACATGTATGAATTGTAATGAAAGGACAATACTCATACATTTCCTATTGAGATATGATGATGGCTATATAAGAAGTAGACCCTATGACCTAAACTAAACTATGATGATTAATAAATGCTTAAAGACATTTCAAAAGAGACTATAGCATAACACCGAGTGAATTAGAAGTGCAGAGTGTCCCTCCCAACATAGGGAAGGTAGGATCACTAATGTACTCATGAGATTGGCGACTATAATGCATGTAGCATATATAGGGTCCCAACTACATCTCCTGTTTCTTGAACTATGTTTCTCCCAGAAATACTACCTAGTGGATCCACATAGATGTTATGTTTATGTTTTGATACTACCTTGGCAAGTAGTCTACCTTTTTAGGTGTAGGGTTCCATGACATTGGATTTCACACTGGTCTATATCAGTTATGGCAAGATGTTCCCAAAAGGTAATATGAAGTGACAAAGTGAACTCTTACTAGGATGACCTAAGGGGTTTGTCTTAGTCTATGTAGGGGTATCTAACTCTACCTATACATTGCACTAGTTCGCCTTGAGGTAAGTCTTAGAAGGATGCTATTATGTGCTTATATGCTTATAATGTAAATAATATGTATATGTTGATCTTACATTTTAATTACACTATGTGATATGGTTATCACTTATGAACATATGGTTTGTCTCTTTCGGTAAAATATGATGATTTTTACTCGTAATGATAAAGTATATATGAAGTACTTTTCTGGGCCGGGATCGATAAGTGAAAGTCATAAAAAAGAAATATTTCTCTTGGGAATTGTTTATGAATCTTGTTAGGTTTATTTGGTTGAGTGAGGTTATAAGACCTTGGTTAGTCATTGCACTAGTGGACGTAATGAGGGTTCATGAGTAATATTCTGGCTTTGGTTATGTTGTTATGAACTCTTATACATGCTTGTTGATTTTATAACTTGATTATAGAGTTGTCTTTATTATGTGCTCAATTATTTTTGTAGTGCCCCTTTCCGAGGATACTACAACCTGACAAGAAACCTAATTTAATACTTGAGACATTTAAAAGAGATAAATGAAGGTATACTGATTTTTTTTTCTAGTTGAGGAATTAGGTTCATAACGAATAATTTAGTTAAGGATGTGCATATTCCCCTCTTTAAATACTTAATTAATTTCAAAATTTATATGGAACAAAATTTTAACTAACGATGAAAAAGCCTCCCAAAATCTGTTAAGAAAGACCGACAAGCTTTCATGCATATATTATACTCACATTTAAGGTCGAAATAACAATTGTATTACCAACTTCCATGTAGCAAATCAGCATGTTCATGCCTCACACAACATACCAAATATATAGTAAATTATTTTATCTCCGGGACTTGCGTTTACACACCCCAAAAAGATTTTTACAAAAAAGTAAAGCCATACTTATATTAAAACTTATGCTGACATGACAAAATCAGCCCTCAAAATCTAATGTAATTATACAACACACAGATCGTACAAAAGTCAAAGGTTTATACAAAATATATTTATGCCTATATGCAAGTGTGATGTTCCTTTAAGGCGTTAAATATCTCCATCTTCAATGACCAACTTCAACCATCCTCTCGAACATTCCCTACGATGGAAAAAACTATACATAAGCATAAAGTTTAATGTTGTAAAAACTATACATCCGACGCCCTTAGATTCATAAAGTCATCATTCCCCACTCAAGGGCAACAAGATTGAAATATAATAACTAAATAAAGTAAACAATATACAAGGAGTATCGTTGGATAATTAAAGATCCAAATGTCAATAAAGTTCATAGCACAACAAATACAATATGTCTTCATACCAATCACAGGAAAAATATCAAAGGTCGACGCCCTGTATCATGAAGGGTCAAAGCCCAATAATCAAGAGAATCAAGAACCACATTAAAAATGGATTTCTAGTTCGTACTTAAAATGGACAACTCCCATACTGAAGACGAACTAAAAATCTACAGTCAAGATGTCAAATGATGCGAATAAAGAGGCATTCCAGTAGTGAAATAGTCAAAGCAACAAGAAGGACCAAATCGCAACAAGAATGCCAAGTGATCTAACAATCCTTACAAGTGGGCGCGTTACAGAAGATTCTTTAACGTCTTAAACGAAAAAAACACAACAATGCAAAGCGACAACATGTAATCAATGTACCAACATAAACCTGCAGATACACCTGCATGTAAAAATAGTACAAGTAAAAGCTTATACACAAGACTCAACTCTTTATTAAAGAAATAGTCCAACACGACTTCAAGAGTTCAAACCATAAACCAACAAACGTATGAAGGTCCTCAACTAATTCAACGAGTATATATAAACTTTAAAAAGCACTTAAAAAACTTCTTTAATTACTATTATCTCAAAAATATCAATGTAAAATAGGATAACCATCACAAGTAAGCTTAGCCTGTACAAATACATCTAAGCTCCCAAAACAGTGATTATCTCCAACAAAAGTACTTCATGTCGCACCTTAGTTTTAAAATAGGAAACGAAAAATCTTGATTTTATACCCGTCATAAAGATTTAGGAACATCTATTAATGTTTCAAATACTCAAGAATAACCTCAAAATATGTTTTGTACAAAAATATATAATCAAAACACTAACAATTGTACAAATAGTATTTCTTATTCCAGATGATGGAAAGAACTTGTCCTATGTTTCGTCCCATATTTCGAATCTATAATAGAAAAATTAGAGTTTTTCATTTATATTTGTAGAATTACAAATTATCTTTCCAAATCATATTTACTCACTGCAAAAAAAGTTATATTTAACGAGATGTGATTAAACTATCAAACACTACCCAGTATTAAAAGAAATACTTTATCACTTACCAAGATGAAGTGTGTGTGTTGAATTCAGACAAAAGGAGCTAGTTTTTGTCTTGATATCTAAGAACAATTGCTTGCATAATATTATAATGCTCTTAGTCATCAGGAAAACAAAATCAACCAAAGTAGGTGTAAAATATATAGATACAAAATGATCCTCATCACATGTACACATGTCACAAAGGGGCTACCCATAAAAATAGTTGACTGCCCAAAAAGCATACATATAGACCTAATTTCACGTACCTTATACCCACACTTCCAATATATGTGTTAATATAATTAAAAAATTTCACAAATACCCCCATACAATAAGTTAAATTACGATAACAATTTATGTTAAGTATGTTTTTAATTATCTCAAAATTTAAAGTCCCGAAAATTAGAATAAAACATATTATAGTAATGTATGGATATGTAAATCATGGTCTAGTATCTTAGGGCTGTTACAACTCTCTCCCCCTCAAAGAAATTTCGTCTGGGAATTACCTTAGGCTAGTCCCGAACCAATTGCGGATATTGAGTACTCAAGTCTTCTTCTCTCTCCTAGGTAGCTTCTTTTCTAGAGTGGTTAATCCAAAGTACCTTTAATAAGGGGATTTTCTTGTTTCTAAGATTCTTTACTTCCGCGTCTTTAATTAGGATAGGTTTTTCATTATACATCAACAAAAAATTAACCTCAATAGTTTTAACTAGAAGATCATGAGATGGATCAGAATGGTACTCTCAAAGCGTAGAAACATGGAAGACATTGTGTATCTTGTCTAACTCCGGTGGTAAAGCCAATTTTTATGCAACTGCGCCAACCCTTTCAAGTATCTCATAAGGTCAAATAAATCTTGGACTAAGTTTTCCTTTTTGGCCAAATCTCATATTGTTTTCCATGGAGACACCTTTGACAATACTTTTTCTCCAACTTGATATTAAAAGTCACGCCTTTTTAGATCAGCGTACGACTTTTGTCTATCTAAAGAAATCTTTAAACGATCCTTGATATTTTTAACCTTGTCCTTGGTTTGCTAAAACATTTTTGGACCAATAAGCTTTCTTTCACAAATTTCACTCCAACAAAAAGGGGTACACCATTTTCATCCATATAAGGCTTCATACGGAGGCATTCCAATACATTATTGGTAAATATTATAGTAAGAAAATTCTATCAAAGCCAAGTGTTTGTCCCAACTACTCTTAAACACCATAATGCAAACTCGAAGCATATCCTCCAAAATATGTATCACTCTTTCCAACTAGACGTCTGTCTTAGGATGGAACGAAATGCTAAATTTAAACATAGTACCCAAAACATTCTTTTATATGTAAACTTTGGGTCTCGGTTAGATACAATGGACATAGGGATACCATGTAATCTTACAATCTCTTTAATGTACAACTCGGCTAAACGCTCAAGTGAGTAATCCATTTTAATTGCTAAAATTGAGCATCTTTTTTTTATCCTATCAACAATCACTCATATTGCATCACTATTTCTCTGAGTGAGACGAAGTCCAGCAACAAAGTCCATAGTTATTCTCTCCCATTTCCAATGCGGCATTGACACTGGTCTTAGTAAACAAACCGGGACTTGATATTCTGCCTTTCCTTGTTGACAAACTAAACATTTTGAAATTTTCTATGAAATGTCTCTCTTCATACACTTCCACCAATAATATTCTTTGATAGTCTAGTGCATCTTTGTACTTCCAGGATGCATGGCATATGGTGCAGTATGTGATTATTTCAATATTTCTCTCCTTAAGTTTTCATTATTTGGGACACATAACATGTTTTGATAAATTAAGACACCATCCTTTGTTAATGTAAAATCAAGGTTCTCCTCATTTTGGACCTCTCTAGGAAATTTTACTAGTTTCTCATCTAAATTTTGTGCTTCCTTCACATTTTCAAGTAATATTAGCTTAACTTGGAAATCAACAGCAACTGAACCATTTGAATCAAGTGTAAAACAAACATTCAGGGCACTAAACTGAAGCAATAATGTCAAAGGACTCAAAGAAATGCTTGCAAAAGATTTTGAACTTAAGGCATCGGCAACCCCATTAGCTTTACTTGCACGATAATCAATCGTGCAGTCATATTCCTTGATGAGTTCAAGACATCCAGGATGCCTTAAGTTCAGCTCCTTTTGAGTACCCAAGTACTTTAAGCTCTTTTGATCAGTGAATATATGACATTAATCTCCACACAAATAATTTTGCAAAGTTTTTAAAGCAAACACTATAACGGCAAGCTAAAGATTATGAGTAGGATAATACAATTGGTGTAGTTTTAAGTTATGAGAGGCATAAGATATTACCTTCACTTCTTACATCAAAATGTATCCTAGAGCATAGTGAGAAGCATCACTGTATAGTACGTATTCTTTCCCTTAAATTGGTAGAGTAAGTATAGGCGCTTGAGTCGACAAGGATATGAGTGTTTCAAAGCTCTTTTGACATTTTTCATCCCAAATAAACTTTGTTTCCTTGTGCAAGAGTTTAGTCAAAGGGGAGACTAATAGGAAGCCTTTTACAAATCTTCTATAGTATCCTGCTAAGCCCAGAAACTTCATACTTCAATTGGACTTTTGGGATGTCTCCATTCAACAATTGTCTATATCTTACAAGAATCCACTTTCACGCCTTAACTTGATACAACATGTCCTAGAAAAGACACCTCATCAATCCAAAAATCACACTTAGAAAGTTTAGCATAAAGTTCTTTCGCCTTCAAAATCTGCAAAATAATCCGGAGGTGTTTATCATGGTCTTCGATACTTCTGGAATATATTAAGATATCATCTAGAAAAATAACCACAAACTGATCATGATAAGGCTTGAATACTCAATTCATTAGAACCATAAATACCGCAGGAGCATTTCTTAATCCCAATGGCATCACAAAAAATTCATAATGATCATACCTTTTTTAAAAAGGAATTTTAGGGATATCATTTTCTCTAGCACATAGTTGGTGGTATCCAGACCATAAATTGATTTTTGGGAGTACTTTAGCACCCTTCAGTTTGTCAAACAAATCATCAATCTTTTGTAATTCATATCTATTCTTTATGGTTATTTTGTTCAATTGTCTCTAGTAAATACAAAGCCTAAGAGTGCAATCTTTCTTCTTTACAAATAAAACAGGGGCTCCCTAAAAAGAAACACTAGGTTTAATAAAATCTTTCTCAAGAATTTCTTGCGATTTAGATTTCAACTCTTTTAATTCGTCTTGAGCCATTCTATAAAGAATGATGGAAATATGGTTGAATCCAGGAATAAGCTCGATTGGAAATTCAACCTCTCTTTTTGGGGGCAATCAAGGAAGGTTTTCTGGAAAAACTTCTCGAAAATCACATACAACATCTATGTCCTTGATACAAGGACTCTCCAACTATGTATCAAGTATGTGAGCAAGGTATGCCCCACAACCTTGATGCATCAACTTTCTTTTCAAGGACATAGAAACAATACTAGATGTCAAAGATATTTCTCGTTATATGATGATATGTGAAGATGTAGGATCTTAAATATAACAAGGTTTGACCTACAATTTACTGCATGATATTTATAAAGTCAGTCCATCTCGATAATAATATCAAAATCTTTGAAGGGTATTTCAATAAAATCAGTAGGGAAGACTAGATTTTGAATCAAGAAGGGACAGTCATAAATTCGATTACATACAACTTGATAAGCCAATGGACTTTCAACTATCACATCAAAATTAAGTTTCATGAATTTCACATTTTTCAGGAAGGACAACTCATAAAAAAAAGAAATACGTAGAACCAGGATCAAACTATTTAAACACACACAAGCCAAATAAGTGAAATTTATTAACAGCAACGTATTATCAATCTCGATCATCCCTATGCCTCATAGCATAAGCGTGTGCCGTAACTCTTTGTCCACTAACTTGATTAGATCCACTTTCACCTGCTGCTTGGTTGTTTCTAGGCCTTGCACCTCTATTAGTTTGGGGAGTACTAACAAAATGCTTATCAATCGAACCTTTAGTTTTTGAGGAAGCAGAATTATTAGGATTAGGACAGTCCTTTACTCTATGATCAAAACTCCCACAATAAACATGCAACAGAGGTTCTCCTACAAATACTAAATGATTCTTTCCACACTGCGGACAAGTGGGAATGTGAGGCTTCCCTTGGCCATAATTTGGAGTGCTAGCGGTAGAAAAATCTCATTTTTTGCTTTTGTTGAGCTGGCCTATTATAACTACTAGCCTTAAAATAATCTAACCTTCCCCTTTTTTGATGGACCTCCAAAATCTGGTCTAGCCTTTAAAAATTTGTTTCCATTTCGACTAGCTTTTTCATTATCATGTCCTTCCCAAGGTATAGTAGTAGACTAAAACATAGAATAGTTCTCATGTTAAAGGATCGTCACATTCTTCCTAATGGAATCATTTAAACCATCTTCAAATTTCGTGTACTTATCTTTTTCCTCTTAAATAATACCCCACCATAACAAGAGAGCCTTAGAAGCTATTGTTCATATTCAGTAATAGACATGCCTCTTTGCCTTAGATTTAAAAACTCTTCTTTCTTTGCATCACAATTAGTCGGTTGTACATACTTTATGTGAAATTCCTTAAGAAAATCATCCCAAGTAAGAACACACGTTTCTTATTTGGTATTCAGAACACTTACACACCAATCATAAGCATCCTTTTGTAATAGTGAAACATCACACTTGCTCAAACACCCTCTCCATGCGATCTAACCATTGTTAAGCATCAGTTAAATCAATCTTCCCTTCAAACTCCACTCCACCTACTATCTGAATTTTCTCGAAGTTAATCACATTGGCATCATGCATCGATTCAGCCATGTGATGAAAGAATTAATCAATATAATGAAAAGGAGGATTCATGGCTTGAGTACCATGACTCATGTGATGATGTGAACCAGCTCTTACATGTTGATGCTTTCCCACTTCAAACCCGCTAGTGTGGGGAACATGCTCATTAAAGATATATTCTCCAACCCCTTCCAGTGCATGAGGTTGAGAAACAGAGGCACCCGAACCTTCACGAGCAACTTCCATAGGTTGATTAGAAGAAGTGGCCATAACTTAATTTCCTTCATAATGGAAGATCACACTGCATTAAGTACATGTACATAATGTATGTGAACTCTACTTGCAATAAGGATATGGAACACCATCTAAGTGAACATGAACTCTAAAGAGAACCTTTTCAATAGCAAATATCTATCCAAATAACTCACAACCAAAATCCAAGAACCACAAACCTAGGTTGTGATTCCAAAACTTTTAGGGCCCCTTTCAAAGAGATACTACAACTTGACAAGAAACCTAATTTAATAATTGTGACATTTAAAAGAGATTAAAGAAGGTATACCCATTTTTTTCTAGTTCAGGGATTATGTTCATAACAAATAATTTAGTCAAGGATGTGCATCTTCCCTGCTTTAAATAATTAATTAAGGTCAAAATATATATGGCACGAAATTTTAACAAAAAATGAAAAATCCTCCCAAAATTTGTTAAGGAAGACCGACAAGATTTCATGTATATATTGTCCTCACATTTAAGGACGAAATACCAATAGTATTACCAACATCCATGTAGTAAATATAAGCATGTTCATGCCTCGCACAACTTACAAAAATATAGTAAATTATTATATTACGAGACATGTGCTTACGTACCACAAAAAGATTAAAAAAACGGTAAAGCCATACCTATATTACAACTTATGCTGACATGGCCAAATAAACCCTCTAAGGTTTATATAATATATTTTTACGCCTATATTCCAGTGTGATCTTCCTTTAAGGCTTTCAAAATCTCTAAGCATAAAGCTCAGTGGTGCAAACACTTTAGATTCGGCGCCCTTAGATTAAAAAAGTCATTATTGTCAATTCAAGCGCAACATGATTGAAATATAATAAGTAAACCGAGTAAACAATATACAAGGAGTATCAAATTGGATAATTAAAGATCCAAATGTCAATAAAGCTCATAGAACAATATTCCCATAGATTGAATAACAAGACTCGCCCAATATATACATCTTGTATTCACATCAAGAACGAGTAGAAACAAGAAGGGTCAACGCCCTGTATTAAGAAGATTCAAAGCTGAATAATCAATAGAACTAAGAACCATATTAAAAATGGCTTTCTAGTTAGTACTTTAAATGGACAACTCCCATACTTAAGACAAACAAAAAATCTAGAGTCAAGATGGCAAATGATCCAAATCAAGAGGAATTCTAATAGTGACAAATCACAATAACAAGAAGGACAAAGTCCAAAAAACAATGCCATGTTATCAAACAATCTGTACAAGTAGGCCAGTTACACAAGAGTCTTTAACGTCTTAAACAACAAGAACACAACAATTCAAAGTTACAATAGGTAATCATCGTACCAATATAAACATTAAGATATACCAGCAGGTAAAAATAATACAAATACAATTTTAACAAAAGCCTCAACGCTTTAGCATAAAAATAGTCCAACACGACTTCAACAGTTTAAACCATAGGCCAAAAAATGTATGAAGGTCATCAACTTGTTCATGAATATATACAACCTTAAAATGCAATAAATAACTTTTTTAATTACTAGTATATCAAAATAGTCAAAGTAAAATAGTATTACCATTACAAGTAAGCCTAGCCTATGCAAATACGACTAAGCTCCCAAAACAGTGATTCTGTCCCACAAAAGTACTTCATGTAGCAACTCAGTTTTGAAATAGGAAATGGAAAAACTTGACTTTATACCCTTTATAAAAGATGTAGGTACATCTATTAACCTCGCCAAAAATAAAAAAATTACCTCTAAATACGTTTTTTGCAAAAAGATATAATCAAAACTCTAACAGTTGTATAGACAGGATTTCTAATTCCAGAAGCTGGACAGAACTTGTCCTATGTTGCGTCCCATATTTCTAATCTATAAAAGCAAAATTAGAGTATCCCATAAAATTTAAGAGTTATAGAATTATGAATTATCTTTCCAAATCATATGTACTCACTGCAAACAAAGTTATATTGAACGAGATATGATTAAACTACCAAACACTAGCTAGTATTAAAAGAAATTTTTTATTACGTACCATGATGAATGTGTTTGTTGAATTCAGAGAAAAGGAGCTAGTATTTCTCTTGATTTTGAAGAACAACTTTTTATATAATGTTATAATGTTCTTAGTCTTTAGGAAAAGAAAACAACAAAAGGAGGTGTAAAACATATAGAATGAAAATGATTCTTATCACATCTTACCAAAAGGAGATGCCCCCAAAAATAGTTGGCTGCCAAAAAAGAATTTATATGTATCAATTTTTACGTGCCTTATACCCACACTTCAAATATATGTGTAAATATAATTAGAAATTTACGCAAATACCCCCAAACAATGAGTTAAATTATGAAAACAATTTATGTTAAGCACATTTTCAATTAGCTAAAAATTTCAAGTTTCCAAAATGAGAATAAAACATATTATTGTAAAGTATGGATATGTGAATAATAGTCTAGTATCTTAGGGGTGTTACAATGTTTATATCGTTGTTGACTTGACTAGACTTGGTATTGTTTGTTTTCTAATGTACAGTGTCTTGACTTAAAGAATATGTAATATTGACTTGTATTGGTTCATGAATGTGCACAAAGTGTTTTGAAAATAAATTAGCATGCTTTAAACTCTTTTTATCATGATTTCTATGTTGTGTGTGCATACATGCACATACTTGGTAAAAATGATATTCAAACCCCATTTATCCCTTTGTCCCAAAATTAGGTTCCCGATGTAGATGGGTTCATGAACATTTGCAAGGAAGTCTAGGAATCATTCTCCAAGTGGATATGTCCTCAAGTTGGAGGATGATGCCTTGTTATTACTCCAGCTATGGTTCTTTGTTATAGTCTAAAGATAATCTTTTCATTCATGTTGTTTCAAGATATTGTTGTAAGCCCTGAGTGGCATTTCTACATTTGAGATTATCCCTATGTTTATTTGACTCCCATTAGAATGTTTAATATACAACATCTGTTTAAAGACTATGTTATGTATCTTTTATATATATATATATATATATATATATATATATATATATATATATCTGTGCGTCATAAAAGTATAACACTATCTAATCTTCTTATACGAAGGGTTATATATATATATATATATATATTTATATATATGTATCTGTGTGTCATAAAAGTGTAACACTATCTAATCTTCTTATATGAAGGGTCTATATATAATCGATATCAATGCGAGTGGTCTATGTAAACCTCATGATAGATATAGAAGAAACGTTTTATGTTTTTTGCATTTTTAACCTATGAATGTAATCATGAATGCTAAGAGTATAGTTCGAGTCATCTCCGAGGACAACTACGCTTGTTACGTCTAGGGGGTACTTCCTGGACTTGACATGTAACTCCCACCTCAAACACCCATCATGCAATTGAACACAATCATAGCATATAAATTTGAAATATGTTCTTTCCAGATTCATTACCATGGTCTAAAATTAACGTGGACTCAAAGAGATGTTCGTATAGCTTTTTTATATTCTCTCCAGTCTTTCTATAGCTTCTTCAAAAAATTGATTCCTCTATATTACCTTGACTAAATATACCTCCTTGGTTCACAATTTGCGAGCCTAATGATCTAGAATCTTATCGGGTACCTTCTCAAAGATATGTTGTCCTTTATACTATTATATTCAGTAGGTATAATAAGTGAGGGATCGCCTATACACTTCTTCAACATTGAAATGTGAAACACCAAATGAACTAATGTTAACTCCTACGCTAGCTCTAAGCCATAAGCTACATTACCAATTCCTTTGGATATCTGGTAAGCACTAATATACAACAAACAAAGTTTCCCCTGCTTAAAAAATCTCATAACACCTTTGATGGGTGAAACATTCACATAAATCCAATAATCCACCTGAAACGCTAAGTCTCTTCTTCTAACATTAGTATAGGATTCTTAACTCTACGGTATTCTCAACCATCCTTGAATGATCTTCACTTTCTCCATAGCTTGATGAAATAAGTATAGTCCTATCACCGACATCACTAATCCGAAACCATCCAAAAAGATATCTATATCTTCTACCATAAAGAGCTTCATAAGTAGTCATCTAGATGCTAGAGTGATAAAAATTGTTGTAAGAAACCCAATTAGAGGTAATTGATCATCCTAATTACCCTTGAACTCGACCACATGAGTCCTCAACCCATCCTTTAAAGTCTAGGATGGAAATCATTACTCTAAAACCTTCAAACAAAAATCTTTCTCGAAAGACTTCAAAAATTGTGCAGTAAATATTGCACCTCTATCTAAAATGATGGACATTGGAATTCCATGACTTCGAGTCACCTCTTGAATTGATGACTTAAAAAAATACACTACTGAATGTATAGCCTACCCTTGTAAAAATTAGGCTGATTATTCATGTGACCTACAATCACCCAAATAGAAGGGTGCTGCCTGCAACACAATGGTAACCAAATAATGAGATCAATATTTATCATCTACCACTTCCATTGCAGAATCTCTATATTCTTGGTCCTACCACCGTTCCATTAGTGATCTACTTTAACGTGTTGAAAATTCGGGCATTTAGCGAGGAACTCTGTAATACACCTCTTTATGCTACTACCAATTGACTTCTCCAAAGTCACGATACATCATTGTGGAACTCAGATGTATAGAAAATATAGAGCTACGAAATTCTTCCAAATCATCTCTTGGAGTTATTACACCGTTTGTACACAAAGTTTAACTTGATATGTCAATATACAATAACCCAATTTTTTAAAAAAGAAATCACTTTCAGCTTATAAACATTTCCTTTAAATTTAAACAAAATAGAATATTTTTATTGTTTCTCTTTCACTAATGATACTACTGAATATTTAACCCTCTTCTTCACAACTAGTCCACCTTAATTGGAATCCAACAAATGAAGTCACAAGCGTGCAAGTATCTGCACATCGTTGGCTAATTTCTTTATATCTTTATCAACATGGAAAGTACTACTCATAAATAATATCCTCAAGGCATTGTAAACAACTTTAGCTTTAACTGGGTGATAGAGAATACAGAAGTCGTAATTCATCAGTAACTACAACCATCCTCTAAGTTTAAGATCTTTCTAAGTGAATACATACTGAAGAATCTTTTGATTTGGGAACACATCCACATGCACACCGCAAAGATCGTGATGCCATAATTTTAAAACAAACACATAAGCAGCCACCTCTACATCATGGATTGTGTAATTCCTCTTGTGAATCTTAATTTGTCTCAATATATATGTTATAACCTTGCCATTCCACGTCAATAAAAAACCTACTACAACTCTTGATGTATCATAATAAGAAATAAAGCCTTGTGTACCCTCTGGTAAGGTCGACACTAGGACAATAATCAAACTTGTTTTTAATTCGTGTATGTTATTATTACAACCTCTAGACCATTGAAACTTCTATATTTTTTGAGCCAACTTGGTCAGCCGGTATTAAATAGATAAGAACCCCACAAAGAACCTCCTAAAAAAATACAACCCAAAAGAACTCCTAATATCAGTAGGAGATCTTGGGCTCGGCCTATTCTATAGTTCCTCAAGATTCTACATGTAAACTATAATCGCATTATAGGAAACAATGTGGCATAAGAATTTCACCTACTCAAGCCATAACCTACACATAGAGAATATAGCATCAAACTCTCTATCCTTGAGAGTTTGAAGAACTACTCTGAGATGAGTGGCATTGTCTTTCTTATTCGTCGAATAGATTAGAATGTCATCAATGAGCATAATAACAAACATATCAAGATAAGTCTTAAATACTACGTTCATAAAATCCATGAACGCTGTCGGAGCACTAGTAAAAAAATGACCCGAATAAAAAACTCAAAATGTCCATAACAGGTGATGAATGTTGTATTAAGTATATCACTTTCTCTTACTATCATTTGATGATAGCCAGATCTGAGGTTTTTCTTAGAAAAAAAGTTTGACCCTGAAACTGACAAAAATATCATCAATTCTCAGAAGTGGATACTGATTATTGATAGTAACCATATTCAATTGACGATACTCTCTACATATTCTAAGATAACCATCTCTTTTCCTTATTAATAATATTGAAGCACCCCATGGTCTGATACTCGGTAGAATGAAACCTTTCTCAAGAAGGTCTTTCAACTGCTCTTTTGACTCATTAAACTCATTGGGGACGATTTAATACAACAGAATGGAGATAGTTTAAGTATAAGTAATAATAACTAGACTTTAATTTATTCCTCTCTCAGGAGGGACTTTAGAATGATCATTGGGAAATACATATAAAAACTCATACACAACTGGACCTGACTGAATATATTATGTGTCAACAATAGTGTCGTTAACTCAAACTAAGTGAGAGAATACCCCTTGTAATCTAACTCTATCGCCTAAAGCTACAAAATATAAGGACCCTTTGGAACTAGTGAACTACTTCTCGACCCTTAGGCACTACTGAAACATAACCACTAGATTTCAACAATCAACTAAGGTCTAAGAAGATTTAAACTATACACTCTCTAGAATAACATTAAATTGTACCATGTCTAACTCTAGTAAGTCAACCATGGTGTCTTGTGATTGCTGAAAATAGTACAATCACGATATTCTTTCTTAGTTAGAATAGACTCACAAACATGTGTAAAAACACTATAGGGATCGAGATGTTTCGCAAGAAGATAGTCAAAGTTCATTGATATATAAGGAGTCACAAAAGATTGACTATCTTGGATCTAGCAAAACATATACATAAATAGTAAATACATTGATCGTACTAATGACAACATCTATTCAATGCTCTACATCTTGGTGACTGGTGATAGGATAGATATGGTTTGCTCCTTCACCTGTTCCTGAAGTAGATCTTCTAGGTCTCGCTTTCTCTAGTGGATATGCTAAAGAAAATTGGGATTTTTTCCCCATTATAATTATCTTTCCTATTCTTAGGGAAATCTTTCATAATGTGATCACTATAACCACATTTAAGTCAACAATTGAAGCTATCAAGACATGCTCCTATGTAGTTCCTACAATATTAGCACATGCAGTAGCCTCATTACTTCCTTATGACACAATACCTTGAGACTACATAAGTCTAACTTTGAAATTTTTTCAAACATTAATTCTTCAACTCACCTCTGTTCCTTGGTGTATATGTACTTGAAGATGATGGGTCAGGCTCATTTGGCTTTTGTTTAATAGTTGGTCGATTTTGTATTACTCTTCTGTAGTTCGAACTCATTTCTTGTTGTCTTAGAATGCTTGTTTCTGAAATCTTCATTTTCTATCACTTTATCTTCCTCAACTTGTTTCCGATGGATCATAAGTCGTGATATGTTCATGTAACTTTCAACATTGCACCCTAACCATATTTTCTCAACAAACAAGATAACGACACAAACAAGCTCATCCTGCTCCTTATATCAGCAACTATTTCCGGAGCATAGCGAGACAATTCAGTAAACTTGAGGTTCTACTCATGCAAACTCATAGAGTCTTTCTTACAAGAGAGGAACTCTATTACCTTTGACTCTGTTAGTTTTAATGGAAAGAAAACTCGCAAGAAGGCCTCCTTAAACACAGCCTCACTCAGAATTGGTGCACCTTAAACTCTACAATTCTTGCATTTATCGATCCACACACTAACAAAACCTTTAAATTTGATATGCATTTATTTCTACTCACTAAACAACAAGAACATTCATATCCTAAAAATTCTTCAAAAGATCTTCAACAAAGTTTTCTAGATCCTCAATGACACTTGAATCGGTGAAGTCGGGAGGATTCATCCTTAGGAACTCACAGATTTTTGGTGTATCAACCACATGCATATTTTTAATCTCCTTTCTACTACAAAGCTTGGTTTTTCATAATTCCACTCAACTTCCCGATAGCATCCTCGAACTCGACATTAGTAACTTCTCATTAGGTCCTCGTCAAGAACCTCTATGGTAGTATTTTAGGGTCGTACCCAGACATTTAGACTCTTAACGTATAATTTTACATATTTGAAATAAAATTACAGCATTGAATCATCATACAAAACTTACAAGCTCTTTACAAGACCTAAGACAAACCGTTTCAATTTTACTAATGTCGACCATGATGGTTATTTGTTGATGTTTATGCACTTATACTTCCAACTAAGTTAGTTACACCAGTTCATCTCTAGAATCAATGTTTTAAAAATTTTATGTCATTATACTGATGTACCGTGGTTTCACTGTGCTTTAAACTTTTTTTGCTTAAGAGTTGTTTGTGTGTAGAGACTTTTGGTAATAGTTTTAACATATTTTTATGTTGATTTTGCAGGAATGATTTCCACAATTAAATCGCAAAAGGCAGCTGGTAAATAGTGCAGAAGAGGACTTAAGAAGGCCATTAACGACTTGTCGTTCAATTGACGGACCATAAGTGGGGATTCGATTGCATTTTAGATTGCTAGAGAAAATTGGGGAAATCTGACAAAGTGTGGAACTAAGGGATCGACGGTCCGTCAATTGATAGACAAACTGTTTTAGCACCCCGATTTAATAAGAGATATTTTCATTACCCAGAGTTGGAGAAATTCAAAGGATGGAGCAACGGAGGGCATTGATGGACCGTAGGTGCATTGACAGACCGTGTTGTTGGTCCGTCGACTGATTCAGAGAAGGTTCCATCTGAAGGAGAGAAAAATATTCTATGTTTTTACTGACGGAGGTAGTCGATGGACTATCGTTCCATCGACTGTTGGTCATAAAGGGTCATTGATCAATGCCGCATTTTTGGACAAACATTCCTTATTTGAATCCCTTTTAATTTAGAAAAATGTTTTCTATAAGTAGGGTTTAAACATGTTTTCGGGTTAGATATTGGTAGTATTGTTATTGTTTTGCTTTGGGATTGTTTTTGCAAACTTTGGGAATAATCTAATTTATGGATTTTTTTTAAAGATTTTTTTTGCAATTTCAAGTTGATTTTCTGGGTTTATTCTTATTGTTGAAGTAAGTTCATGATTTCTTACTTAATAATTATTAATTTTGATCTTTCTTGCATGGTAAATTAAATCCACAACTAGGGTTGTGGAAACCAGGGTTAATTAAAAAGTAAACCTAGCAAATAAGTGATTCTAAATAAGTTTTTGTATTTTTTTATAATTCTTTCACTTAAAAGTCTTTTTAACGGTGGCCAACGTTAGAACTCGTCATGTTGGTACTTGTCGGACCAAAAAGGTAGTAATAGGAAAAGAATTATCAACATAAGTTTAGTGGGATACTATCTAATAGGCTATTGTCGATTTGTGTGAAGTTATAACTAAATCATATAAAGATTATGATGTCTAATATGAAGTAAAGGTAAGGGTTAGCAGATTATACACATGTAGCTGGACCAAGGTGTGGGTTAAAATTTTCTAGATGTCGGATCAAGGATATAGAGATGCATAACTTACGACTTTAGGTGCAAAAAACTAGGGAAGAATTGCTATTGCGAGGGATACGACGTTATGAACCTACGAGGAACACATATACCCTAGTTAGTCAAACAAATTGATAAAAACTTTTTTTTTTACTTTCATTCACTTGATAATTGTGAAGTGATTAAGAAACTTGTTTCACAACCTTTTTTAGGAAAAACCTTTGTTAAATAGACGTAATTGTATATTGAAGTTACGTCTAAACCATTTTCCTTGTTGAATCGATTCCAACCTACTAGTTTGATTTTTTACTTGATTCTAACGGCTTATACTTATTTAGGGTGTTGAAATTTGAGAATATAAAATTTTGGCACCGTTGTTGGGGAAATCGTCTTTTAGATTAACTTTAGTTACATTATTAAAATTTAGTCAATGATTTCCTGATTTTACGTTTTCTCTTTCTTTTTTTTCTTTCAGGACTATCTTTATTCTATGCAAATTAAATAGAGCTGAGTAGAACCACTCATTCCAATTAATTCGAAACAAAACCGTACATTGAGAAGGAGTGTATGTAGAATCAACAAAACCAAACTAATCTTGGTGATGAGGCGATACGTCAACCTCCACTAACGGTTGAGGCACACAATCAAGTTTAGGTTGAAAATCAATTGGAGAATGATTTGAGGATAAAACCCAAAAACCATGATCTTAGGATAACTATAGGGTAAAGATGAACACCACACACTCTAATGGACCTGTTCTCCTACCTCCTCTACTTGAAAGGTACATATTCACAGTGACGAATAGCTCGATACATATGCTCAGTTTTAGAGGTTTGTTTGTCGGACTGCCATAGGAGGACACATATTCTCATATAGCGAAACTGAGGTCTGTGTCTAAGAGTTTTGTGGGTAGGCCAGACTTGGATATGAATGTCATCGCTCTGCGAGTCTTTCCTTTATTACTGATAGGAGACGACACGATATCACCATGCAACTCCATTTATACTTGGGATCAGTTCAGATATTTTTTTCTTAAAAATATATTACCTAGTGTCGAAGAAGCTCAACCACAAAGATAAAGTGAACAACTTTGTCGTACTACCTGGAGATCCCATGAGTAGTTCTAGGGACTGATTTATTGCATTTATTAGAGGCGTCCCAAACCACTGTAGTGAAAATGATTCATTCAAAGAGTACTTCTATAGAGGTCAAGATGAAAATAATAAAGCAGTTCTCGATACTATTGAGTGGGGTTTCTATGAAAAAATCAAATATGTAGAGATCGTACAAAAGATGGAGAACATATCTTGCAACAACAAGGCTTTGAGCACTAAAAAGCCTTATACTGGGAGGAAAACTTGTGCATTTCAAGATATAAAAAAACCACTAGATGCGGTGAATGTTTAAACGGGGGATTTTCGACCAAATAATCAAGGCTCCAATTAGGAGAATTGGCGTCAAGGTCAAGGAAATCAATGTCAAAACTATGGTAACTACAATAAATAAGTTCAATATGATTGAGATGGAAATTAAAACCGCAACGACAACTTCCTCTAGGGTAACAATGGAAATAGGAATTATTGGTGTGAGCCCTATGTCCCAATTCAGAATCAAGAAGTTGTTCTAATTGATGGTAGAGGTAGTATGTCACGAGTAGAGAATATGTTACAGAAGATAATGAGGAGATTAGATACTAGGGATGAGCATGCCAAGGTGATGTGGAGTGACTTAGCCATCATTTTGCAAAACGTTGATGCACATGCTGTTGCAATTACGCAATTTGAGTTACAGATGGCTCAATTATCTACTATTACAATCAATGCCAACCTTGCACTATTCCTAGAAGAACCATAAAGAATCCCAAAAACTGTGGGTGTTGCACGACAGTCACTACTCTTGCGGGTAAGCAAACTATTGATCTACCGATGCCGTCTATGGTAGAATATGATATGAGAAAGTCAAAGAGGTAGTAGAAACTAGTGGAGAATTGGTGGACGATAGGGTTTAAGAAAAAGAGGTGTCTTAGTAATTAGTCCCCTTTCCTAGACCTCCACTACCATTCCCTCAAATATTAGTGAAGGAAACTGAGAATGGTAAATACCGGCGATACAACTTTCCATCAACGTCCCTTTGATATAAGACATGAAACAAATTCCAGGTTATACTAAGTTTATGAAGGATATGGTGACAAAGAAGAGATCGGCAAGTTTTTGGGATGATGAGGGAATGTAGTATTATAGTGTTATTGCTACAAGGTGTCTTATGCAGGAAAAGAAACATCATGGTGCTTTCACCATCCCACGTACAATCGGGTTGCTACACTTTGCTAAAGCACTATGTGATCTTGGTGCAAGCATAAGCCTCATATTTGATCCAAATACTACTACGATGCGGTTATCGATGGTCTATCAAACAGTAAAGAGGCCAATTTGTATATTACATGATGTGCTTCTGAAAGTGGAGTCATTTATATTTCTGGCCAATTTTGTGATTCATGACTGTGAGTTTTATTGTGAGGTTCCCATTACTATTGGGAGGCTATTCATTGCCACAGGGCCTGCATTGGCTGATAAGGAAAAGGGGAAGATGAAGTTTAGGTTGAAAAATGAAGAAACAACTTTCAGCATATGTAGGTCCATGAAGCAGAGTGGTGAGCTCTAAATGGTATTTGTTATATCCTACAAGGTTGAGATTATATCTAAAGAACAAATAACTAACGACGAGGTGTTGAGGCACTAGAGGCAGTAGTCATGAATTTCGAAGTGATTGTATTGAAGAGTATGGGTCTTTAGAGGCTGCACTTTAATGAAATGAATATTGGTAAAAACCAAAGAAATTGGATTTAGATATGAAGCATCAGGAACCTCCACCCGCAAAACAATATATTGAGTAGGCCATCTGAGGTTTGTGTTCTTGGGGAAAGATGACACTTTGTTGGTGATTATTGCAGCAGATTTAAATGGGTAACAAGTAGAGGGTTTAGTGAAGGTTTTGTTGGACTACTGCAAACATTGTTGGGATTCCTCCTTGTATTTGTTCACACAAGTTCGAACTCATGCCCGATGAAAAATCAACTATTGAGCACCAAAGAAGGTTGAATCAAACTATGCAAGAGATCGGGAAAAAGAATAACATCAACTAGTTCGATGTCGAAGTCATTTATCATATCGCAGACAGTAGTTGGATATGCTCTGTTCAGTGTGTGCCTAAAAAGGGTAGGTAACTGTGGTGCCTAATAAGAGGAACGAGGTTGTTCCAATGCGGCCTGTGAACAGACAGACTGTTTATATGGATTATCGAAAATTGAATGTGTAGACTGAGAAGGACCATTTCCCCATGCCATTTATGGATCAGATGTTAGAAAGACTCGTATGGAAATAGTGGTATTATTTTATTGATGGACATTCAGGTTACAAACAAATCTCTATTGCCCTTGAGGATTAAGATAAGAGCACTTTTCATTTACCTTTGCGACATTCGCATTCAAAAGGATGGTGTTTGGGTTATGTAATGCACCGTCCATATTTCAGCGATGAATGATGTCAATATTCTTTGATATGGTTGTGGACACTATTGAGGTGTTCATGGATGATTTTTTGGTTTCTGGAGACTCCTTTGATCGGTGTTTGAGTCATTTGGCTGCGGTACTCAAAAGATATGAGGATTACAATCTTGTGCTTAATTGGGAAAAGTTCACTTTATGTTAAAAGAAGGCATAGTGTCTTGACATCTCACACCGAAGAAGGTGATATAGGATGATCGAGCTAAAGTCGAAGTTATAGATTGACTTCCTCCACCCACTTTTGTAACAGGTGTAGCATTTTTCTTGGACATGCGATTTTTCTTACTAGAGGTTTATTAAGGATTTCTAGAAAACTGCACATCCTTTATGCAACCTAACCGAGAAGAAATGTAAGATCTATTTTGATAAATCCTGTCTGAAATCATTTGAAGAATTAAAGAACAAGTAGGTGTCTGCGCCCATAATTATTTCCCCAGATTGGAGTAAACCATTGTAGGTTATGTGTGATGCTAGTGGGGTTGCTCTTGGTGTGTTATTGGGATAGAGAAGCGATAAAATCCTTCACCCCATTTACTATGCAAGTAAAGCGGTGAATGAAGCTAAAGAAAATACATGTTAACTGAACAAGAGCTTCTTGTGGTGGTGTTGTCTTTCAAAATTTAACTCTTAATTGCTCGGTATGAGGTTCATAGTTCATACAGACCACTCCGCATTGAGGTATTTGATGGAGAAGAAGGATGCAAAGCCAAGGTTGATTAGATGGGTGCTATTACTGCAAGTTTTGATTTCAAAGTAAAAGACAGAAAGGGGACTAAGAAGCAAGTTGTTGATCACTTGTCTAGGTTAGAGGATAAATTTGTCTTTGAAGTGGGAGAAAAATGCCGAAATTTATAATGCATTCCTCGATCATCATGTATTGGCTGCTTCTCAAAATTAGATCCCATGGTTGGCAGATTTTGCAAATCGTATGGCTAGTTATATAGTTTCTTCCGACTTGTCTTTCCATCAGATAAAGAAGTTTGTGTATGATGTAAAAAAAATACGGGAAGAGCCTTACTTATACCAGAGTTGTTCCGATGGGATTATTCATCGTTTTGTACCAGAAGTTTAGATGTTGAGTCTTTTTGAGGCATGTCACTCTTTTCCTGTCGGTGGGCACACAGTGGTGTCCAGGCTGCGCATAAGATTTTTCAATGTAGGTATTATTGGCCAACCATTCATCAATATTCTCAAAAGTTTGCCAAATCATGCGATCTGTGCCAACTATATGGAGGAATTCGAAGAGGCAAGAACTCCTGTTAAATCCTATTCTGGTGATTAAGTTACTTGATGTATGGTGCATTGGTTTTATGGTCCCGTTTATGAGTTCTCATAGGTTGAAGTACATACTTGTGACGGTTGACAATGTGTTGCTAACAATGAACGAAAGAGTGTCACCATTTTCTTGAAAAAGAATACTATTCTCCAAATTTGGAAACCTTGGGCCATTATTAGTTATGGTAGCTCTCACTTTTGTAATAAGTTGTTCAAAGGTATATTGGATAAATATGGGGTTCGCCATCATATGGCTACTTCATATCATGCAAATACTAGTTGGCAAGTTGAGGTGTCCAATCGAGAGATAAAGCAAATTCTGGCAAAAATGGTGAATGCTAATAGAACAGATTGGTCAAAGAGGCTTGATGGTGCTCTTTGGGCCTACTAGATTGAATACAAGACTCCCATTACTATGTCTCCATACCAACTTGTATACTGTAAGGCCCTTTAGTTGACAGGTGAGTTAGAGCACATAGCATTATAGCAATGAATAAACTGAAGATGGATTGGAATGAAGCAACGGAAATTTTTTAAATGGGTTGAATGACCTTGATGATTTTTGCCTCACAACCAATGAAAGTTCATCCATCTGCAGAGAGAAGATAAAGAAGTACAACGACCAAAGCATTGAAAAGCGAGAATTTACAGTTGGTTATTTGGTGCTTCCATTAAATTCTAGAATATGATTATTTCTTGTAAAACTCAAGTCCAAGTGGATAGGGAAATTCGTCATCACTAAAGTGTTTACACACAGAGCGGTTGAGTTGGAGAAGTTTTAAAGTTCACAGTCAATGGGAAAATGTTTAATATCTACATGAGGGATTCAGAGAGTGCCCATGAAGTGGTTGAGGCCTATCATTTTGATGAAGTCTAATTAATCAAGGAGCCTGCATCGTGCAACGACGTTAAATGAAGCGCTTATTGCGAGCAAACCTAAGTTGTATCCTCCAGAAATGATATGTTTTATTTTCTTTGAAGGAATAGTCATATTTTCTTGTTTCATTTTTTTTAATCTTATATAATTCTTGCTTCTGTGAATTTTTGCTACAGATAAGATTAGGGTCAATTTTTAAAACTATCTAGAAAGACACAAAAAGAATGGCATAGCGGGTGTTACATGTGCAGGGACCAAAATAAAGATCTGCAGAAATGATATAGTGCATAGGTCTACGGACCCCATCGATGGGCCGTCATTCAATCGACAGACCATCAATAGTATCTGTAGATCCCAGGTATGTCTTAATATTTTCAAATTCCACATGAAAATAAGTGTATCGGTCAACAGGGTTTTGTAGATCCAAAATGCCAGTGACCCAACCTGACCCGGCCGATAATATTAAAGGACATAACGGTTCATTGTCATTCCCACCTTCAAATTTTTTTTCAACCCTTTTTGTTCCGTTCTTTCCTTTCTTTTTTACCACCCATTACACTCTCATCTTCCATATCAATCCAGATTGTGAATTACTGAAATTCCCCAAACACTCTCTTCCCCTATTCTCATGTTTTTGCATTGTTCTTTGGCCGGTGATAAAAGTTTGGCACGTAGGATACTGTTTCAAAGTTAATATGACAACCACAAAACTATGCACTGAACTTAGTTCCATTTCCTTTATAGTTTGTATTATCGTTCACAGTTGTTTAACAAAAATTCTAACGTGGGTCTCGACTGAGGGACAAAATTAATTGATCTTGCATTCTAATTACTCGTGCATTAAATCCCTCTTGATTAAATAATGTAGTTGTGTCACTTATTAGTCTGCCAATAATGTGACTTTCTCTGTATTTTTAGAAATTCTGACTTAGGGTTTTATTGTGTTGATGAATTAGAATACAAATTATGTGCAACCAAAACTCCAAGAATGACGAATACTTTCTTTTGGTGTTATATTGCTTCTCTACACTTGTGTGTGTCAAAAATTATCCATAAAGTCGATCTTGAAAAAAGGTTTGAAGTCTGTCTCAGCACACTATACTAGACACCGTCAATGGACCATCGATCTATTTATTGGACCCACGCTTAAATTGTTGATGTCTCAAATGACAGAAGTGGACTACGATCCGTCGATTGATCGAAGGATCATTCTACACGTCCATCATTTCCTTCATAGAACCTATTTTCACAAATCTCAAAAATTATTCTATGTGTTATACGATGAAAGTGGACTACGACGAAAGTGGACTACAGTTTGTTGATAGATCGATAATCCATTCTCTACGTCCATCGTTTTGACCTAAGAGGTCTACAATTTTTTATTAAGTTAGATAATTCTAAGTTTCCAGCGACAGACAAAAATTACTTTGTTTGTTTTGAATGAGTAGTAATGTTGTGTCGAGACTAAAACTGCTTTATCAGTTCATATGACTCCCAATAAGTATTTGGTCTGCATCAAACGGGGCAAACCCAAGTCAGTTGCCCCGTCACATCGGATGGTTGAAACCTCCGACAATGAACAAGATTCTTCATATGTTTCTCTAGGTGTCGCTACACCAACACTAGTTGCACAAGTTACTAGGGGTAAATCTTATAATGTGGTTCCCGGTTAAGTCATCGCCTCCTAGTTTGATGAGGAGAGTACGCTGACCGGTTCACCTTCCGGGGCTGCCTTTTGCTTTAAAGCGGCATCAGGCTTCGAATCTACTTCTGCACTAGGGTCTCCCAATATTCAGGGTCAGATGCAACCACTACCTCTGGTTATGCCTCTCAAGAAGCCACGAGGTTCGACAATCATTACCACTAAGCCTAACATGATGGGTTTGATAACTTAGAGTCTGCACCTTCACCCCAAGAAGATTAGCACGCAACCTTTGCTGAAGAACCAAATAGGTGGTGCATTGATGGGCAGCACCCGGTATACAAAGACGCAAAGATGTTTAATAAGAAGGGTGTGATGACTGGGTTGGTGATAGTAGAGTGGCAGGTTCTTACAGAGAGATTGCACACTATCTCCAAGGTGCACAGATTGTATACCCGGCACAAGTTAGAGTGGATGGCTCGGAGTATGGGTACCTATTGTGAGGATATGGTCAAGGACTTCTACATTTCCTATATGGCTACTCTTTGAGGTTCTATCGATAGGCGGGTGAGCCCTGCCAAAACAGACCCACTCCCCTCTGTGCTAGTTCGGGGCTTCTAGGTGGACATCTGGCAGGAAAATCTCTGACTATTCCTATATGGACTTAACACAGAGATACAGTGGGCCCCCATGACTCCAAAATTTGACTACCGGTGGGAGAATGTAAAAGGTGGTGCATTTTAAAGGACACCTAAGCAGCGAGAGACTATAAATAAATGGCTAGCCTAGCATTTAGAAATTAAGGGTGAGAGTGCAAATTGGTGTTAGACTCTCGAGGGTAGATTAAGAAGGTCACTCTCACCTTAAGAGCTATGTTTTTCTAGTTGTTTTTCGATACCGTCTATTGCCGACAAATGCTGATAATATCCTTACATGGATAGGAAAGGGTTTGATACAAAAATCCATTGCAGAGATTGAGGACCAAAAAGGGAAAAGGGTAGCCCACTAGACTAAGTAGAAAATTCAGGTGGTCCATCAGCGCCTTGACCCCTTTCATCTATGGGTGCTAGCACGACAAACCCCAAACATATACCTCAGTACTCTTCAAAATGCGGTGGCTAGTTTGCGAGTTGTATTGACGCCATTATAGAGATGAAGAGGAGAGCGTTAGAGAGTGTTCCTATCGGGATAGCAGAGAAAACAATGCTTCACCTTTTGTTTAAGCCTTTTGCTGAGCGACAGTCTGAGCCATGTGGTCATGCCAAAAGGCATCATTCTAGCAGCACTACTGATGCAAGACTTGATGCACGTGCTAGGAAGAAAGAGAGGGCGGACCTCGAAGCTGCTAGGAGGGCTTCGTTGGCTGATTAGGAAGCTTGCTAGATTATTGCACTAGAGATGATTATTGGGAGTCTAGTTCCATACTATTGATCAGTGAGAAGAGACTAGTGATGGTGCGTAGATTTATGTGGGAACCACTGAGGGTGACCCAAGTACTATTATTGCGTGTTCCAGGAAATCGTACACACCCACTTGTTGAGAGATCATCGGTGCTTTGAGTGTCACGTTTGCTTCACCTACCACCCAGTACTTATATTATTTTTCAATGAATTAGGGACAATGGCACGATCTTTTTTTTGGGGGTGTGGTAAATTAGAATTGAATGTTAGGGTGAAGTCTGAGCAACCCAACTCACAATCCTCTTTTGGGTTTTTCTTGAATGTGCTCTTTTTCCTGGAAAGACTGGTTAATTTTCTGTTGAACCGGCGTTTCATTATTTGTACAAAGTATAAAGACATGAAAGATGAAGATTGATGGCTTAAATTACATGATATCCCATAATAGAAAGTGCTTGCATGAATAGGTGAAAATGAGTTGAATCTGTTGGCTCTAAGCATTACATAGTAGGCACCATCTGCATGAACCTCAACTAACACAAAACTGGGAAATATGGCAATTTGATAATGTAATGAGTTGTCAGGAGAGCATGAGGAGTTTGGATTGTTCAACAGGTTGTACTTAGCTAGAACTTTCCCAATTAGTCATGCAAAGGGAATCTGTATTAGAAGACTACGATAGGATCTTAGGCCCTTGTTCGAATTAGAAAATATCTAGCTTAAATGAAGTTTATATAATCAAAGTTTTATCCCTTTTTACCCAAATATGTTCAGCCTATGAATGACCTATTTTTTTACCACCAACTCACCTTCCAAAACTTTAATGTTTTGGCCACAGTCCCTCCTTGGACATGTGCAACTCGACTTAAGTATGGATAATAAAAAAAATGACCTCGTCTTGTCCCTGATCCAACCTCGGGTAGTATGTACCTCATCTCATGAAAAAGCCATAAGTTGAGGGTAGTTATTATGAGAAAGAACCCGTAAATGGGTATGAAAAGAATTGAATATTGAAAAAAAATTATCAATTGAATAAAATGGAAAATAAAAGTAAAAGAAAAAAAATAAAAGAGTTTGAAAATAAAATTTTGGACAAACGAATTAAGAGTCATATCCAAAACAAAGGAGCTAGGAAAAGAGTAAAAAAAGTAGGGCGTAAAAAAGACAATGGAAAGAGGGAAGAAGCTTAGCAGTAATATCAAGGAGCGCTAAAAGTCACAGAAATTTACCCATATGTACCTTACCTAACCCTGAACAGACGTTACAAGACAAGAAATTTCTATCGTGATCCTAGAGTCTAATACGGTGAACTTAAGCAGTAAAAATAAGGGAAATTCTATGGAGACAATTACATACTATGTATGAACTTGTTTTTAAGCATGAATGTTGAATAAAGATACTTGTACCCAAAATTAAAATCATTGTGTGAAAAATGAGGATTTCTATAAAAGTGAGGACACTAGTTCCAATGTCGGATAGTTGGTTCCTTGGTGAGAGGCAAAAATGTAGAATTGTTTGTGCATGGTGAGTTTGTGTCATGGTGTGATCCATACGAGTTAGCTTGTCAAACCTGAGAGCGTGAGAATGCACTAAATCAAACAAAGATTCGGGATTTATAGCCATGTGATTGAGAAATCTTAAAAGAGTATACTTCTACATAAGTGTGGTTTTTAGTCATAGTCCGTCAATTTCGGACAAACAACCAATTGAGGAAGAGGTGTTGATGTACCGTGGTTTCACGGTGCTTTTAATGCTCTTCACATAAGAGTTGTGTGTATCTAGAGACTTTTTGTAGTATTTTTAACATGTCTCTATGTTTGTTTTGCAGGAAAGATATCAAGAATAAAAATTTATAAAGCGGCTGGAAAATAGTGCAGAAAGACAACCTACGAAGACCATTAATGGCCCGTCGTTCAATTGACGGTCGATAGGTGGTGATTATAAATTGCAATTCAGACTTATGGAGAAACTAAGGGAAATCTTGCCAAGTGTGGAACTACAGAGGGATCGACGCTCTTTCATTTGATCGACCCGCCGTATAGGAAGACAATTGATTTGATAAGATATTGTTCCAGAACCCGAAGTTTAAAAAATTGTAAGAATGGAGTAATGTAAGGCATCGACGGATTGTAGGTTCATCGACAGACCCTGTTGTTGGGCAATCGATTGATTCAAAGAAGGTGAAATCAAGGATACCAAAATATTCTAAGTATGGACTAAATGAGAGTGTCGACGGACAGTCCTTCCATCGAAGCCGCGTTTTTTGACAAACTTTTCTTATTTCAATTCCTTTTAATTTAGAACAATGTTTTCCATGAATCGGGTTTAAAAACTTATTACAGGGGTTAGACATTGTTAGTATTGTTCTTGTTTTGTTTGGAGATTGGTTTTTGCAAACTTTGACAATAATTCAATTTCCGGATTTGGATTTTTGAAGATCTATCTTGCAATTTCAAGTTGATTTTCTGGGTTTATTCTTATTGTTGAAGTAAGTTCATGATTTCATCCTTAAAAATTATCAACTGTGATCTTGCTTGCATGGGTAACTAAATACACAACTAGGATTATCGGAACCATAGATAATTAACAAAGTAAACCTAGAAATTAGAAATTCTCAAATAGGTTCTTGCATGTATTGATGATGCTTTCGCTTAGAAGTATTTTAACGGTGGCCAACGTTAGAAATCGTCTTGTTGCGAGTTGCCGGGCAAAGGAAGTAGTAATAGGAGAAAAATTTTCAACTTAGATTTAGTGTGATACTATCTAATAGGCTAGTGTCGATTGGTGTAAAGTAATAACTAAGTCATACATCAATTATGATGTCTAATATGAAGAAAAGGTAAGAGTTTGTAGCTTATACACATGTAGCCATACTAAGGAACAGGGTGAAATTCTCTAGATATCGGACCAAGGATTTAGAGATACATAACTAACCACATTACATGCAAAACACTATGGAAGAATCATTTTTTTTTTGGGATACGGTTATTGTCTCAAAACATGATAAAAACTCATCTTTTTTCTTTCGTTAACTGGTTAACTTAGAAGTGTTTACGAAACTTGTTTCACAAAAACCTTCCTTTAATTACCTGGTTTCAGGAAAAAAATGCGTAAATAGACATAATTGTATATTGAAGTTAAGTCTAAACCATTTTCCTCGTGAGATCGACCCTAACCTACTAGTTGGGTTCTTTACTTGATTACAAACGCTTATACTTCTTTAGGGAGGTGTAATTTTAGCATGTCATATACATCATGTAAGTCTCTAGCTTAGGTCATTAGATTTTTCGGGTATTACATTATCTTCCCCGTGGGAACATTCGTCCCCCAATGTAAATAAAGGCACTAAGCTAGGTTAGCAACTATAGACGAACAACCCAACCAACATTCATACAAACAATGTTCAAAACTTCAAATTCACAATTCACCATACGCACTGATTTAAAGGAGGAAATTTCAGGTCCGAATCAAGGCATATCAAAGAAATATGATGAAGTAGGAACTACATCTACATATTAAATATACATGTTATACATCATATATACTGTTCATACAAGAAGTTAACGTCTCCACATAATTACAAGTTCAAAATCACAATATGGATTCAAAATATCACTTCATTTAATACAATTAAATATATTTATAAATTTCACCTCATAAGTCAAATATGCAATTATCATTTTAATTAAGCAATTTCAACAAGAGGATCATATAATTAATGAGAAATTTCAAGTTAAGGAGCACATATTCCGTCACATGAACTCACACTACATAAAAAATCATGGTAAAAACATATACAATACAAATAACTCGCAATTTACTAAAAACTCAAGATAAACGATATACCTCAAGTTCTAATATAAGCAGGAGGGAAAATATAAGAATAGCGGGACATCATATAGGCCTAGGCCTCCCATGAAGAAATCCCAACTAGATGGTTCCTCCATTGAAACTTAATGCCAGCTACCTATTTGTTCCTCAATCTCTTCCCTTGCAGGTCAAAAATCTCAACCGGATCCTATTCATAAGCAAGGTTCTCATCAAATGCTAAAACTTTTAGAGGAAGGAGAGATATGAGGTTGACTATGAACTTCTTAAGCATTGAGACATGGAACACCGGACCCAACTTAACAAGAAATTTTAATTCATAGGCAAAATTTACCAAACGTTTCAAATATCATATTGGCCCAGATTCTCCTTTTTGCCAAATCTCATCACCCATTTTATGGGTGATACCTTCAAGTATACCAATAAGCTATCTAAAATTCAAGGTCCCTCTTTCTATTGTCGACATCAGATTTTTTCTAACATTGGGTTGTCTTCAACCTATCTCTAATAAATTTGACTTTCTCAACAACCACATACACAAACTCGGGATCGATAACTGAGAGCTCATACATTTCACACCACCCAACTGGAGACCTACATCTTCTTCCATAAACTTCCTCAAATGGAGCCATGAAAACACTTGAGTGGTAGATATTATTGTAGTAAAACTTAGTCAATGATAGATGGTCATCCCAATTACCCTTTAAGTCAATGACATATGCCCTCATCATAACATATAAGGTTTGGATGGTTCATTCTATCAGACTATCTATTTAGGGATGAATATGGTACTTAGTTTCACTTTGGTACCTAGTCCATCTTGGAATGCCTTGCAAAAGTGAGAAGTAAATTGAGTGCCCCTTCTGAAATGATAGACATAGGAACCCCATGTATTTTGATAATCTCATTGAGAAATAACTTTACATAATATTCCGTCGAATTTGTAGCTTTGACGGGAATAAAATTGTCTAATTTGGTCATCCTATAAAGAATGACCCTAATTGAATCATGTTTCCTTCAAGTGTGAGGAAAACCCACAATAAAATCCATATTAACATCCTCCCACTTCCAAGTGGGGAATATAAATACCTTGAGACAAGCCACCCGACTTTTGAGGTTCAACTTTGACTTGTTTATAATTCGAATATTTGTCCACAAACTCCGCTCTATCCCTCTTAAAACAATTTCATTAATAGATCTCCTGCAACTAACTGTATATCGCGGTGCTCCCAAATGAATAGAATATTGTGAACCAATGGACTCTTTCAACATTTATATTCTTAGGTCATCCACATACGGCATACAGAAACTACATTGACATCTAAGTAACACATCTTCCCATTTGGAGAAAAGCTCAACAAATTTCTCAGGTACGGATTGTTTGAACTCCATCAAGATGGGATCAAGGTGTTGCTTAGATTTCACATTAAAAACTAAGGATTCAAAGCTATGTTAGACGAAGAAACCTCCATTTCAAGAATCTA
Source organism: Solanum lycopersicum (assembly GCF_036512215.1). Lineage (NCBI taxonomy): Eukaryota > Viridiplantae > Streptophyta > Magnoliopsida > Solanales > Solanaceae > Solanum > Solanum lycopersicum. The sequence continues at coordinate 49,770,319 of NC_090810.1, read as the reverse complement.
TTAATTGAACTCCTAACCGGGCTAAACTATGCACAACACGGACTAACTTTTTTTTTCTCATTTTCTACATGGGCTACACTAACCACGGACGTACGACTCAAAACATCCACAACAACACTGGATTTGTTGGGATTGTACAAGACTTTCATATCATAGTCTTTTACAAGATCTAACCACCTTCTTTGCTGGAGATTTAAAACGTTTTGAGTAAACACATATTCAAGACTCTTGTGATAGGTGAACACATCTACATACACCCCATAAACATAATATATATGTTTTTTCAAAGCAAACACTATGACTGCTACTCCAAGATCATTTTGGCCGGATAGTTCTTTACATGAACGTTGAGTTGCCTTGAGGTATAAGGTATCACCTTACCATGTTGCATAAAGATACAATCTAAACCTACTCAAAATCGTCATAATACACTACAAACCCTTTTGTACCCTCTAGTAAGATCAATACCGGAGCGGAGGATTCTTGTCCTTCAATTCTTGGAAGCCTTTCCAAAAAGCTTCAGACCACTCAAACATAACCTTATTATGGTTAGGGTCATCAATGTAGAAGAAATAGATGAGAAACCCCCAACAAATCTCCTACAAAACGTGGAAAAACAAAAAAAAATCAAATATTGGTGAGACTTAAAGGTCTAAGATAATTATTAACCGTCTCAATTTTCTTAGGATCAACCTCTAATACCTAAACTCTACATGTTTTGACCAATAAAATCAACCACTCTTAGCCAAAACTCGCACTTACTAAATTTTGCGAAAAGTTGGTGATCCTTGAGGACTTTCAATGCTATCGTCAAGTGACTCATGTGATCATCCTCACTCTTGGAGATTATCAAAATATTATCAATAAAGACAATCACAAATGAATCAAGATAATTCCTAAACACCTGATTCATAAGGTCCATGTAAGCCGCTGGGACATTTGTTAAACCAAAAGACATGACTATGAACTCATAGTTACCATATCATTTTAGGAAAGCCGTTTTATGAATGTCTACTCCTCTCACCCTAAGTTGGTGATAACCCAACCTAAAATCAATCTTCAAACACTAACTCACACTTTGAGTTGGTAAAACAAATCATGAATTCTAGGGATAAGATACTTAGCCTCTATGGTAACCTTGTTAAATTGACGATAGTCAATACACATAATAAGTGACTCATTTTTTTTCACAAACAATACTGGGGCACACCATGGAGATATGCTTGGTTGAATAAAACCCTTATCTAGAAAATCTTTTAGTTGTACCTTTATTTCTTTCAACTCGGTTGGGGACATGCTGTAAGGAGTAATTTTTATGGGTACAGTATCCGGCAGTAAATCAATGTTGAAATCTATTTCACATTTGGGAGGAATTCTGGGCAAGTAATGAGGAATAACTTCCAGAAAAAATCCTTCATTGTTGGGACTAACTCTAAAGGATTAGCCTCAAAACAAAGATCTTTGACCCTCACCAAATGGTAGAGACATCCCTTAGAAATCCTCATAGAAGCTTTTAGGCATGAAATAATTTGATCTCTACTGATAGAACTTCCCTCATTCCATTCAAAAATGGGTTTCTTAGGAAATTTAAACTTGAACGCACTTGTTCTACAATCAATTGAAGCAAAATAAGAATCCAACCAATAAATCTCTTATATGACAATAAAATCCAACATATCAAGTTCTACCAAGTAAATCAATGTGACTCTATCAGAAAATGAGATTGGACAACTCTTGTAGGCTCTTTTTACAACAGAGTCACCCACCGGGGTAATAACCGAAAAGGGTTCTTTTAAGATATCGGGGATGACATAAAATTTCATACCCACTAAAGGAGTTACAAAAGACAAAGTGGTAGTGGGGTCTAACAATGCATAAATATTAATTTAAAATACTTGCGACATATCGGTAACAACATTGAAAGAGCTCTCTTGATAACCTCGGAATCGGAGAGCATGGAAGTGGTTCTTCTTATAAGCAACGGAGTTAGGACCACTTGCGTATGCTTTATTATTCTCACTCCCTTGATCCTTCATCATCGGACATTATTTCACCATGTGACCACTATTTCCACAACCAAAGCAATTATCCATATTCCGAAGGAACTCCCTCATACACAATCTTCTCTTTATCTATTCTTGTGGTTACCACTCTAGCAGCCATTTCCTATATCCACAATAAAAGGACTTGAAGTAAAGGATACATAGAATAAAGACACTTTGGCACCACTCTAGAATATAAAAAGAAGTGAAAGTTCCTAAGCATCACATACCCCCTCTCATTCATATGAGTGCAACGCTTCACAATTATGAACAAGGATCTTATAAAACTTGTTAATGAGACATCAATACTAATTATCATTCTACAACCTTATGCTCTGCTACAATGTTTGTCATGACACGAGAGCACCTCAAGTTGCAGCACAGCGCACTGGACCTAAAGTGGTCTTATACAAGCCCTCAACATTGATACGTTCAAACTTACTTTTCAAATAAGCGGTCGTATCAAGTAAATAACCCAACTAATGAGGTTGGGATCGTTCCCACGAGGAATATAATCAGACTTAACTTCAATCTATTATTATTATTATTTAATTATTTCCTTAGAAAACAAAAGACAATAAAAAGGGGTGGGGGGGGGGGTTTATTTCTAAATTACATAAGATGACTAACTAAAATAATGTAACCAACTAACAGAATCAAACCTTGGAGTTTAATAAATTAATAACAGTAACTAGGGTTTAAATGTTCTGCACAGGTTCCTAACTTAATAAATCTAACTATAACAACTCTTTCCTAGTATCTTGCATGCAAAGTGACAAGTTATGTATTTCTAAAACCTTGGTCCGGCATCTAGAAAATTTCACTCTGCACCTTGGTCCAGCTACATGTATTTTTATACTAACCCTTACATTTACCTCATATTAAGCATTGTATTCGATATTTGACTAAGTTATTACCACGAAACAATCAATGCTAGCCTATTAGATAGTATATACTAAATCAATGTTGATAATTCTTTTCCTATTGTCTACCTCCTTCGTCCGGCAAGTAGCACTAATGCAAGTTCTAACGTTGTCCATCCGTTAAAAGACTTCTAAGCGAAAGAATTATCAATACACACTAGATACCATTCTAGAATTGTTATTTTATTTAGATTTACCTTATTATTCGCTCATGGTTCCCACAACCCTTGTTATGGAGTTTAGTTATCCATAGCCATTATCACAATATTCATATATGTAATATAAGAATCATGCACTTACTTAAATGAGAAAGAATAAAATCATGAAGTTCTCTTGATTAATCAACAAATGCACCAACAATCAATTCCAGAAAAAGTGTCTCAATCATTGAAATTAATCTAGGAATAAACATTCTTCAAAAGTATAACACAATAACAATGCCTACAAACAAAGAATCGAACATAACAGAATATAAATATATGACAGTCTAACAACTATAATAGAGTCTAACCCCAAAAAAGAGGTTTTTCGAACTATTTATAAAAAAACAAAAATCTAATAAAAGAATGACTTTTTGCTGAAAATCTGTCAAAACGCTGCTAGGTCGACGGACACGTGACGGGCCGTCGTGGTCACGACGGGCCATCATGGCCTCCGTCATCCTATACTTTATAGATCCTTCTGCTTCTTTCTTAATTACCCTCGACAAATAGGTATGACTGACCGTCACAGGCATGACAGTCCATCGAGGGTCTCTGTTCCATAACATTTATAATCTTTTGATTAGGGTACTGGGACTACTTCTCTTATCATACGACGAACAAACAGGATGGACCGTCGTGGCTATAACAGTCCGTCATGAGCTTCTCGTAATCCCACACATGGTCAGACATCCTCATCTTCCTTCAGTAGCTTCACTATGTTCCCACCCACGGACCGTTGCAAGCTCTACGAACCGTTAGAGGCCCCGTAGGTGGTAACTTTTCTGCATTTCTGGCTCAAAAACTTCCACATTCATCTTTAGATAGATTTCCTGCAAATAGATACTTACATAAAAATCAATACAAAAAGGCTTTTGGACACACACTAAAGTCAAGGAAAAAGCATTAAAAATATCGTGAAACCATGGTATATCAACACCCTCAACTTAAATTCGTTGTTTGTCCTCAAGCGACGCACTATGACTCACTACAATATCTTTGTACAATAGTATCCATGTTTTAGCTTTCGCAATCATTTGGCTATCCATCCCGATCAGTTTCATCATGTTTATGCATGTAATCACTATTACGCTTGAATTATGTGGAATCAAATCATGACAGAGACTCACCATGCACTGAGACCTTTTCTCTTCAATTTCTCACCGAGGTCTTGTATTGAAACTAGTGTCCTCACTTTAAAACAACATCCTCATTTTTCACACAATAATTTCAGTTTGATAATAAGATTACCCTCACTCTCAGAACAAATTCACAAATTATTCATACATATTGCCACAAGCTTGCCTTATTTTCACTACTTTAAGTTCGCTATACAACTCTTACGATCATGATAGGACTTTCTTAGTTTGTATAGGCTTAGGAGTAGGTAGGGTATATTAAGGTATGCTTTAGTAACTTTTTTCCTTCCTTGACATATCATCTAAACATAAGACTTTTTATCATTTTATTTTGCCCAATATCTCATATTTTTTTCACCTTGCTATTTTCCCTTCTTTCTTCATTTTTGTAAGTCACTCTCTTCTTTTCTTGCCTGTATTTATTGTAATTTTTTTGTTTCACTTTTCTTTCAACTGGTTCTTGAGTCACTTTACTTTTGTTCATTCTCTCCCTTTGTTCTTTCAACCCCACTTTCCAGAGAATTCCTCATAATAGCCACCCTCAACTCATGGCTTTGCCATGAGTTAAAGTATACAATACCCAACGTTGGGTCAGGGCCATGAAACAGTTTTTTACTGCATTAGCCACCCTCAAATTATGCGTTTGGATAAGCTGAGGTGCGCATGTCCAAGGAGGGACCAGGGCCAACACATTATTCCCAGAAAATATCAGTTGGGGTGAAAAAGAAAGGTCTATTTTAAGCTCAAATCATTTGGATCAAAGAGGGATTAATTTCATGCGGTTTTGTATTTAGGCTAAAAATTGGTTACATTGAACATGGGCCTATGATCATTTCCTAATATTCTATTACAAGTTACTCGTAGCAAGACTAACTAGGCAAGTTCTAGCTCAGTACAAATAGTGGACTATTCAAATCTTCCTCACACTCACTTGACATCTCATTACTCTACCAGATTATCAGACACCTAGTTAGAATTTTAGACTTAGGGTCATGCAGTGGTGTATCCTTATTTCATGCTTAGAGACACACATTTATCAATTACTATGCCTAGTCATGCATCATATTTATTTCATCAGGATATCATTTTAGCCATCATGCTTCAGAGTTAAATTATGTACTTAAGATATAGACATGTCGGTTCAACAATAAAAATAATCAGTCTATTGCGGAAAATTAACACATGCAAGAAAACCCCAAAAACAGGATAGTGAATTGGGCTACTTAGACATCACCATAGAACTCACTTTCTATTTACACCACCCCTAATAAAAATACATGCAATTGTCCTTAATGCATAAAAAAAATTGAAATACAGGAGTGGTAGGTGAAGCAAACCTGGGGGCAAAGCGCCGACAATCAGCAAGTTGGTGAGTCCGGTTCCCCAAAACCCACTACCTCTGTAGTCTGGACACCCTCAAAAGTTTCCTCATCAGTAACAACACTATCAGGAGTTTCTCCCGCTATAGCCACATCTCTGGAGCTAGATTCCCCAGCAGCGAACTCTACAACCCTTATCCGACGGGCCTCCTCATCAGCGAGCGAGGCTGTCCTCGCAGCCCCATATCACAGCCCTCCTTCTTCCATGTTCTAGCGTAATCCTCCTCTCGACCCTTACGCCTCTTGGAATGCTCTCGAGGGGGAGGTGGTTGAATCTCAGAAGTGGCGAATAAGGCCGTTATCACTGTGTCCTCAGAAGGATCTGTAGAAGGGGCCTCAGATTCAAGCACCCTAGCCTCTAGGATCATATAAATGTCCGCTCCAAGACTCTCAATCGCATCATAAAGGGTCGACACATCCACAAGAGGGGATGGCCGGTCTAGCACCAGCAACTCAAAAAGCATCCAAGCGCTGATGAACCTCAGCGATCTTCCGCTGTGTGAGCTAGACCATTTTACCCTCCTAGAATTAGACCTCTGCATCCAAGGCTGGAGGTGATGCAAAAGTATAGCCATCTGTGCCTCTACTTTCTGGACCCTAGAAAGTGGGACCAGAGCAGGGAAAGAGGCTGAGTGAGAGGAGCTCGGGGCACTGCTACTACCCGGTATAGACTAGACGAGGGTTGTGTCAGTTGTTTCAAAAGTATACTGCGTAGCTGTGCGAGCATGTGCTACCGTATCAGCCAGATTTTCACCAAGTAGAGGCAACTCTTGATGGGGCCCTTTTCCTGGAGCCAACTCATTGGCCCCATCGCTGATGAGACCGATATCAACAGTGCCCGGCGAAGTCTTGAGCTGATCAATGTTCTAGATGGGCACACCTGCGGACCTGCATAGGAAAAATATCATGCACGGAAAATGGTAAGTAGTTGTGACCTTGAAAGCCCTCTCGTGCATGACCGCCTGTAGAATCCAAGTGAAGTCCACCCTAAACCCGGCTATCATCACCGCCATCAGAAGTGCACGATCCCAAGTGACTATATTATCAGCGGCCGTGGGGGAAAGGCAATGGAGGACAATTAGCCATAACAACTTAGCCGTGAAGATAAAGTTAGCCTTCTGGATGTATCCCTTCGGCTCTGTTACCCAATAAGAACCCTCTCCATCAACATACAATTGCAGGGCCATCAACCTCTTGGTGGTATATCTATGCGATGGCTCATGCAAGAATTGGCCATCTTTTAAAATTTGCCATCGAAAATCGAACTAGGCTGTGAGAGGGGTCCGATTGGCATCAACATCCTAGTTGTATTGATACTTGTTGATGGCAGGCAAGGAGATATCTACCTGAATACCACATACTCGGACATGCTCAAGTAGGGTCTGTTTTGCGGGGGCAGCCTGCCTATCTATCTGTTATCTGAGACTAGTCACGTAAGAGTCGTAGAACTCTCAGACCAACTTCTCCCTATAACGGCCCAAAGAACGCGTTGTCCACTCCAGTCGGTGTCTGGTGAATAGATTGTAGATCTCTGGCATTGTGGGGAGACTACCCGTAAGGACTCGCCTCTACAGTGTAAGGGTCCGTGTCATGACTCGTTTATCATTCAAATACTTTGCATCTAAATAAAATTGATATTGCCCGTCGACACACCACCGGTTAGGATGGTAGGCAATCGGGGTGAGAGCACGCGTCGGTGAGCCGGGAGTGCAGCTGTGGCGGGTGTAGGGACTTCAACGGACCCTGAGGCTTCCTCCGACAACGAATTTCCTAAGGAGTCAAACGTTCCCTCTTCAGTGTAGCTCACCCAAAAGGTGTGCCAGTTAGTGTGCGCTCCTCATCAGACTGGGAGGCAGTGACTATGCCGGACGCCACCTTTTTGGGTGTAGCTCTTGTAGCACGTGCAGCTCGTGATGGAGTGGTAATTTCTGGGGGCGCATACTCGGGGTCATCCTCATCGTCAGAGCCTATGACCAGGCAGGCAGATAGGGCGACATAATTTGAATGCCCATGTGTGTAAACTCGATCTTGTTTTGGTGCCATAAGAGATAGTACCTGTAAAGAATCAATATTAGTACGTGAAGAATCAAACAAGATGAGAAAAAATGAAACAAAATAAATATAAGAGCTAAGTTATAATGAATTTTCTACAGAAACAGTGAAACACGACGGACCAGCTGACGACTCATCATGAATATGATGGACCGTCATGGGGTCCGTAATGTCTTACTTAAACTATGTTGAAGCCAAACATGCTAAGTTCCAAGGCTGGCGGTAGTCCGCACAGCCATACAGACTAGAACCAAATACGATAGGATCGGATCAATGTAACTACCGGTTTGTTTACGAGTTAGTGTAGTCCGAGAATGAAAGGATCTTTTACGGTTCCAACATAGCCCAAACAACGCCTCACACATGTCTTAACATGGGCCTTAAAAGGAACTCCGGACACTCCAAGATCTTCCCACTCGTCAGACTACACTATTTTGACCCTAGAAACATCGGAACAGTCCAAGTTCCATGTTGTCCATATTCTATTTTTATATTAATTTGTCAGTAAGTGTTTAGCCTAACATCGAGGCTAGATTAAAATAAAAACAATAATAATAATAATAAAAATTATACCTTTAGTAGATCTTCAAAAGCAGGTAGCAAGAACAGCTTAAATTTTATTTAACTTAAAAATAGAAATTTACAAGCGTAGAGAGAGGAATGCAAAAGATGTGTGGCTTTGTTCCTACTTTTAAAATAGAAAAAGGATCCTTTTATAGATAAGGATCTAAGAAAATATTTAAAATTATGACATAAGTTCTTACATTATAGTATATTATTGAACCGACATAGGGTCCTACTACTTTATAAATGTTTGAAAATATTAACAATTGATTCTGTTCTTTTAGTCCCTTGCTATTCATTTGCCTTTGAACTCTTTTGTGATGGAAGATTCTTTAACTTGATTTGGAAATTGTTGCAGGAATTCTTTTATGTCCATCTCTTTTATAATTTGAGATTCTTCTGCTAAGCAATTTTCTTCATCTTCATTAGAAGTTGTTACTGACATATCATCTGTAACATTTTTTCCCAAATGTTTTATTAATTCTTTTTTTAATTCTTCCATATATGAAGTAAGAATTTAGATCTAGAAATTATTTCTCCTTTCATCTGTATTTTTCTGCATATTTGTTTGAAAGGACTAATTTCTTTCCCAACTATTGTGTCAGTCTGATTTTTATTATTCTCTATTTAATTCATGATTAAGTCTATTATTTGTATGCCATGAAGTTGTCCTTATGCATCCGTGTGGAGTAATTTACTACAGAATTTTGTACGAAATTTTCTTTTTAAACACGGAAATCCCTGTTCATCTGCTTGAACTTCTTTTGTCCAATTCATAATCCAAAGAATTGAAAATTCTATTAAAATAATACATTAAGGATATTCCTTCAAAATATATATCATGTTGCTGTAATTGTATAACTTTAGATGAAACATCTATCTATTCAGCATATAATTTTTTGTATTCTTCAGGAAGAATATTTAATGTTTGACCGTATAAAGTCCACCATTTACAAAACCAATTTGGTATATTTTGTTTAAAATTATTAGAAAAAATTTTAATAAACCATGAATGATTTCTATTACCATTTTTGCATAATAAAGCTTTATTAAAGCTTTCAATATAGTCCCAGTAATTAAATTTAACTACAGTCTTTTGTTCTGGGTGAGTATATTCTCTTACCCTCATAGTGCTTGTTCCCCATTCTTCTGGGGTAACCATCTTTTTTATTATGATTTTTTGAAAAGTTATAAATTTTCATGGTATTCGATGGGTAGAAGTGCTCAAATTCAGCAAACCCCATTGATGAGAGTATAATCTCATTATGCATTCTATATTTATAAGTAGGTACAACAAATGATGCCGTATCAAAATATGTTGTCGTTATTTGCTAAGGATCATCTCTCCATTGTAGATCCCTTTGTTCTCAAATGAATACTATTTCATCTATCTCGATCTTATCATATATTTCGACATTTTCTATAGCTTCTTCATTAACTATAGATGAATATGATTGCTGAGTTTTTTGTTTGGATTGTATAAAATCCATCAATTCTCTGTACATTGGATGGTTGGCATCAATTCCTGATATTCCAGTAGATGTTCCTGTAATATTTGCGGCTATTAGCCTTTGATTTCCTAATTGAGCAAGCATATTATTGTTTCCGGTATGCATTGTTCTTCCTCGTTTTATTCCTCTCCCTATTTTAGAGGAAGAACTCCAGGATGGTCTCATTATCTTGTAAGAAGAGTTTATTACATCAAATATTCTAGTAAGAAAATCAGGGAGACTATTATCTGCTCCTTTTTTATAACATATTTCAAAATCAAATGGGGCTAATAAAGCTTGCCATCTTCCAAACATCTGTTTGCATATATCATGTTTTACATCTTTGCTAATAATAAATTTAGCATCTTGGCAATCAGTTTTTATAATAAACTTTTGATTACATTAACCTCCTTTAAATTTTAAAACACTTTTTACTATAGGTAAAATTTCTTTAACTATCGTAGCATAATTTTTCTGGCTATGATTCCATTTTCCTGAATAAATTGTACAAGATATTCCCTTTTTTCAATAGGAGAAATTTGTTTTAGAATTCCCCCATAACTAATATCAGAAGCATCCATCTCAACTATTTTTTTCCAATTGGGATTGGCCAAAGTGAGACATTGTAGGTTATGAACCTTGTTTTTAATATGTTGGACTGCTCTGGTATGATCTTCAGTCCATGGTTTAGGATTCTTTTTAAGTCTATCATACAGTATTGCCGTAACTTTGTCTAAATCCTTTATAAAAGGAAAAATATAATTTAGGCTTCCTAAAAATCGCTGAAGCTGAACTTTCAGTTATAATATTAGGAAATTTTGATGAAAATTCAATACTTTTTTTAATAAGAATAATTTTTCCTCTTTCAATATTATGACCCTAAAATCTCACAGTTGTTTGAAAAATTTGCATTTCTTGTTTAGATATAACCAAGCCATTTTGGATAATAATTTTCTTCAATAAATCTAGATGTTGAAAATGCATTTCTAGAGTTTTTGAAAATACGATAATATCATCTATGTATACAATGATAAAATTGCTAAAACGATTAAACATGTCATTCATATTTTTTTCAAATTCTGGGGGAGCATTTTCAAGCCAAAAGGCATAACATTCCACTCATACTGTCCCATTGGGACATTAAAGGTTGTTTTGTATTTATCCCTATAAGATATCTGGATTTGCTAGTATCCGGATTTAAATCAAATTTTAAAAATATGATGGCTTCATGAATCCTATTCAAAAGATCTTTCTTATTGGGGATGGGGCATCTGATCCATTTTAAAAATTATTTAAAGGTTTATAATTTATAACAAGTCTAGGTAACCCTCTTTTTTGTTCAGTGTGTTTATTAACATACAAAGCAGTACAAGACCATGGTGATTTTAAGGTTCTTATTAAACCCTTTTGTAGGAGAATATCATTCTCATTTTTACATAATTCTAAATATTCTAAATTCATTTGGCGAGTTATTGCTTTAGTAGGAATATGATCATCCGAAAAATCTTCTTCGTAAAGAAGACTTACAATATTTTTTTTCCTTACCCAAAAAATATTTGGGTGATCTCCAGATATTTGTAAGGAAAATTGATTTTTTAAATACTCAATTTTTTCTTGAACCTTTGGATTATGCAAAGTTTTTTCTATAGGAAGACTACAAATTTAATTTTTAAGAAAATCAATTTCTTTAGTTTTTAAAAAATTATATCGTTAACTTCATTTATAAATTTGGATAAGGAGGAGATATAAAATTTATTATTACCCTTTTTCCTTCGAAATTTCCAGTAATACCAGTATGATCCCAAGAACTAATAGGGTAAATATGCTTAAAGAAAGACATTCCTTGGATAATTTCATTAGAAATATTTTTTATTAAAACAAAAGTTTCAGGTATACAAACATTATTAGTGAAAATATAAGATTTAGGAATTTTATATTTAATATCCATTTTATGACCACTAGCATTCCTAAAGACATGAGTAGTTTTTTTGAAATATCTTGAAGGAATTTATCCTTCTTGTATACAATTTAAATCAGGTCCGCTATCAATAACGACAATAAAGTCTTTTTTTTTAATTATAATCAATAAAAATAGTTATTTTAGCAAGCGGTTTATGAGTTGTAAGAAATTCAATAGTGTTTAAAAATAATTGTTTACTCTGTGAAGATTCTTCAGGAGTATCTGAGAAAACATTAGAGATATCAGGAACCTCTTTTTAATCTACAACTTTTTTTCCCTTCTGAATATTATTAATACTCTCTGTATAGATATCAGGAAGCTCTTTTTCATCTACAACTTGTTTTCCCTTCCGAGTATTATTAATACTATCTATACAAGTAATTCTTTCATCAAGAATTGTATTTTGATTCTTTAGAGAGGCAATTTCCTTTTTGATATTATTAACCTCTTCCACCAAATCATGGATGGTGGTTGGAATACTATTCCATTAAGAGCTATTCTTCAATTGTCTCCTTAGTTTTATCATAGTGTAAGTATTATCCTGGGCAGGATTTCCTTTAGAAATTCGTGTATCATTAATAGAAGTATTGGTATTACCAATCTTGTCAATTATTTGAGACCTTATTGTTGGGTCATTAATCATTTTGAGAATTTCTACTCAATTATCACTGCTTATTACATTGATATTGAGATCCTTAAATTGCGCATATATTTTATAAAGATCATCTGTGTTTTGCTCCTTGTCTTCACATGATTCTCCAATTTGACAAGGCAAACATTCTTCTTATGAGGAGGGGATATAATCTTTCTAATGAAGAATTCTTAAATCTTCACTAGTATGAGATTTTTCACCCTCACTATTATTAGGGCTAGATCCTTCAGGAGAGGAATTTAATAGGATTTTTCAAAGAGAATCTTTAATGTTTTCATCAAGATCATGACTCTTGATCTTGTCCTTAACTTTACAATCCCTAACATAATGCCCTATTCTTCCACATTTGTAGCAAGCATTTGATTTATCATGTTTTGAAATTTTCCTTTCGGATTATCTTTTTTCACGCTTATGTAAGCGTTTCTTCTTCTTCTGAGACTTATAAGGTCTTTCTGTATAATCTTTGTTCTTCTTTTTCCTGGAAATTTTTTTGGATGTTTTCGGCATATAAATAGCAAATTGTTCGCAGAATTCTCCTAATTGTTGCTTTTCATTAAAACGATATTTTTAATCTGCTGATTCATCTTTATCTCATTGCATAAAGAGAGCCCTTCCTGGGTACAAACACTTATAAGTTTCCCATAGGTATAACTATCATAATTTATGTTTATTCCATCTCCCATAAGGATTTTCCTAATCCTTTCTGCAAATAAAGTAGGGAGTCCATCTATAAACATGGATTTCCAATGAGAACTGTTACACTCAGGTAACTCCATAACTTGAGAAAGGAATACATCCTTATACCATCTAAAGGAAGATAGTGTACTACACTTAAGGTTTTAAAGCATTATTCTAATAGTCTCACTATTATCTGACCATCTCCCTGAAAAATGTTCTATAATTGTGAAAACTAGTGTATAAACTATATTGGGGACTAAACCATTTTCTTCTTTTACTGCAGTTAAAATGGCCATCCTCTGAGCCTCTATGAGATAAATATCCCATCATCCTTTAAATTGCCTTATGAATCCGGTAATAATCATATTAGCAGTATCCTTTTCAGAATTTTTGTTGTCTTTGTAAATGGTGTTGTACATAAGAACTCTATGGGCCAACGCATAAATCTGCCTATCCGTAAAGCCATCAATATTCCATTAATATATTTCTGTTCCACTGAAACTATTAGAGACAATATACTCTTGTTCCTCTAAAAGAATATCCTGAGGGGTTGGCCTAGGATAGTAGAACATCCTTTGAGCCTTTTTTCTAGCATGTTTTTCCGAGATTTTATTAATCTCATCACGAATATTATTTTTAGTATCTTCTATAACATGAAGAGGATTGAGTTCCAGATCTTTTTTATACTTCTCCTCTAAACCATCTTTCAATATTATCAAGTTTTTATAACTTAAAATCCTTTATCTCATGTGAAGGCTTGATACTTGAAATGGCTTTTTCCTTACCTTTGTTAGAGACTTTGGACTTTTCTATAATAGAGCAGATATGACTGACCTTATCATGCAAAGAGAGGATATGTTCCCCTAAAATGCTCATATAAACATTAGTATGATAACTTTGTTGTATAAGAATTCTGATATGTTTAGTAGACAATAAAGCAGTATCATCATTAAATAAATCTTCAAAAGCTGTGAAATAAACAATCTTATCATCCTTCTCAATTTGGAAAGATTGTTGAGGTGGCAAAAATGATTTATTAATCGTACAATCCGGCAATTTATAATCACGTTCTAACAGGCAAAAATACTTAAAAATATATTTTTTCATAAACCATGGTACAAATGCAATGGCTTTATTAGCTTGAGAAAGGTCATTATAAAAATCTTTTGTAAAAATATCTGCTGATTATTGTCAATTTTTTTGGAAAATCATTCTTTAAATGGTTTCCATTTAGGTTGGAAAAATTCGTTTGAAATATTCTCTCGTACCAGTGATCCCGGTCTAAAATAAAGTTGTTCCTTTAGATCCATAAAAACCATTTGAAAAATTAATTTCTTATAAAGTAGGTTCATCCATATCAGGAGTGACAATATGATTTTCTATTTTGATATGATCAATTTTTTCACCTTCTTTTGTAAAACAAATTGAGGATCTGGAATTATCCTCATATTTAATTTGTGACGTCAAAGCCTATGAGGAATGTTAACAATATAATCTATTGGAAAAATATAAGAAGAGTTAGATCTAGGCATCCTTGCCTCAAATCCTATACTATCTCTATAACTCCTCAATAAATTCTGATCATTAAATGTGATCCTTACAGTTCCGTCGGGAGTCTGTTCAATATCAGATATATCCGAATTTATATTATTTCTTGGAGGAACACTTCCTCAATAACCCATCCTTTAGGAAAATCAATTTCATCCCATTTAATAGCTCGTCTTGTTATAATTTTTTATTTACTAAAATTTGTTTGTATCAATTGGTCTCATTTTTTAAATCGATAATTTTACACATAGGATTTAAAGTATAAAGTGGTATATAGTAAATTCTATAACAAATACATATAACTTCAGTATAACGTAAATATTCATAACCATGTAATTTAATATTCAATATTAAATTATTTAGAGAACTTGCATCATTTAAAGAGATCTGCAAATTAGGATAAGCATTAAAATAATCAGGACCATAAGCGAAACTAGTTTGCACAGTCCAGTACTGATTTCTTCCATCTCTTAGACCTCCTATAAAGCTCTTTGGTAAGTCTCTTAATGTAAGGGGCTTAGAAGCAACTTGTGCCAGACCAATATGCATAAATCTATAATTTTGCCTATAAGGGGAAAAATCATTTTCAGAAAGAAGTTTGAAAGTAGCATGGTAAGAATCCACAGTAATAGTTTCTTCGGTGGTTATAACAATTTGTTTAAATCCCATTTTTCAAATGTTCCCATTTGGTATATTACCTTAGGTTGTATTTTAGGAATTGTCTATATATTAAGGAGATCAATTTGTTGAGGCATATCATATATAATTATAATTAAAAAGACGTTCATGATCAAAAGTATAATTATATAGAGCCATAGTTCATATCTTACATGCATTGAGTTTATTTATCATTTACATCATAAGACAACACCTGCAACCCCCCCCCCCCTCCTCTTTTCAATCTCATTTGTATAATATATATGAAGTCTCATACCCCCATATATACAAATCAAACCATCAAGAAGTCATAAGCATTGTCACATACGTAATTAGTCATCATAATAAGTAGACCAACCATAACATCCTTTATAAGTAACCATGCACGAAGAACTCACACAAGAACCCTCTTAAGACCCATTTGTGCAATGCATAGGTAAATACTTTTACCTTCACCTACACTAAGTAGTATACCTCACGAATCCTAATTATAATTCATGTTCTTATCTCATTCATGATTTAAGAATTCAAGAATATTTGCCATAACTGACATATACCATGTGAGCTACATGGAATCTGCTGTGTACCTCCCATAGCGAAGAGAGAATGTTCGACTTTCCAGTGTAGGGCATACATCCATGATAGAGTCTTGGTTGATCGACTAGAAAACATCCTTGTGGGTGTATAGTTTAGGGATATGAAGATTTTTACTAGAAAACTTATACATATAAACATGCTGGTTTCCATCTCATTTGAATATACTCTCGTTGCTAAGCACAATTCCCATTTTAGGTAATCATTTGTGTTTACTTAAACAATAGTTCATATAAGATACCTAAGGGACTTAATCCCTCATATATCATTTATCTCAAGGGTATCATTAGTAATATAACAAAAATCATGTGAGAATATATCTTTCATAACATATTCATATAGTGTTCATGAGAATTACGTTCAATTAATCATAAAAACTTATCTATCATCACCTCACAACATTCATGTTCATACCGTATCAGAACATACATAAACATACCATAATATAATTTATAATTGTTAGGGATATATGTAAGACGAAATTATACTTAAACTCCATAATGCATAGATCAAGTAAACACCCTTACCAAATGTGAATCCGCAATTCCATAATAACATGTTCATAACCTTGAAAGCCCTTACTCGTATCCTTCAATATTCTCTTCAAGTTTTAACCCTAAATTAATAATATTCATCCATAAAATATGTTAAAATCACAATACAGTAATGGATAATACAGATATATAATATGTTCTTACCTTTCAATCATTATCCAACACAAGACCTGGTTTAGAATTGAGAAAAAATAAAGATTCATGGGTCTTGAGAGACATTGGTCAAAAACAAAATACACTACTTGAATTAATAAATAAGCATACATATATTATCATAAATAATTAATTTATATCAAATAAATAAATTTTAGAAAGAGACACGCGAAATTGAGTAAAACTTAACAATTTGGGGAACTTTAAAATCGAACTTTGAATGAACCTCATGGGAAAAGGATCCCAAGAGTGAAGATCTACCGTACCTTTATAAATCCTTAAAATTTATGGAGGAAATTCAGTTTCTCTATTCCTTAGTTGAATATTGGTCTTCTTCTTCAATAGTGTTTTTAGAAGAGAGAGATTTGAGATAGAAGTTCAGTTTTGAGTTGTGTTTGTGAGTTTAGTTGTGACGCTTAATTTCTTTAGGTTATGATCTTATAGTTAGGTTTATAAATGTAATTAAGTAACTAACCACCTCTCCTAACCCCTAATTAATTAACTAATTCAAAATTGCACCCCAAACTTAAAAACTAAAAACCTAAATATTGGCAGTATCTACCACCACCACCTATAACCGTCGATGATGTTAAGCCCTGTGCTGCACCCTCATGATTTTGTGCATAGGCTCACATTTTTGGGAGCCTATAACACCAAAAATAAGTCCCAAACTACGACAATGACCTATAGTTCGTAGACCATCCTATTGGTCGTAGGTTGTTTTCGTACGTGGTTTTGACAACATTCAGATCCAAGTAAGGTTCTTCCTGAAAGATCCCTAGGGTGGTCATTGGGGAGTTGTATCTAGACATTTGGACCCTAAACATGTAATTTAATCATCATACGACACTTCAAACCCCATTACAAGACAAAAAAAACACATAAGCTTAATTTTATTTGTTTCAAGGAATCATTGTTGCTTCTTAAATTTTATGCCCTAGAACTTCAAATGTATGTTCGTTACACTAGGTTAGGTCACGAAACACTACTTTAACCATTTTAAAGTCATTATTCATCATGAAATTCTCTTGATTAGGTCATTAGATGTTTGGGGTATTACAACGAGTATGGGTTGAAGTTCAGCCAGGTATAATGCTGTTCTCGGGATATAGTTGTGGATATGAGAAGAAGAATTACTTTGATTGTTGATGGGTTGTCCTGTGTGTCACGAAAATAGGGTAGGGTAGCAATGCTAATCTGGACATGGATATATAAAGGTTGATGGTCTATGTGTAGCAGGTTGACAAAGAGAAGCTTAGGGATATGGAGGAATTGATAAATAAGAAACCTAAGACAAGGAATGAGTCTTGGCGTTAATAAAGCAATGTGATCCATTCTTCTTTCCAACATAGGTATAGGGACTTGCTCCAAATCTACTATTTACCTACACCGAGGAACAGTGATTATAATAATGGGTAGAATTATAGCTTTTTAGAGCTAAAATTGCTCAATATCAGCTTAGTGTGGTACAATGAGGTAACTCGCTTCTACATGTGCTAACGATGGTAGAACCCATTTAAATAAGTGTCATGATGGAATGTCAGGTTGTTTCAACTATGGACATGATGGTCACTTCATGAAAGAGTGCCTTGAGAATAGATAAGGTAGTAAAAATCGAGGAAATAAAGCCTCATCTTCATTAGTTGCTCCAACAGATATAGTTGTACCTAGAGGATCTCCTTCCAAGACTCGCACAGGAACAAACTATCTTTATATAGTGACTAGTCTCCAAGAGTAGGAGAACTCTTGAGATGTTTTCAATGTAATGTTCAAAGTCTTTACTTCTTATGTTTATTTTTTTCCACACCGAGGACCAAGTTCATATTTTTTAACCCTTTATGTTTCAAATAACATTGATGTTCTTCCTGAGAATCTCAAAAACTTTGTGTTTCTATACCTATTGGAGAGTGTATTGTAGTTGACGGAGTATATTTTTATTGTGACATCTCTATCAATCACAATGACACTATGGATGATTTAATTTAGTTAGACATCGTAGATTTTGACGTCATTCTATGTATGGACAAATATGATACTTATTATGCCTCTACTTATTATAAAACTCAAGTTGGGCAGTTTTAGTTTCAAAGTAAGACAGTGTTAGAGTGGAAAAGTATTTCAACAGTGCCTAAGTGTCATTTCATTTCAATCCTTAAGGAAAAAAGTTATATTTCAAAGGGGTCTATTTATCACTTAGTCCAAGTTAATGACTTTAGTGTTGCGATATCCCCTTTTCATTGCGTTATAATAGTAAATAAGTTTCGAGATTATCTAACTAAATTTCGTCCTAAGAGAGAAATAGATTTGGATACAGACATTCTTCAAGATTCTCATCCCATATATATTTTTCCATATAGGATGGAACCAACTGAGTTGAAAGAGCTAAACATCAGTTTAAGGTCTCCTAGATAAAGGTTTCAGTTGAGCAAGTGTCTCTCCTTGGAGCCCTCTTGTTTTATTTGTCATAAATAAAAATAGTTCCCTTAGGATGCGTACATATTTCTATCAATTGAACAAGGTTACATCAACACTAATTATCCTCTCTTAAGGATAGATGATTTTTTTTATTAGCTTCAGAGTTCTACTTATTTCTCTAAAATAGACCACAGATCAGTCTATCATCAGTTAAGAGTAAGAGAATGTTATATTCCTGAGACATCTTTAAAAACCCGTTATGGTCATTATTTGTTTCTTGTCATGTCCTTTGGGTTGACGAATGTTCCTTCAGCATTCATGGATCTTATGAATATAGTATTAAAATCGTACTTAAATATGTTTGTTATCATCTTCATTGATGAAATACTAATCTATTCAACGAATAAAAAAGATCATTCTAGCCATCTTACAATAGCTCTTTAGACTATTGAAAGATAAGGAATTATATGTTATGTTTTTAGAATGCGAGTTTTTGCTTGATTCGAGCACAATCTTAGGTCACATTATGTCTAGAGAGGGAATTAAAGTTGATACCCAAAAGATAAAGGCATAGCATAATTGGCGTAGATGTACATTGATGACTAATATTAGGAGTTTTTTGGGTTTGGTTGGCTATTGTAGTAGGTTCATAGAGGGTTTGTTGTCTATTATGTCTCTTACCTATTATTTCGCCTTTGAGGAAGTTCACCTAGAAAACTTTGAAATTTCAGTGGTCTAAAGCTTTTCAGAAAAGCTTTTAGGAATTGAAAAAGAGGTTGACTATTTCCCAATGTTGCTTACCACAAGGTACTCAAGACATTTTTTGTCTATTGTAATGCATCAAAAGTTTGTTAGGGTTAGTGTGTTGATACAAAATGACAACGTTATACATTATGCCTCAATACAATTAAATGTTCATGAGAAGAATTACCCACTCATGACTTAGAGTTGACTGTTTTACTATTTGCACTGAAAATATGTCGTTATTATTTGTATGTGGTTCATGTGGATGTATTTACCGGTCACAAGAGCCTTCAATATGTGTTCACTCAAATGATCTTAATCTCAGACAAATGGTGTTGTTAGAACTACTCAAGGATTATTACTTGAGCATTATTTAGAACCCAGGTAAGGCTAATGTGGTTGTTGATGCTTTAATATGGTTATCCTTGGGTAGTACAACCCATATTAAAGAAGAAAAGAGAGAGTTAGTGAAAGATGTGCATAGGCTTGCACACTTAGGAGTCTAACTAATGAATTCCACATAAGGAATAATAGTGGTGATGAATGAGGATGAATCATCATTAGTGTCACAAAAACGGCGAAACAAGACCAAGACCTTATCTTGCTTGAATTGAAGAAAAATGTTCATAAGCAAAATATATTCGCATTTTAAAAGGGGGGAGATCGTGTACTGAGGTATCAAGGTCGATTGTGTGTACCAACGATGGATGAACACCAAGACAGATCATTGAAAAATCTCATAGCTACAGATATTACATTCATATAGGTTGCACAAAGATGTATCACAATTTTAGAGATGTTTATTTATGGAGTAGTATAAACAAAGTCATTGCAAAGAATTATTAATGGCTTGATGGATTGGCTCAGAATACTTAACTTCTGAATGGAATTGGTAGACGATTAATATAGATTTCATCACAAGTTTACCAAGGTCTCCCAGGAAGCATGATTCTATTTGTGTGATTGTCTATATATAATGACAAAATCAGCAAACTTTCTACCGTTAAAGACTATCCATTCAGCAGAGAATTTGCCAGGTAATACATCATGGGGTCCCGTTCTCCATTATTTCAGAAAGAGGTGAGAAATCTACAACATAGTTTAGGAAGTCATTCGAAAAATCCTTAGGTTCAAATGTGAACTTAAGTACAGTCTTTCATCCTCAAATAGATGGGCAAGCAGAGCGCACTATTAAAAACTTAGTGGATATGTTAAGGGATTGTGTGATTTGTGGCAAAGGTAATTGGTATTATAATCTCCCTCTCATAGAGTTTCCTTACCACAATAGTTACGACTCTAGCATCCAAATGGCTCCTTATGAGGCTCTTTATGGGAGAAGTTGCATATCTCCTATTGGATAGTTTGAATTTTGTGGAGTAGGGTTTATTGGACAAGATTTAGTTTATCAAGCTATAGAAAAAGTAATAGTGACTCAAGAAAGGTTGAAGACGACGTACATCGTTGTAAACCCTACACTGATGTTAGTAGAAGAGAGTTAGAGTTTGGAGTAGATGATTGGATGTACTTAAAAGTTTCACCCATGAAGGGTGTTATGAGATTTGGAAAAGAGAGGAAGCTTAGTTCCCGGTATATTAGCCTTTATACAGTATCTAAGAGTGTTGGTAAGGTAGCTTATGAGTTAGAGCTACCACAAGAGTTAGCAGCGATTTATTCGGTATTTCACATCTCCATGTTGAAGAAGTGCATGGATGATCCTTCAGTGATCATACCAACTGAATATATTGGGATCAAGGATAGCGTATCTTATGAGTATATTTCAACTCCGATTTTGGATCGCAAAGTTTACAAGTTTAGGACAATAGAGGTAGCATCAGTCAAAGTCCTTTGAAGGAACAACTTTGTTGATAAAGATACTTGGGAATCATGATATATCCACATATCTTTGAATCCGTAAAAGTTCCAAATTAAGGTACTAATGCTATTCTTGGTATTTATTTACAATTTTGCATGTTGGTTTTATTTGCTTGTTGGGTGTTTAAACTGCACAGTTGATGTTACACCCTTATACTAGTAAGAGTAATATCTCTTGAGGATGAATATTAAGGGGGAGATATTGTAACAACTCGTAAATTCAAATAACTTGGAAGTAGTTAATAATTATAAATATTTGTTTTTGGAAAGCATTAAAATCTAGAAATTTCGCTATAGTAGAATAAGTTGAGTTTTGGTCATCATTAAATGGCCATCACTCCTAGATCAATATTAGTTATGTCTACTTCAATATATTGTAGGAAATCTCTTTGAATAGTCTTTCCAATGCCTTCGAGTTTGTGTGATTCTGAGTTCATTTGAATGAGATGTGTCTTTTGGAAGTTAGGTTGTTTATTTTAGGAAAGTCTGATCCGCATTTTCAAAGGGTTGTTCAATCTTTTCCATACCCAACCTAATTAAATCATTTTGGGGTTTAATTGGGGTAAATTCAGATTTTAGTAAGTTTAGAAAAGTTTATGTTCACTCTAGGGCTTAAGGAAAATAGAAAAGATGAGAAAGGAGAAGAGAAATCAAGAATAGTTAAGAATGTTCAAGAATTGCTTGTGGATTTTATCATGCAGTTATCCGTATGAGGAATGTGAGATAACATAGCATTAAGTTAGTTCAGCGATGCACCAAGCTTGATTCAATACATCAAATTATGTGATATTTTAAAGTAAATTATTTGATGCTTGATGAAATTTTTTAAATTCTTGTGGGTTTTATTGTTGAATTTTTTTTAGATTTCATTCATTTTTGAGTTTT
Source organism: Solanum lycopersicum (assembly GCF_036512215.1). NCBI lineage: Eukaryota > Viridiplantae > Streptophyta > Magnoliopsida > Solanales > Solanaceae > Solanum > Solanum lycopersicum. The sequence continues at coordinate 49,747,818 of NC_090810.1, read as the reverse complement.
ATTTTGAGTTGAATCTGATATATATTTATGGTATAAATAATTCTAAGTGTTTGGGAAATGAACTAAGTTAAATTAGAGAATTTAGAGTTCAAAAGAACAAAAGTCAGAGGCACCTGGGCTTCGCCCCTCTCATAGCCCTAAGCATGGATCTCTGAATTTTTGTCCCTGGTGTTTCAGCCCTCTCAGAGCCCCAAGTAGGATCCTCTGAATTCTGTGAACTGGCGCCCCACGCATGTCAAAGCGCTAAGAATGAAAGTTCACCCCTTTCCTTTCGTACAATTTCTTTAGCAATGTACATATGTTTGTAGTTGATTGCAACACTCTTAGGTAAATCTTGAGATCATGAAATCATTCATTAACATGAAACCATGAACCTTGAATCCATACTTCAATTAAAAGAGTTCAGATAGCTCAGGTCTCCATAAACCATCTAGTAATTATGCGTAGTAAAGGATCAAAATTTTAAAATGAATCCTTACATGTTATTTAGCATAGAATACTGGATCCACTTAGTTAAGGTGTACTTTTTTATGTGAAAGTATTGCACATATCTTGTATTATAGGAAAGATTATACATCACCACTAAGGCTAATAGTGGTTGTTGTCGATTAGAGAAAACTCTCACATAAATAATATTATTCTATTATATGAGTAAAGTTGAGTTTGTTATTGCATTTTCATTAAAGAACAAAGTTGTTTTCTACTGGTTTTACAAGATTTATACATATTGCTTATGTTTATTGTTTAATATAGAGTTAGGTTGTTCATGAATTGATTAAAGACAAGGTAAGTGTTCCTCCAAAATTATTTTAAAGCATAATTTGTGTTTAAAATCCCAACTCGCATACTCATTGTCACAACCCTCAAAATGAAATAGGATGAACTAGACCTCCACGTGAGTTTTATAGGTTAATAACTCGTTAAAATAATGAGAATAACTTTGAAGAGTTTGTTTGAAGAGTTTTGAGGTCAAAATATCAAGGGACGACCAAGACATCAGGAAACTAGTCTCTTTTGTGCTAGTTTATTAATTTGTTTCACTTATTTTGGAGTGTTGTTTAGAAGTATAAAATGATTTGAGGTTACCCTAGTATTTAGATGGGTGTGTGTTGGGTCAGAACGTCCGGGTAGGACTACCCTAAGGGTCCTTGGAGTAGGACCCAGACATTTTTACTGAAGCTATCAAAACAGCCCATGGACGACCAGAAACGACGCCCCTTCGATCAGTTGATGCCCCGTCAAAAGAGGGCTTGGCTCTACACTTAGTAATAGTAGCTTAGCACCCAAAATATAAAGTATATAAATCATTTGACGAAACACCAAGACGTGTTTTCAACCCATTAACGGTCTGCCAATGGGTGGTCATCAATTAGGTTTGCAATTCTGTAATGTCTTGGCCAAGTGAGGGGTGAACTGGTAAATTCACCCTACGTTCTAATTAAATTGTAGGTTTTTATTAAGGGTTATTGGGGGTATTTTAAGTTAGTTAAGACAATTTAACCTTGAATTAGACTTCATTCTTCAAAATCAAAACCCCAAGTGCAAATGAAGTTCTCTTAAAACCTCCATGGAAGCTTTAAGTCAAATTGGGGCTAGGATTTAAGATTTCTATTGGTTTATTCTACAATTTCCTGGGCATATGAATATTTTTGTATGGTAATTCTTTTTTTATTTATAGATTTCACTCTGGAGCCAATTCCAAAGGATTTTAAGAGATTTCAAAATTTATAAAAAAAGTCCAATGTCTACTCTAATTCAAGGGTTCTACCATGTAACGATTTTTAAATGGTTAGACATGATATTATTGATGTTACATTGATGTTTTAAATCAAAATCTACATGAATCATTGATCTTAACAAAATTCCTAAATTTGGATTATGGATTGGGTTTGTAGGTTATGATCTAATGTTGATAGAATTAGATTTAATTTATGTTGTATAGTTTTTTTCTATGGTTATCTATGATATAATATTGTTATTCATGAAGGATTAAGGAATTGTGATTAATGAAATTGGAATAGGGTAAGTTGGCCTAATTTCTTTACGAACGTAGAACAAGTAATTAAATTGCTCGTTAGGTGTATAGTCAACTTATGGTGGTAGCACTTATTTGTTTTATATGTTATTATCATGGACTTGTCATCATTATTATGTAAATAGAAGTAGTACCATGTTATTATATATATATATATATATGAAGGTTTAATGTTTAGTAAGGTGACTCATATTAAGGTTTCATGGCTTAAATAAATGTATAAGTGAGGGATATTATACATATATATATATATGAGTGTGTGTGTGTGTGTGTATCTGTGTGTGTATGTGTGTGTGTGTGTGTGTGTTTGTGTTTGTGTGTGTGTGTGTGTGTTTGTGTGTGTGTGTGTGTGTGTGTGTGTGATCTTGTACAATGTGAATGTGAAGTATAGTTTTTTGTGGATCATGATGAATTTCGTATGACCACGTTTTGAGGACAATGTTATGAATTATAGTGGTGATGTGAAAGGATTTTTCACATATACACACACAATGAATTGGTGAAACTAATAAAAATATAATGAATGTGAGTCTATTGAAAGGTTTTCTCAATACAACTCTAATGAATGAATTGGGGATTCTGGGGTGGACACTCTTCAAGAGTCGATATGTAGTGTCTAGTAATAACCTCAATATTTCTAAGATTTTTCAATTAATGAATGATAGGTTGGGATGGGTAATCTTCAAGAGTTGAGGTGTATTACTTGTTAGAAATCCCTTAACCTATAGTTAATGAATGTAATGGAAGTCTAAAAACATTGTGTGGATCAGTGCTTAGCATGAAGAGGATTTGAAAAGGGGTGGATACACTCTGTGAGTAAAGATGTCGTATCCAAAAGAAATATCTTGAGATGGGTTCTATTCGTGAGTTGAGATGTACTTCTTAGAAAAAATCTACCTATCTCTTAAATATTTGCTTGCATAGGACTAGCTAGTGGTATTCCAGGAGAAGGCTAAGAGAATGACCCTACCTCAGGCAAGTAGGGATACCTCATCCGAAAGGGGTTAATACCGAGATTCCATGTTAAAATCCAATGGTCTATGTCGGTTAAAGCTTGCCCCTACAAAAGAATGTAATGAACTAGTTCTTTCTAAGGGTACTTTGGGTAGATGGTGGAATGGGAAGTCATCCATGCATTGCATAAGTAGGCATTAGGAGGGAGTCTTGGTGTGTCCTTGTAATGTTAATGAATGAATGAGTTTATATATGATGTAAAGTTGACTTTATGCATAATGTTGATGAAGCATGTCGCATTACGTCTAATATTAATGAAGGTCATGTGACATGTTGAATGTGATGTTCCTAGTCTAGGGTTGTTCCTAATGAGTACTAAGTGGGAGTGGTAGAAGGGGATGCTACTTTCACATTGCACTATTGTAATTTAGAGTTATCCTAGGGGATGGTCATTATGTGAAGTTCTTAAATGCATGAATATTTCCTCTAGTAACTCTAGTAATGAATGTTGAATTGTTGAATTTTGATGGAAAGCGATTATTCTTTATCTTTGGTAGTCTTAAGGAAAACTAATTAGGTGCGTAATGAAGAGGTTGTATTGGCGGTCTCCTCATGTCTAACCTAGTTGGGTCTTAGGATAATCATTGACAAGAGATCGAAATGGTTAATAAGTTATTAAAGGAATATGGTCACATGTTGAGAATTAAGGGAGTATTACTTTGTATGACGATGATTGACTTGCGTGATTACATTTAAACTTGGTTTATGATTATTAATATAGCATGAGAAGAATATTTCTACTAAAATGTCCTCTTTAAAGCATGTTTTTGCATCATTGACATACTTAGTGATTAATTTTACTATTTTCATTGTCTTCTCTATTTTTACAAGTGTTAGTGGTGGAAAGTGAGGATCTTAGAGTTGAAGCTTCTGAATTAGATTTTTCTCTCAAGACTCTTGGTATGTCCTAATATGTTTGAGGGCATGGATATTATTTCTAGTTTTCTTTCCTTAAAGACATTATATAAGACTTGTATCTTTCTTTCAATGTAAGGGCAATGACCGTGTGATAATAAGGTATGTCTAAGATGTGTTGTGATGATACTTAGTTCTTCTTACGTTTTATGAAAGAGTTTCCACTTATTGAATTTATTGTGAAAACTTTTAGTTCCTCACTGCTTTTCATACTTATGTGATGAATGAATGCTAAAAGGCTTGTCCAAGACCTTTTAGAGGTTGACGATGTCATGTGGTGACTAGGGGGTGCTCCCGGGTCGTTTCAATCGTACATTCAATGTATTAATATCAGTTGGTATACATCGTCTTATGTTGCAAGAGTAGGTAACCAGGATCTGCATGCATCACCTCATTGATCCAATTGAGCACTAAAAATTTGTTGGCAAGCCTCTGAGCATTCCAGTGGACTCTTGTTTATTATTTTCTTTCATTGTTTCATTGTTAGAATGATCATGAGTCCTGTCCTGATATTCCTCTTCATTTTAGAGGTTTCATTGATAGATAGTATTAGTTCTCTAGTCTTATTCAATCCATATGTTTACGTTTTAAGAGTTGAGTTGTCGATTTGGCTAAGATTTATTTCTGCATGAATTTTATATCTCACGATTAAAGTCTTCCGATGATAAGTAAGTCAGTCCAAGGGTTCACATGGGAACAACAATGGTTCTCGAGTGCCAGCAACGTCCACGTTGTATGCTCGTTGAGTGACAACTATCATATGACCTGCTAATTGACTTACTTCAACTTAATTAGGACTCCCAATTCTAGTAAATTGAAAACGTAAAAGGCTCCTAAAAATACTTACAATAACTTAATGACTTTTGAATCAGTCAACTAACACTTTCCCTTGATTAAAAATCCAACACTCCATTTGTAACCTGAAAAAATCATGCTTAGCTTGGAAGAGACTTTTTATAAATATCTCAACACTATTCTTCCATCAGCTACCAATATACAGATGGCGTAATATTTCACAATAAGTGGGTTTGATTTAACTTCTTGTGAATCCTCTATCTTCAAAGAATAAACCAATGTTGTTTTACCACACACGCGGAGCTTTCTCTAGATCGTAACAACTTTTCTTAGTATATAGACTCTGTTCTCATTAAACTGAATAACAAAAAACTGAGGTTTTGAAACATACACCTCTTTTTTTAGATTACAACTCAAAAAGCATACTTCACAAAAAATTGATACACGGACCAACACAATTGCGTAGCCAAAGAAAAAGCAACTCTAACTTTTTCAAATGGGGCAACGGGAGAAAAGGTATCTTACAAATTTATACCTTGTTTTTGTTGATATCCTATTGCCACAAGACGAGCTTTCCGCTTTTGAATGATCCCATTTGCGTTGCACTATGTTTGAAATACAAATTTGAGTCCTATCACGTTCCTTCCTTATGGTGAATCAACAAACAACAATTGCTTGCATCTCTTCCACCAAAGCATTCATCCGTTCAGATTGTTCTGCCGCTTCTTCATAACAAACACGATGTGAGACAAGCAAAGAATATTGAAAAGAATTATTTATATTGTTAGCATATCTATGATTTGATCTTCTTACTAAAATTGGTTCATCAAGAGACTCGTCACGTGCTGCAGCTCTTGTAGGTGCACTAGATGATCTAACTCTTGAACTTATGGTAGAAGGATTGGGAAAGTTTAAAGGGGTGGGATTTGCTGCAACTTCTTCATCAGTAGATAACAATCGGAGATTTGATCTAACATTCCCAAAATTAATGTTCCAAGAGGCATCCTCAATGAAAACGACATTTTTACTTATGATCAATTTGCCACTTATGGGATTATATAGACGTTATTCTTTAGATTGAAGGTTGTAGCCTACGAAAATACAATTTTCAGATCTTTCCTCAAGCTTCGAATGAAAATTAACCAAAGCATATGTTATATAACCAAAAATTCTTAAGTGAATTACCTGTAGCTTCTTACTATTCCAAGCTTCAAGAGGTGTTATGTTCGAAACAACTTTTGTTGGAGATATATGTAAAAATATTAACAATGTTGCAGTAACTTCTCCGCAAAACTAATCTGGTAGAGCCTTTGCTTTCAGCGAGCATCTAGCCATTTCCACCATTGTACGGTTCTTTCATTCCGCCACGCCAATCATCTCATATTTGTATTGTGTTGTAAGTTCCCTGCGAATTCCATTCGCATCACAAAAGACAATAAATTCTTTAGACAAGAGTTCACCGACTCTATCAGTACGAAGTGATTTTATCTTCCTACCACTTTGATTCTCTACTAATTCTTTCAGTTTCATGATATTCTGAAAGGTTTCTGATTTGAATTTTCAAAAAAGAAATCCATCTAAAACGGTTGTAATCATTAGTAAACATAAAAAAAATACCAACTTCCACCAAGGGATTCCGTTTTCATTGGCACACACAAGTAAGCATGCACAAGTTCAGGACAAGTTGTAGCCCTCCATGATTTTCCAACTGGAAATAATTTCTTAGCTTACTTCCCATAAATACATCCTTCACACGAGTAGAGTTTCATTAATCTTTGGCAATCCAATAACCATATATTTTTTAACCAAATGTTTCAACCACTAACATTCAAATGCACATATTTTAAGTGCCACTGATTGGTCTCGTTCTTTCCTATGACAACCAAGGCATATTTTTCAACAGTTGAAATATCAAGGGGAAACATTTTAATTTTAGTCATGGATACATTAGATATCGTGAGTCTACATTTCTTATCTTTAATAGTATATGGTTGATCATCAAACACAACTGAGTTCCAAAAAGTCATCAATTGACCAACGCTTAACAGGTTGTGAGCCAAAGTGGGTACATATTGCACGTCATATAAAAGTTCCACCTTACCTTATAAAGTTTTAGCTCAGAAGTACCTTTCCCTTCAATGTGCACTTGTTTGTCATCTCCTAGCCGCACCTTGTTTTTCTTTGACTCATCAAGTTCTCTAAATAAAGACTTGGAACTTTACATGTTATTGGAGGATTTGAAATCAATGAAACACAAAGCATTCAAATTTTTAGTTATTGGGGAATGAGTCATAAACAACTTGCTTTCTTCTTCTTCTTCAATGAAATTGGCTTCCTTCTGCTCGTCATTGCCTTCATCCAACAGTAAACTTCTTTATTGCCAAATATATGGTTGTATCGACATTGAATTGTACTCTTGTATTAATGTGATTCAATAACCTGATTTCTACCTCTGCCATAACCATAACCTTGACCACAAAAATTGCCTCTGCCATGTCCCCTACCTACCAAATTTTCTACTTTTCCCTTGTAAGAAAACTCACCTTTTACTAGGAATGCCTTCTCTCGAAATTTCTCATAGGGCCTATTTAAACTCTCTTCATGAACTAGACAGGAACTCATTAATTCATCAAAAGAATAGGTCGATATGTCCTTAGATTCCTGAATTACACTAACAACATGCTCAAATTTTGTGTGTAAGCTTCTCAATACTTTAGACACAACAATTTGAATATTAATGTTTTTACCGTAGGACCTCATCCTATTAACAATAGCAGATGTTCTAGCAAGTTTGAAAATATTTGATAATAATATAAAGTAAGGTTTAGTTAAGGCCATAAGGATGATCACAACATCAAATCATGAGGGAAATCAAATCCTTTCTTTTCTTCATATAGTTTTTTTCTTTATTGGTGTCTCTTTAGCTTTTTTTTTCATACATTTAATTGCTGTAACAATACATATTTACACATTAATTAAAGTCTTAGACTCTACCAACCAAGAGGTTTGCAAATACATAATTAAACGATTGATGCATCCATTATATTTACAAATTAAAGGAACAATATAAATATTTTTTAAGAATATTAAATTAGTTTGATCTGTCAGCTATATAGGTTATTTTTAATAATAATAATAATAATAATAATAATAATAATAATAATGACTAAAATAGTCATGAAATTTTCATATATAATGGTGTTTAAGTTCAATAGAGGGTTGAATGAATATCTCCAAAATTGAATTGTAAGAAGATAAGCTCACATTTGGAATAGCCTATTAAAATCCCTAAAAGTAAAAAACAAAAGTGTAAGCAAATCACTATCAAGATCAATGGTTAATGATTCACCTATTGCAATAACTAAAATTTTACGCGTACATATGATGTTCTGATTTGTTTGCAACATTTACTTTTTTTTTAAAAAAAATCTTAAGTATGTTTTTTGTATTTTTTAATCAGAGAAGATAACATGCATAGACAGAGTGCAAAGAGAATTCCGTGAAATTCTTAATACTTTCAATAGTAGAATATTTTTTTTTACACACTATGAATACGATGCGTACGTCCCATATAAATATATACATTTTACTTAATTTGACTATTAAAATTGTTATCAATACAAGCTATTTCCAATTATCAACCAAATATTAAAAAATTATCTTCTCCACTAGTAAGACTTTGCATAATTGTTTAGCACCTTTCAATAAGCCATAGGTTGACGATCATCAAATATATATATATATATATATATATATATATATATATATATATATATATATATATTTATTTATTTATTTATATATATATAACCCAAAAATTATTCTGAGGGTTTACAAGAAGATAAAAAAATCAAAGATTGTATCAAGAATTATGTACAAAAAAGTATGAGAACGTCCTCTGGCATCGAGGGAATTGCACGTATAGAGATTCAAAAAAGAATCTATCTTATCCTGGTCATAATGTTTATGGGATTCCCAAAATTATTAATAAAAATTCGACCGCGCGGAATCGAAGAATTACAAATGACCTTACAAAAGACGATGTGCGGGCAAGTCGATCAAAGTCAGAGCGGGGCGGGAATGTCTATTTACAGTTGTTGTAGTACGACTTTTCATTTTCTGTTTGGTCTTTCAATAAGTAGTCAACTATATATATAATGGTGGAATATGAAGTCCAACAATTACACTTTAATAATTAATGAATCTTCCAATTCCGTTACTCTTTGAATTTTTAAACCGAAATAAAATATATGCATCATAATTCAATATGCTTCATTAATCTGGTAGGTGAAACAACAACTAAATATCACTATAAGCACCAATAAGTTACTCCCTAAATCATCATTTACTTTTCTTTTCAATCATTTGTTTTTCTCCTTTCTTCTTACTTTATAATGATATATACACATGTCGTCAAGAAGTTAACTGAGGAAAAGAACATATAACTTCATTACGAATTCAAAAAGAGACGATTTCTTATAATATAGTTCAAGTGTTAAAATTAGAAGTATAAGATATGACCTATATATTTCTTTTGATCTTTCTTTTATGTTCGCTTATGATTTTAAGTTTTTATTTTCTATTTTAAAATTAAGGTATGGTTGTCAAAACAAATTTGGTATGCAACAAATATTTTATGTAATTTTGTATCTTATTTTTATGGAATTTATTTCTTTATTTTTTTTAGTATCGTTTTAAGTGCTACTTAATTGAAAATAATTCTATTAACGCATGATGACTTTAATAATACTTGAATAGTTTATGCAATATGTTTTTACTTAAATACAAGTTATTTTAATAAATATTGCCCGAAGGTTATTAGTTTTAATGATAGATTTTGATTCTGTTACTTTCTCGTCTATCTAACATAGTGTTTCAAACACATACATATATTGTTCATTTTCACCCCTTTTGTTTCATTTTTTATTGTATAACTTATAAAAATTCCATAGTGTTAGACCCTAAATTATATTATATCCCTACTATTTTCTGTTTTATAAAAAATCATTAATATATTAGTCATCCGAATACATAAATTTCATTCAGATACATTATATATGATACCTTATAAACTTGTTTCTTGTGCTCAATATGGAATGGTAACATAAAATTGATCTTCTTTCCCAAAATAACGCATAACTGTTTTTTTTCACAAATCACGTTATACAGATTTTCTTTTCCCACAAATCACAAAGATTGATTTATATCCATCTAATCCAATCTATAACAGCCTCACAATATTCAAAAATTAATTTTTTATCTTCTCCTTCAATTCGAAATCTTGAAATCAAATCTGTCATCGTATATGATTGGACAAACAATTCACGATTTTGAATAATTAATTCAAAATAGTTGAATATAATAAATCGTTGAGTAATTTGAATTCAATATATCACAAAAATCTGATTGAACAACCTTGGTTGTTGCTACCATTGCTAACAAGAAATCTCTGCCAACTAGTAAGTTTTTATTCCCCTTTTTCATCTTTCCTTTAATAACATTTATTTAATTTGATTTTTGAAAAGTCATTCAATTTCTTGCTCAGAGAAAATTAATGAATATGAGAAGAAATCATTGGCGAAATGATAAAAAAGATCTGGAAACCAATCACATCGATATAAAGAACAATTCCCCAATTATTGGTCTTTTTTTGGGGATTTTAGAGATAACATCTTCAGAAATGTCCAAAAAATGATTCTTTATCAAGAAAAATGTTTGGTTACTCCTAGATATAACAAGAACTTGTTGATGGGACAAGTTATGACTTTATTGCAAAAGGTTGAAGAAGATGTTTTTTTTCTTTGTCATTTTGATGTTAATATCTAAGTCATGTATTGGCTCTAAACAACACGTGTCTATTGTAATTTTGAATCTATGAATTATGATGTGCTCATTATTTTGTATCTGAATATGATTTGTATAAAAGTGTGTCATTATAATATATTGTATAGGATACATGTAATAAATGGATTAACAATTCAAATGGATCAAATGCGCTTTTAATGAAGTATGTGTATATCAAATTAGTACAAATGTATCAGGCTATTATTGTGTATATTGTACATATAAATAGTGTAACAATCATGATATGTAAATTAATTGTTTTAATAAAAAAATAATGGTGGATGATACATTAATATATATACATCTCGGATTTTGTTGAATAGTTCTATCATTGGTTATTATAATGTTTCTAGTAGATGTTACAAGATGGTTACAAAATTGTGTCTCTATGTGTTAATTTGATTTTTTAAGAAAATACATTGTTTGCCTTAAGCGAAAATATGCAATTGTAGTAGATTTCAACTAGCTAAATGAGATACCTTGTGGACGTTGTGGACAGGAAGGATATATTACTCATGATAGAATACTATTTTTAAAATATTAAGTAAATTCCTAAGTATTATAATCTATTATTAAATACATTAGATAAGTAAAAATTACCCGTAAAATATTTGTTCTTAGATGTATACATTAATGTTTGGTAGTTATTAAGTATCATATAAATGTAATTTTAATTTTCCAAAGAATGAAAATGTATCATATACCTATTTTTGGGTTTGATACATAGTTCTCCAGTTATAGAACATTTTAATTTATGTATCAAGATTATTATTGGGTAAATTTACATATACATCGCTTTCTAAGTTGGGTAAGACTGAACAAATATTAAAGAGTGTAGATATATAACACACAACTAATTTGTTACTGGTATTTAACCGTACAAATTTGAATAAGATTGATAATACATTAAAGAACTTGAAACATGAAAATGATACATTGGGTAGTATTTATGTATCAACAACATTTATATTGAATGTGATAAAAACTAATAGAATTTTGAACAACGTTAGGGTTATATATCAACACCGTATATATGAATATGAATGATACATTACACAAAAAAAAGTAGACTATCTTAAGAATCAAAATAAATGAGATACATTGAAAATCAACTAAGGCATTATACATTAGTTTAAGAAACAAAAATCAACTAGACACATTAAAATTTGAATCCATATGTGTTATACAGAATGAAAAATAAAGAATAAAAAAAATCAACAATTTGATCCGCGGAAAGAAAAAAAATACAATGAAATCCCCCTCAATTTTATCTTTTTCTTATATCAACTTTCGTATCTTTTTTTTTCACTGTCAACAATGGAAAGAGATTTAACCAACAAAAGAGGATTCATTGGAAACAATTTTGTTAATGTCGATACATTTACTCTTTCACCTTCCCCTTATACATTTTGTGAAGGTGGAAATGGAGGAGATCCGATAGTTATCTGGAAAAAATTGTGGAGAGAAATTTACTTGAGTTGTTAAAAAAAGATATGAAGGGAACTTAGTTACAAGAGAGAGAACAAAATCTGAAAAATAAAAAGAATGAAGATAAAGATTGAGGGAGTGAAAATAGGAATGGACTGAGGAAGTGAAGTAGGGAGAGATTAATGGAGTGAAATTAGGAATAAAAACGTGTGATTTGCATATTAAAACTTTTTGTATCGGAACTGTGGGTTTTGGGAGGAGAAAGAGGGATTTTGGAGATTTTAAAATGGAAGGGAATAATATAAATTATAAAAAATAAAGGCGTTTATATAAGTAATTTATCCTTTTTTATTATATATACTTTATACAAAATGAGATTTAAAAATTTAATTTTAATATAAAAATAAGAGTTACATTATCATTTCTACGGCACTAAGCCTAAAAGATTTCTTCAAGCTAAGCATTCTATATTTATGGTCACTTTTCGAAGTGTTAAAATTCAAATAGTTGGTATGATGGAAATTTTTTTGTTGGACATTTTGGTTGTTTCTTTATGAATTCATTGATCCCTTAATTATTACTGTTAAATATTATTCCTCAAATTAAAATCATGTAAAAAATATATAGGAATGGAGTAATTAAGATCATTTTGTTTAAATTTTAGAAATAAAAGTAACACAATAATTCTATTAAAAGTGCAGTGTAAGTTAAAAGTTTAATTTTTTAAATGTTATTAAAGTATATTTATCAATTTATTTTTTATAGAAATTAACCGTCTATTTTTTTCTACCTTCAAACATGGACAAACGCTTTGAAATTTTTATCTACAAATTTAATATGTGTCATGTCTATATATAAATTTCTCTCTCTCTCTCTCTCTCTCTCTCTCTCTCTTTCTCTCTCTCTCTCTCTCTCTCTCTTTCTATATATATATATATATATATATATATATATACATACCCGGTCTCCAAGAAACTAAATCACAAAGACAAAGTGAACAATTTTATGGCACTTCCAAGAGAGTCTGTTAGCAGTTCTTTGGATAGATTCACTTCAGTTTAGAGAAGTGTCCCCAATCACCGCAAAGATGATGAGTCACTGAAGGAATACTTCTATGGGGGACAGGATGATAATAATAATGTGGTACTGGATACTATAGCGGGTGGTTTTTATGGGGAGTGAACTTATCCGAGATTGCCAAAAAGATAGAGAAAATCTCCAGAAATAATAAAGCCTGGAGTATTAGGATGTAAGATACTGGAAGAAATACTTTCACAGTGTAATCCACACATAGCCCAGTCGCAGATGAGATTCGTGAAAAGATGGCTCAAATAAGAACTGAGCTTGGGTTGGTATTAAAACATGTCACTGGGGTGCAGAAAAGATAAATGCAATGAACTACTTGTCTAAGCCACCACCACCAATTGATGAATATTATTATGAGGAGGATTCCTATGCGATAAATGAGCAGACATGGGGTTTCCGACCGAATGCCCAAGGCTCAAATCAGGGGAATTGGCGCTAAGGTCAAGGAAACCAATGTCGGAACTATGGTAACAATAACTGTGAGGGTAATTATGTCCGAGATGGAAATTACAACTACGACAACAACTTCAACAGGGGTAACTATGGTAACAGAAATGATAGGAATGAGCCCTATGTTCCTCCTCAAAATCATGTAGTTGCTCCTAGGAATGGTGGAGGTAGTATAACGTGAGTTGAGGATATGTTGCACAAAATGATGAGGAGGTTGGATGATAGATGAGCACACTAGAGAGTTGAAGAGTAATTTAGCGGATATTGGGCAAAAAGACGATACGCATGCAATATCGATTAAGTAGCTTGAGTGGCAAATGGCCCAATTATCTGCGACTGTGAACACATGGCAACCAGGAACTCTTCCTAGAAACACTCTCCTAAATTCAAAAAATAATGGACACTGTATGACAATCACTACTCGGGGTGGTAAGCAAACCATTGACCCACCTATGCCGTCTAATGAGGGAAAGGTGATAAAAGATAATGATAAAGTGATAGAGGTTATTGTGAAGTAGAAGATAACACTTGAAAAGATGCTGAAGTGCCTAAAAAGATAACTCGCATACGTAGACCACCATACCCCCTTTCTAAAAGATTAGTGAAAAAGACTAAGAATGGTAAATATCGGCGTTTTATAACAATGTTGAAGCAGCTTTCTATTAATGTCCCTTTGAGGATGATGATAGAATGCAGCATTGTAGTGCTATTGCTACAAGATCTCTAGTACAAAAGAAAAAAGATCTGGGTGCTTTCACTATTCCTGGTATAATCGGGTTATTACATTTTGCGAAAGCATTATATGATTTAAGGGCAAGCATAAATCTAATGCCCCTCTCGATTTACAAGAAGTTGGGTTTGGGTGATCCAAAGCCCACTTCGATGCGGCTACTAATAGCCGATCGAACAGTAAAAAGGCCTATAGGGATCCTCCACAATGTGCTACTAAAAGTGGAGTCGTTCATATTTCCAGCAGATATTGTTATTCTTGATTGTGAAGTCGATTTTGAAGTGCCTATTATTCTTGGGAGGTCATTCATTGCTACGGGTAGAGCCTTAGTTGATATGGAAAAGGGGCAGATGAAATTTCGGTTGAGCAATGAAGAAGTTACCTTCAACATTTTTAGGTCCATGAGGCAGAGTGGTGAGCTACAATTGGTATCTTCTATATCCTACAAAGTTGGTAAGTCACGACTTTTGATCATGGTGATGTTTGGTTTAAACCGAAGAAATATGAGTTAGACATGAAGAATTGTGAGTCTCCACCCGCAAAACCATCTATAGAAGAGGCTCCAAAGTTATAACAAAAAACTCTCCCACCTCATCTCAGGTATGAATTCTTAGGAAATGGTTACACTTTGCCAGTAATTATTGCATCAGACCTGAATGAACAACAAGTTTAGAGTTTGGTGAAAGTGCTAAAAAGGTTCAAAAGAGCTATTGGGTGGACTATTGCAGACATTATTGAGATCCCTCCTGGTATTTGTTCTAATAAAATCGAACTCATGCCCGACCATAAGCCAAGTATTAAGAACCAGAGACGCTTAAATCCACCTATGCAAGAGGTCGTGAAGAAGGAAATCATTAAATGGTTGGATGCCGGAGTAATATATCTAATTGTCGATAGTAGTTGGGTATGCCCTATTCAGTGTGTACCTTAGAAAGGGGGAATGACTGTAGTCCCCAATGAGAAAAATGAACTTGTTCTAGTGAGATCGGTTACTGGTTGGAGGGTGTGTATGGATTACCGTAAATTAAATGCATAGACCGAAAAAGCCTATTTTCCTATGCCCTTCATGGATAAGATGTGGGGTAAACTTGTCGGAAAAGGGTGGTACTATTTTTTAACTGATATTCGGGGTATAATCAGATTTATATTGCACCTGAAGATCAAGAGAAATCACCTTCACTTGTCCATATGGGACCTTTGCATTCAATAGAATGTCATTTGGGTTGTGCAATGCACCCGGCACATTTCAGAGATTTATGATGTCGATATTCTCCGACATGGTAGAAGACACTAGTGATGTTTTTATGGATGATTTTTCTGTGGTTGGTGAATCATTTGAAGGGTGTTTGAGCCATTTATCTGAGGTATTTAAGAGATGTGAAGACTGTAATTTAGTACTAAATTGAGAAAATGACACTTCATGGTGAAAGAAGTATTTTTGTGAGAATCATTCTCGGGTATGCAGGTTTTTTCTGGAGATTCATCAAAGATTTTTCAAAAATTGCGCATCCATTGTGAAAACTGATGGAGAAATATTGTAAATTTTATTTTGATGAATTATGTCTTAAAGCATTCGGTGAATCTAAAGAAAAATTGGTGTATGCACCTATCATTATTTCTCAGGATTAGAACATTCCATTCGAGATGATGTGCGATGCTAGTGTGGTTGCTTTTGGTGTGGTACTTGGACAAAGAATGAACAAAATCCTTCACCTCATTTACTATGCTAGTAAAACCCTAAATGATGCCCAGAAGAACTATACAGTGACTGAGCAAGAATTCCTTTCAATAGTCTTTGCTTTTTAAAAACATTGCTCTTATTTGCTAGGTACTAGAGTTATAGTGCATACTGACCATTCATCATTGACATATTTGATGGAAAAGAAGGATGCGAAACCAAGGTTGATTCATTGGGTATTACTGCTACAAGAATTTGAGTTTGAGGTGAGGGATAGAAAAGGGACCGAAAATTAAGTTGCCGATCACTTGTCCCATGTAGAAGATGAAGCTATGAGAGAGTTAGGGGATAAGAGTGATATTGATGATACTTTCACCGATGAGCATGTATTGGCTGCCTCACAAGACTTGATCATGGTTTCCAGATTTTGCGAACTATCTGGCTAGCGATATTGTTCCATCGGACTTGTCCTTTCATCAAAGAAAAAAGTTCATGTACGATGTAAAGAAGTTCTTTTGGGATTAACCATACCTGTATAGGAGCTGTGTCGATGTGCTTATTCGGCGTTGTGTGCCAGAAGTTGAGATGTTGAGTGTTTTAGAGGCATGTCATTCCTCACCCGTTGGTGGACATCATAGTGGTATCCGAACCGCTCATAAGATATTACAATGTGGTTACTATTGGTCAACTATTCATCAAGATGCTCATTTGTTTGCCAAAACATGTGATAGATGCCAAAGAGATGGCAGCATTTCAAGAAAGCAAGAGCTCTCTCTAAAACCCATTCTTGTGATTGAGCTATTTGGTTTTTGGGGTATTGACTTTACGGGTCCTTTGGTGAATTCTCATGGAATGAAGTATATTTTAGTAGCGGTTGATTATGTATCTAAATGGGTGGAAGCTACCGCCCTCACAAACAATGAAGGGAAAAGTGTCACTTCGTTCTTGAAAAAGAATATATTATCTCGATTTGGTACCCCAACGACAATTATTAGTGATGAGGGATCCCTCATTTGCAAAAAAATTTTCAAGAGATTATTGGAGAAATATGGGGTTCTCCATAATGTGGCAACTCCTTATCATCCTCAAACTAGTGGGCAAGTTGAAGTGTAAAATAGGGAGATCAAACAGATATTGTAAATAACAGTGAACACTAGTAGAAAGGATTGGTCAAGGAGCCTTGAGGATGCTCTTTGGGCCTACCGGATAGCATATAAGACTCCCACAGGTATGTCCCCATACCAAGTTGTATATGGGAAAGCTTGTCATCTTCCAGTTGAATTAGAGCATAAAGTCATATGGGCTATGAAGAAGTTGAAAATGGATTGGAACGAAGCTACAGAACAACGGTTAACTGGGTTGAATGAACTCGATGAATTTCGCTTGAAAGCTTATGAATGCTCAGCCCTGTACAAAGAAAAGTTGAAGAAGTAACATGACCTAAAAATTGAAAAATGACAGTTTATGGTTGGGGATTTGGTGCTTTTATACAATTCTAGGTTGTGCTTGTTTCCGGGCAAGCTTAAGTCCAAATGGACTGACCCTTACTTTATTACACAACTACTCCCTCATGGAGCAATTGAGTTGGAAACCAAGGAGGTTGTCCGTTTTAAGGTTAATGGACAAGGAATAAAAATTTATTTCGAGCATATTGAATCGGCAAATGAAGTGATCGAGGCATACCATCTTGATGAAGTCTGAGTAATCAAGTGGCTTCAGTCGTGCCGCAACGTTAAATCAGACGCTGGTTGGGAGGCAACCCAATACGTAGCACATCACCATGAAATTTTGCAAAAAATCACTCCGCAATATTCACTAACAGATACATCAACGGACTATCACCTTGCGATGCATCATCGCATGAACCCGTCATGCCAAGTACTTTTTTCATTTATTTTCAACGGACATAGGCGACGGACCTGCACAACCGTCAAGGATGTCAGAGACCCTTGTCCCTTGTCCCAAGGGTCTCCATTTTTTTGTAAGTTTCCACTAACGGACATCTACGATGGACCGATGCATAGTCGACGGTCCGTCCTGGAAAACCGTCATGACGGTCAGAGACCCCTTACCTAAGGGTCTCCATACTTTTTCTAAGTGCCCCACGATGTACATCGACAATGGACCATCATTATCACGACGGTCCGTCCTGCTTATCCGTCATAATTGTCAAAGACTTTCCTTATGAGGGTCTCCAAATAAACAATGTTGAAGTAAGACATGACAGACCCCATGAAGGACAGTCATACTCATGACGGGCCATCACCTGGTCCATTGTGTTTCGCTGCTACTCCAAAGATGTGGAGACAGCGAAAGGCACGACTGATAGTGTTGTTGCTAATGAGGACACTACTGAAGGTGTCCAGACTATAGAGGTAGTGGGTTACGGGGAACCAGACCTACCAGCTTGTTGATCGCCGACGCTCTTCGCCTCCGATTTGCTTCACCTACCACTCTCGTATTTCAATTTTTTTATGCATTGGGGACTATTGAATATCTTTTTGTTGGGGGTGGGGTAAATGGAAAGTGAGTGCTAGGGTGAAGTATGAGTAGCCCAATTCACGATCCTCCTTTGGGGTTTTCTTGACAGTGTTCTTTTTTCCCCCAAAAGATTGATTACTTTTTTATTGTTGAATCGGTATGTTATATCTTGTGTACGTAGTATAAATCTGAAGCATAATGGCTAAAACAAATATGATATCCCGATATGAAAATGATGCATGACTAGGCATAGTAATTTATAAATGTGTGGCACTAAACATGACATAGAGATAAACTACTACATGACCTTGAATCTAAGACTCGAACTAGGTGTCTAATAATTTGGGAATGTAATGAATTTCAGGTGAGTGTGAGGAAAATTTGAAGTATCCACCATTGATACTGAGCTAAAACTTGCCTGGTTAGTCTTGCTAAAATTAAGAGAAAATGAACAATTGGGAAAGGATGATAGGCCTTTGTTAGAAATAGTCAATCATAGGCCCGAATAAAAAATAGAAAACCAAATGAAGTTAATCCCGTATTGATCCAAATCATTTGAGCCTAAAAACAGATCTTTCTTTTTCACCCCAACTGATCTTCTCTGTGAACAATGTTTTGGCCCTGGTCCCTCCTTGGACATGTGCATTTCAGTTTATGCCAAAAGCATAAGTTGAGGGTGGCTAATGTAGAAAACAACCTTGTCGTGGCCTTGACCCAACCGTGGGTATTGTGAACCTTGACTCATGGCAAAATCATGAGTTGAGGGTGACCGTTATAAGGAATACTTCGGAACGTGGGGTTGAAAGAATGAAGAGATGGAAAGAACAAAACATAAAAAAAAAGTCACTTACATATAAGGATAAGAAAGGGAAAACAACAAGATAATAAGAAAATTGAGAAATTGGGAAAAATCAAACAATAAAAAGGTGGTACGTCTAACCGATATATTAAGGAGGCAAAAATTCACTAAACTATACCTAAATATACCCTACCTAACCCTGAGCCTATGTTACAAGCTAAGAAAGTCCTATCGTGATCCTAAAAGTTGTATGGCGAACTTAAAGCAGTGAAAATAAGGGCAAGCTTGTGCCAATATGTATGAATGAGTGGTGAATTTGTTCTGAGAGTGAGTGTTGAAAAGTAATTCTTATACTCAAACTGAAATCATTGTATGAAAAATGAGGATGTTGTTTTGAAGTGAGGACACTAGTTGCAATACCGGAAATATTAGCTACTCGATTACAAATTGAAGACGATAGATGTCAGTGTGTGGTGAGTCTGTGTCATGGTCTGGATCCACATAATTCAATCCTAATAGTGATAACATGGATAAACATGATGAGAATGATCTATGTTGATATCCAAATGATTGCGAAAGCTAAAATATGGATACTCATGTACAAAGATTTTGTAGTGAGTCATATTGCGTCTCTTGAAGACAAATAACAAATTTAAGTTGAAGGTTTACACGTATATGTGTCAAACTAGGTTCCCAACCTTTGAATAACTCAAAAGGCGTCATTGTAATTTCCTTGGTTGGAACTCAATTTAATATATATGTTGTTGTCTTAAGATATTCAATCCACAAGGACTTAGGTAGCTTAAAGCTACTTATCATACTATGCACCATGTCCAATGATGTTTGGTTGGTTTCTTCTTTCTTCTACACCATTCTGCTTCGGAGAACCAGGCATAGCATATTGGACAAAAATCCCATTTTGTTGAAGAAACATCGCAAACAGACCTTGTTCTTGTATATCTTCTGTATATCTACCATAATACTCTTACCAACTCTATCATTTATCATAATCTGAATTTGTTTTTCGCATTGTTTCTCTACTTCAGCCTTGAAAAGTTTAAACGCTTCTAATGCTTTGCTCTTATTATCAAGCATGTAGATATATATATATATATATATGTATATGTATATATATATATATATATATATATATATATATATATATATATATATACACACACACACAGTGAGTAATCATCTATAATGGTGATAAAGTATTTCTGACCATATGTGTCCACGTTTGGACAACATATATCTGAATGTATGATTTCTAATACGGTTAAACTCCTCTTGGCACCATTCTTTGACTTGTTGGTCTGCTTGCCTTTAATGCAGTCCGTACATCTATCAAAATTAGTAAAGTAATGTCCCAATCTCTTAATTCTATCGATGGAGATATGTCCCAATCTCCAATGCCATAAGATAAAGGAATCTTCATTTATAACACATCTTTTGATGCCAATTTGTACATGCATAACAATATGAGTGGAATCATTTTGTAAATTAAGAGAGAAAACATCATCAAACAATGTGTCATATCCAATAAGTTTAGATTTATAAAATAGTTTGGAATCCCTTTCTAGAAAGAAGGAAAATTCCAAAGGTACAAGTCTTGATACTAAAATTAAATTCCTAAAAAAATTAGGAACATACAAAGTCTTTTTCAACTCTAAAATAAATCCACTACTAAAAACTAAATTGCATGTCCCAATAGCTTTCACATGCGACTGCATCTTGTTTCAAGAATAGATGTTTTGCTCAGCTACCACTGGCTTCCGCAGGTTTCTTAAATCATGTAAGGAATTCGTAATATGGATTGTAGAAGCAGAATCAATCCACCACGTGTTATGATTAAAATAAATCATATTATCTTCAGTACAAACAAGAGATATAGAAGTACCTTTCTTAACAAGCCATTGTTGCAACTTGACACAATCCTGCCTTATGTGCCTCTTCTTTCTACAAAAGCGACACTTGGCTTCATTTCATGTCAGCTTCAAGTGGTGCCTTTCCTTTAGACCTATTGTTGGCTTGATTGTTCTTCTTTTCTTTAGTACTCTTGAATGAAATTTCTCCTGCTTCCATTAGTAGTCGACCTTCCTCTTGAACACACATGACCATGAGTTCATTAATAGACTATTTATCGTTATCTGTGTTATAAGAGATGTTAAAGGGACCATACTGTGCAGGTAGAGTATTAAAGATATAGTTCACATGAAAAGTTTCAGACATTTATACTACAAGAATCTTTAGTTGAGCCACTAAGTCTCGCATTTTCAAAACGTGCTTAAGCACATTTCTTACACTAGTGAGCCTCATTGATGAGAATTTCATAATTAAGGTGCTGGAAAGTGCCTTATCTAAAGTCTCAAACTATTCGTCAATAGCCTTCAGTAATGTGTTGACATTGTTATGCTGTTCGAATGAACCATGAATACTAGCAGAGTTTTTGGTCTTAATGAACATAACACTTGAAGGGTTAGAGCGTTCACATTATTCATGAAGAAAAATCTCATCTTGAATGTTGATTTCATTAATAGGTGGCTCGTGTTTCCTGATAAGATAATCAATAACCATACACCGTAAGTGAAGGAGAATTCTCTCCTTTCAAACCTTATAGTTCTCACCATTAAGTTTGGGAATATCACAAATATCAGAAAAATTTGCATGTTGCATAACTGCAAAAAAGTATACGTACATACTTAACATAAATTTGAGGCAATTAATATAATGTTGAATATACTGACACAAAAATTGCCTGTGGGCTAAATTTTTAATTCAATTAGATTCAAAATTGTGATAAAATTATCAATTTAGTAGCATTCATAATAGCTCATAGGTGATCACAAGTGAGAACACTCCTTTCGATTTAGAAACACTTTGATCATTTCATATTATGATAATGAGAACTACCTTTCAATCATATAACAATCATAACGTAACATACATTCATGATTCATATCTAAATAAAGATTATAGAGTTATGGATAAGGAAACTTATCATCAACACCAAAACAATAAATATTAGCTACAACATCATTACTATCCAAATAGTTCATCTTACAGAATTGACTTCAAGAAAGACCCCACATTCATATCTTCTTGCCCTTAATTTGACATTATTTTAAAATCTACCAAGAAGTGATAATAAATACATGAACCAATGTAATTCATGAAGCAATACTATGATTAAAACTAATACGAGAAATTAACATGTTCTACATCTTCACAACACACCGTACAAATTCATGGTTTTTATGAAATTGTGCAAGAACATAGGTCCATGGGAATATTGAGTAAATGACAAGAATTCACCATCATTATATAGTTAAACAACATTAATTTATCAAAATTCACAATGAACAATTCCTAATTAGTTTTCGAAGAAGACCCATGCATGGGGAAACCCCTAGATTTGGGAAAGTTTGAAAACCATATTTGAAGGGACCTCTTGGGGAAAAGAATCCCAAGAGTTAAAGAAACCATACCTTAAATATGATAAAGACACGAATTTGTGTAGAAATACTTGGAGGATTGGCATTCTTCTTTAATCTCTTAAAGCTCTTCAATGGAGGTTGGGTAGAGATATAATTTAGAGAGAAGTAAGAATGATTTTTTGTTTCAAGTAAGGATTTGATTTGGATGGGTAAAAATAAATTGAACCTGACCTAAAATAAATATATACTCCTCCTCTACAATACCCAAAAACAAACCTTACTTAATTAGACCTTTTTGTTAAGTCAGATGGACTTAAAATATGACGCAACCAAATCTGGGACATGGCTGGGCATCACGGGGGCACCTCCAAATTCTTTTTTGAAATTTATTTTGAGGAAGAGAGATTCGTATCTGTCCCACGCTGCGAGGCCATTTTTCCATTTGAGTGCTGGCTGCACAACGCGCAGGCACCCTCAAAAAAGGGTTGTTATGCTTGCTTTTTTGGCAGCCTTCTCGCCAACGCTTGAGCCCATTTCAAGGACCCATATGGTGGTCCTTGGGGTCCATTACTAGAAGTTTTTACCCTATAAACATTATTTTACCTATTTTAATGTTTTTTACACGGTTTAAACTTCATACACTCCCAAACATTCACAATACATAAGGACATCTACTAGTTCAACTTCTCTAGTGTCACGATGTCATAGTCGTCCTTTTAAATTTCGGATCTAATACTTCTTAATTAAGTTTATTAAATTATTATAGGCTTGGAGACATAAATCAAAACATTTTTCTATAGGTGAGAGTCTAGTCTAGGTCGTACAAATTTTGGGGGTGTTACAATATCCCCCCGGGAGCATTCGTCTCTGAATGACACCTTAAATCTCTTATAGGGACAAGAAAGAGACTCAATACTAGAAGACCAAAAACAAAAATATCATAGTGATTCAAAGCTCATAGGAGGAATTCTAAACTCCTTTCAACACATAATCATATCACTAAAACATAGGAACTTAATGCACTATTATCACATAGAAAAGCTAACGATTTTGCCTCACATAAGGAGGAACTCCCTTATCCATTTACATATGAGGTCAATGTTAAATTCAAAGAGATGAAATAATATCTTCTGAAAGTAACACAAAGCATGCTCAATACAACTCTCATGAAGAAAATATAGCACACTACATAAAATTGCAAGTTAACCATGCGAACATATTACATGAAAACTAACTTTAGGCAAGAATTTCTACAAGGATATGCACATACAACGAATTAATGTCATGGTCATTAATGCAAATGACTCTCGATTTTTACCAAATTAAGATGAACTAGTAATCTCAACCTTGGCTAGGTGTAGGAGGAAAGATATGAGGGTAGCGGCATTTCATGTGGGCCTCGCCTCCCATGTTCCACCCTCTACTAGATGGTTTCTCCATAACACATTTATCGGAGGAAAACTCTTTATTACTCAATTTCTTGACTTCACGATCTAAGATCTCAACTAAACCTCTTTATAATAAAGAATATTATGATACCCTAAGCATTCTAACAGGTGAATACACTATGGGTCACCTGTACATTTCTTGATCATCGAAACATGGAACACCTGGTGAACTGGGCCAATTCATTTTGTATTTTGAACACATAAGAAACTTTGTTGACTCTATTTAAAATTTCATAAGGGCCCACATACCAGGGACTAAAATTCCCCTTCTTGACAAACCTCATCACCCATTTCATGGATGAAATCTTTATGTAGACCCAATCACCTACTTCAAACTCAAAGTCTCTACTTCTATTGTCCGCATATGACTTTTTCCCACTATAAGATATATTTAAACTACTATTGCTGCCTTTAAGATATTTTTAAACTATCTCTTATCATTCAAACTTTTTTGTGGCATCATAGACTTCCTCGGGGCCGACAATAGAAAACTTACCCACTTCTAACCACACAATCGGAGAATGGAACCTCCGAACATATAGTGCTTCCAATGGTGCCATGGTAATACTCGAATGGTCGCTATTGTTGTAGGAAAATTATATCAAAGGTAGGCGGTCATCCCAATTACCTTTGAAGTCAATGAAACACACTCTCAACATTTCTTCTAGGAATTGGATAGTGTGTTCGATTAGCCATCCATTTGAGGGTGGAAAGCGGCACTAAATTTCACTTGAGTATCAAGATGACATTGAAAATATCTCAAAAGATGGGAGGCGAATTGGTCACCTCGATTAAAAATGATTGTAAAAGGGGCCCACACATCTTTACAAACTACTTAATATACCATCTATCATACTCTTCCGCCGAATAAGAGACTTTGACGGGAAGGAAGTTGGCTGACTTAGTCAACCTATCCACTATGACCCAAATGGAGTCATGTTGCCTACGTGTACGAGGCAACCCTACAACAAAGTTCATGATGATATCTTCCCACTTCCAAGTAGGAACATCAATATCTTGAGTTAGATCCCTCGTTCCTTGATGTTATCTTTAACTTGTTGGCAATTTGAGCATCTAGCAACAAGGTTTTCGATGTACTTTTTCATCACGTTCAACCAATAAATCTCGTCTAACTCACGATACATTTTGGAGGTATCCGAATGAATGGGATATCAGGAACCATGAGCCTCTTCCATGATTTTCTCCCTTAAGCCATCCACGTCCGACACACACAATCTTCCTTGATACCTAAACACTTCATCTTGCTCTTCGGTGAAAGACCCATAAGATATACTAATAACTGATTTCTTCGACTCCATCAATACACGATTAAGATGTTTCTTATATTTAACCTCAACCATTAAGATGATTCGGAGTTATGACAAACCTTGAATCCATCTTATGGAGATTCTTCTAGTAGAACACCAAATCGGGCCAAGCTGTGCACATTTTTTACTAACTCATTCTTATTATCGACCACTTGAGTCATAAAATCCATAAACACTTGACTCAAAGCATCCGCAACAACATTAGCTTTCCCGGGTTGGGAAAAAACACTCGTATCATATTATTTTAAAAATTATAACCACTTTCTTTGGCGTAAATTCAAGTATTTTTGAGTGAACACATATTGGAGACTCTTGTGATCGGTGAACACAATAGCATGTACCCTATCAAGACTGTGTCTCAAAATTTTCAAGGCAAACACTACCACTGCTAGTTCAAGGTCATGAGTTGGGTAGTTTTTCTCATGAACCTTGAGTTACCTTAAGGCATATGCTATCATTTTTCCATGTTGCATGAGGAAACAACCCAAACCTACTCAAGAAGCGTCATAATAAATCACAAACCCTTTGGTACCCTCCGATAAGGTCAACACCGGAGCGTAGGTGAGTTTGTCTTGAAATTATGAAGCTCTTTTCACATGATTCTGACCATTAGAACTTTGAATTCTTTTAGTTAAAAGCTATTAATGAAGATGCGATAGATGAAAATTCCTCAACAAACCTCCTATAGTAAATACCAAAAAGCATCAGATGTTCGTAGGTCTCAAATGTCTAGGACAATTTTTTACCACATTCGCCTTCCTTGAACCAACCTCTACCTCTTCACTAGAGATAATCTGACCAAGAAAAGCAAACCGATATTAACCAAAATTCACTTTTACTAAATTTTGCAAAAAGATGGTTATGCTTGAGGACTTGCAAAACTATCCTCAAATGGATCTTATGTCCATTTTCAATCTTAGAGTATATCAAGATGTCATCAATGATTACAATCAAAAAGAAATCAAGATAACTTCTAAAAACATGGTTCATAAGGTCCAATAAGGCTTCCAGGGCATTTGTTTGACCAAAATCCCAAATTACTGGACCTTCTCTAACGGGCCTCTCATCTTTCCATTTTTCATACCAAACTTGAAACACATCTTTAAGTTGATAGGTGGATAGTTCCACCATTTCTTGAGAAGAAACCCACATAGCATCTATCACCTTGAACACTTAATCAATGAACCCTTGCGGGCCCTCCTCCATTATGGAACAAAAGAAAGTAGGCGAATTAATCTTTGTGAAATCTCTAATTCTAGAAGCGGTAGTGCCAGTATTGGGGTTCACATAAACCATATCCCTAGCAACTTGAGTGGATAACACTTAGATTGAAGATATAAATAGTCGCCCTTATCTAAATATTAGAAATAACCCCTTCTTCAATTGGAACTTGAAGGTGTTGAGGAGCTTGAAGGGGAACCTTCTCAATGACATTTTCCTCCTCGGCCCTTCGAGCATTGTTCTTTCTTGTATTGATTACCTATAAGCACAAGAAAAGGATTACAATAATAGACCTGGATAGAGTTAAGACTCATAGGTACGACTAAGGAATAAAAAAAGAGTGAAAGATCCTAAGCATCTCATAGAATCTTATTCATTAGTGTGGGGAGCTTTACACCCATGAACAAGACTCTACTTTACCTGGTATTTTGTGACATCAGACCTACATTATTCTCAAACTTATGCTCTGATACCAAGTTTGTAACGACCCAAAGTAACCCCTAGGCATTACTTCGTCCTCAAGGAGGACTTAGAGAAGCCCTAAATATTCTATTTTGCATGTATCATAGAAAAAACGTGGAAAACTATAAAACTTTTATTTTGGAAGTTCACTTCGTTTGATATATAAAAATAGAGTCTCTATTCGTCATTTCATGCAATCTAAACATAAAAATATAGAAAGTTGGAACGTATCCCATACATCAATGAGAACATATCGAATTAGAAATTACAATATTGTCTTTCAAACATAACAAAACTAGAAGTATAGAATAGGCGGCTTCGTCTTCAAACATTAGAACTCTCTAATTTAGAGAAGAAAGTTCCAAGTATCCATGAAAAGCGACCTTGATTCCTTAATGGACCAAACATAAATTGTTGAGGAAAAGTGTAAGAAAATACGGGTTAGTACATCACACGTGTTAAGTATGGATTCTATGCATAATAATCATCAATACATGTATACAAGGACATTTTAGAAAAAAACATGCTTTTTACCAACTAAATTCAATTTATACGTAAAGTGAGAATCATAAGCTGACCCAACATGATATCAACCCAACATGTAACTTGTGCAATGCAAAGAATAGAACCCTATAACCCTATTCAAAAATAAGTGTCACATGATGCAACCTACATTATAGATACATTCATAATCTCACATTTCATCATAACATGATATATTCGTAAGAATCATAAATAACTTACAATACAAGTCATAATCAACATAATCATAAAAGGACACTTCTAGAACCATTCTTTAGGTTTTCCCAACTGAAATGTGTAAGAGAAGTCCCATGCCCCATACCCTTCATAACACTATGTAGGAAACCCGCAAGAGAGCCTTAATGAAAGTCTGTACATTTCCTTTATTAATTTACTTGTACATTAAGTAAAGAGGTTGCAATAATATACATTAGACAATGTGAGCTACATTGATTCCGGTCTTCTACTCCCACGCCGAAAAGAGACGGTTTACATTTTCCTAAGGTGTAACCTTTAGTACATAGCTACCTAGGTTGATCCACTAAGCGACAACCATATGTGGAAAAAGAGTTAAGGGTAAAGCACATAGTTACTAGAAGCCCTAACTTTCTAAACATGTGGTTTTTCATCTTATGAGACAACACATACATTGGGAATTCGAACTTGAGAAACGTGAAGAAACCCATGTGGGGAGGTGGACTTATTAAACGTAAGACCCCCATCTAATTAATACTCCCCCGTCTATTCCCATTAGTAATATTCTTTATTAATGTTATAAGTTCATATTAGACCTATGTAAACATCTTATCATAATAGCTCTTAGGTGATCACAAGTAAAGACAATCCTTTCACATTAGAAACACATTAACCAGTTCATTATAACCATAGGAACTACCTTTCAATAATATAACCATCATAACATAACATACATTCGTACTTTATATCTAAATTAAGAATATAGAGTTAAGGATGAGGGAAACTTGGCATCAACACCACCATAACATATTAGCTACAACATCATTACTATCTAAATAATTCATCTTACATAATTGACTTCAAGAAAGACCCAACATTCATACCTTCTTGACCTTCATTGGAATCATTCTTAAATAACCCAAGAATGCATAATCAATATATAAACTAGGGTAATCCATGAATCAATACTATAATATACACCGATAAAACCAATTAACATGTTCAACATCTTCACAATTCACCATATCAATTCAAGGTTCTTACAAAATATGGGATGAACATGAGTCCATGAGAATATTGAGTAAATAACATGCATCAACCATCATTATATACTTAAAAAACATTAGTTGATCATAATTCACAACAATGGATTACTAATTTCATATTTCGAAGAAGACCCGTGTATGAAAAAAAAATACATTTGGGGAAATTAGAAAACCATCTTTGAAGGGACCTCTTGGGTAAAAGAATCCCACAAGTGAAAGATATCATACTTTAAATATTATAAAGCCACGAATTTGAATAGAAAAGTTGAGGGAATGGTCTTCTTGTTCAAGCTTCAAAACTTTTTCAATGGAGGTTATGTATAGATAGAATTTTTTTTTAAAAAAGTGAAAGTGATTTTTGATTTCAATTCGAGATTTGATTCGTGTGGGTAAAATGAATTAAAAGTGACCTAAAATCAGTATATACCCCTCCCCTAAAATACCCAAAATACACCTCACTTAATTTGTTCTTTTTCTCAAGTCAAATTGTCTCAAAAACTACGGAACCAAATTTGGGAAATGGCTGCGCATCGCGGGGGCACCTTCAATTCTTATTTTGGAATTTAATTTGAGTCAGGGAAATTCGTGACAGACCCTATTCGTGAGGAAATATATCCCCTTTGAGTGTTTGTTGTGCGACTCACACGCACCCTCAAAAAGGGGTTGTTGTGCAGGCTTCATTAGTAGCCTCCTCGCTAACACTTGGGCCATCCTCAAGGACCCCTAGGGTGGTCCTTGGTGGGTCTTTATTAGAAAATTTGAGCCTTTAAAAATTTTGTTACCAATTTAAAGTACTTTTACATGTTTTAGACTTCATACGACACTCCTAAACCTTCAAAGGACATAAGAACGTCTACTGGTTCAATTTCTATAATTTCCAGACGTCATGGTCGTTCCTTGACGTTTAGTCTCTAATGCTTATAAATCAAGTTTATTACATTTTTAGGCCTGCAAACATCATTTTAAACAATATATAATAAGTGATCCTCTACTCTAGGTCGTACAAATTTTTGGGTTGTTACAGTAGCCATTACATTCACACATATTTTAAAAATAATTTCTTAAATGTCAGGGAATTGACATTCTTCTAAGAATCATATCATGAAGAATAGACGTTGTTTCCATGGTAACTTCTTCATTATTTGTGCTCTAACATAACGAGACTTTATTTGAATAATTTTTTTATTTTGGTTAGCATAATTTGATCAAGATATATTTCAATATTTTTATTACAAAGTTTTCAGTAAATGTTACTATGCTCATATACACTAAACCATTAATGCATTTTTGCCTTTATTTTTCTTTTATCAAGTATTTAGGTGCAAAAAGTTTTCCAAAAAGGATTGATCAACCAAAACTCTACCATTTGGAGCATGTAATTTTGTATGAGACATTTCTGATCTAAACCAAGTCTTTTTTTATGTTCTTTCCTCGATTCGCGTTCTCCCAACTAGCTTTCACTGAAGGTTGATGTAATGTACCTCACAGTTTATAATTTAAAATCAAGTTAAAGTTATATGTACATTGATAACATGTTACATTTATGTGTTGTAGTAGGTAATCTAATCTTAAATTTAATATCACGAGTTTGACTAGTTACTTGTAGATATTTTTTAGTGACTTGATAGAGTAAAAACATTTTACATTGTCATTGTATATAAGTTAAAAACATTATAGTTTTAGAGTTTAACCGCTATACATATCGATTATTTAATGAATAATATGCTCTATCAATAGCAATTCATACAAATTAAAAAATATCTACAAGTAATATTTTATTGTAATGTAATTTGTAATCCTTAATGTAATGCAATTATACTTGTTACAAAATTGTAAAACTTACTAACCTTTTTCTCGTTTGAGTTTGTATATGTTTTCAATACCTTGAGAGAATGGAAGATTGGTGAAGCTAGATATAATCGGGAAGACCCAAACTTTGTTGACCAAAAATTTGACAAGATCGAATATTTGGGACTAACAGAGTATTAGGTCACAGTATTTGAAAATGATTATTTGAGATCATTTTCTTAAAGAAAATGCGGGCATTATTCCCTTCACTTTCAAGGATGAGAGTTGAACCTTCTGATAATTTTAATGTAGAAGAAGTATTGGATTTGGATGAAGAACTTTTGATGTCCTTACAAACATCACCAAGGATAAAGTATATCGTGACACCTCATTGTCAAGATGCATAACTTTTCTTAAGAAGCAGAGATTCTAATTTTTATCCTATAGAATATTTCAAATGATTTTAATGACTTTTACTTTCGTTTCATGCTTGTACTTGTGATATTTTATGGGGATCTTCTTTAATATGATATTTTGATTATGGATGAACTATTATTTTCTTTGTACTTTTCCATTTGAAGACTTGTTGTTGTTCAACCATATGAGAGATTATGTTAAGCATGTGACATAACAAAATTATAAGTCAATAATATATATAGAGATAAGTCAACACTATAAAAGGAAACACGACTTAGTCATTAAAAGATTATTCTAAAGTTATGCATACTCAAGTGCAAAGTAGATAATATCACTAGTAGGCATTAGACTAACCACATGCAAGCTTATTAGCTATGTGGTGGATGGTGGGAAAAATCTTAAGGTTGTAAATTTTGGAAAATCCCAAAATTATGAAACTGATGCTTGAGAAATCCTCAATAAACACTTATCGATAAATCTCACAGATTCATTAAGCGTGTCAAATCTGTGCAACAAATAAAACGATTTCTCAACATTTTCATATCAAAAATTATTTTCATCAACTGCATTTGCATATATTTTGGTCAATTTATCACTGTCTTTTTTTCATCTATTACAATGTATCTATTCTAATAATTTTCATATTTCGCAAAATTTGCATATCCAAAAAAAAATTTGTCAACTATGTTAACAAATATTTTTGGTATCACACTCTTTTTTAACTATGAATTCACCAAAATTTAATATTTGAAATGCATTATGGTGTCCGAAAAAACTTGGACCAAATTGAAATCATGGAGATTAAGTTTGGATTTTCAAATTGTGTTGCTTACTCATCAAAGTGAAGTATCTTTTTTATTTTAATGAAAGTGCATGTGACGCCCCGAGCCTACATCCTAAATGTGATCGACACTTGAGAACCATTATTGCCTCCAAGCGAACCCTTGGCATGACTGAGCACTCATCGGAAGACTTTCCACACAATAAAAGAGCCTCAAAAGCAAAATCTACTCAATTTTATTAAAAGAGATAACTTATAATGTTTAAAGACATTCACTATCCGAAATGAGGCAACTCAAGTACTAATATTTAACAACAAAATTAAAAAAGAGTCACGAACTGTACTGTCTATATATGAAATCGCTAATACTATGATAGATGTCGAGACAAGACCCTCAATAACCCTAACAAAACTGAAATAATAGAAATAGAGGGATCATATACAAGAAAGTAGGCTCACTAAAAAAAACATGAACAACATTGGATCAACTGAATGTTGGTTGATTATCCAGATTCCCGATATTTGTATCATAAAAGATGCAGGATAAATGGTGTTAGTACACTTAATGTTGGAGAATTCAATGGATAATACAAAACATGACATAAGCTTACACTTGAACTGAAGAAAAAACATACCTCGTCTCAACTCAATTAAAACTTAATTCAAGTCAATATAAAACCAACGAAAAAAATGTGATATAGAGAAAATCTTTTAAAAAGGTAAATACAACTCAATATATTGCAAAATACAATTATAACTCAGTCTGTAGGTAAAAAAAATCTATTTGGGGTGATACTCTAATCGAAAACAATCACTATGAGCTATTAGATGATACCTCCTCTTGCACATTGCAAGAACTTATACCTCACCAAAGTATAATGCATCCTTAGCTAAGTTATCCACTAAGCTATTCTTAAAGAGCAATATGAGATCATCTAAAAAGTAAGAACCTTTCTACCAGTGTTTGTTGTATCATTTATGAGGACTTTGAGTCTTATGAACTTGTGAATATCGGTGCTCCGTACTACTCCCACTATTTACTGAGCTCATGTATTTTAAAACATGTCCTCATCCTCAAACAGTGAGATTATTACTCAAAAAATTTCAATTAAAAGAGAGAGTACTAAAAACTCATCATAAACCCATTATGTAACCATTGTTTCCCCTCATTTTAAATGTTAAGACATTTAATAACTGGGAATACTTAGGCCTCATATATTCATTTGTAAAAATGAAACTCAAATCTACTATCCTCATACTTAGTTACTCAAGTATTAAAACAATTTTAAAATTTTGTAAAAAGACATCTCAGAACGACTCGAAAGACTCCGAAATTTTATTCTGAACTCCATTTGAATTTGAATTATGAATTATGAATTGAAGAGTTATGATTTATAATATGAGGGATGTACTAATGAATATGTGGGGTTTTATATTTGATAATAGAATGTAAGCGAAAATACATACAGGCAGAAAAGACATAACGTGAAGAATTATTTAAAGTATTTGTCATGACATATTTTTTCGGATTGTAGAGTCTGTGCGCTCTCCGCGACGTTGAGAGAGGGGTACTTTAATGGGGACTTAAATTGAGAGGATGTCCGTGATGGACCTTGACGCTTAGTTTTCCTCGATCATTTCTTCCTCTCCTTGACTCGATTAAACTTATACCTACTGAAATTCTGAGTTTAAAGAATTTTTACATCCCAAAACATTCTTAGCGAAATCCACAATAGAAACAACCAATGTACTCAACACATTCACAACTCTCTCCTCGAACTCAAAAAGAACATCATTCTCTATGAATAGAGCACAAACCTCAAGAACTCTAAGCATTCAACCTCAAGAATATAATTACATATAAAATCACATGATTGGAGTGTGGATAAACAAAACAAACAGAACGGGACTTACATTCCCAGATTTTGTGAAATAAATCCTCGATTCGGAAGAAACCTTTATTTTTCTTTATTTTATCCTCTTTCGCTATTCTTGAACTCCTCTCAAAACCATATAAGTAAATTAGGATTGTAAAAACTGATCTAAT
Organism: Solanum lycopersicum; assembly: GCF_036512215.1. NCBI lineage: Eukaryota > Viridiplantae > Streptophyta > Magnoliopsida > Solanales > Solanaceae > Solanum > Solanum lycopersicum. The sequence continues at coordinate 49,713,871 of NC_090810.1, read as the reverse complement.
TGAATTTTGACCCGTAAAATAATACTAAAATTATTTAAAGCTAATGGGGTAAGGAAAAGATCAAAATGCCCCTCACTAATTCGGGAAACTTTTCTTAACTAGACAAACTGACTTCAAACAGACATATCCCTTCATTTGAACTCAAAACATAGCAAACTCAGTGACATTCAAAAGAGGATTCCCATAGTATTCATTTGATATATAATGAGCCACAAAGTTGATCATGTAGTGGAATTAATTACCATTTCAAGTATACTCAAAGTTCACATCTTAAGCATGACTTCAAAAATTCCCAAATTGGCTCTTTCCAAATTAGTTCGTTTTATTTTTAGCTCTTTCTAAGGTGGCATATTACAATATATCCCCATTGGGACATTCTTCCTCAAATTATATCACTCTAATGTAGAACTAAGGGTCATAATATTTAACACCCAACTAAAACACCCAACAAAACATTTAAACATACAAAAGTACCAAGAAAAAAATTAGTACTTTGATTTGAAGATTCTCTGGCAGCAAAGAGATGTGTGTATCTCTTCTTCATATCCACCTCAGCCTCCCAAGTATCTTTATCAACAAATTATTTCTTCCATAAGACCTTTTTGATGTGACCTCGTTATTCCTCAACATTTCAACATAAAGATCAAGAATCTAAACTAAAATCTCTTCATAAGATAGGATGTACTAAGAAAAAATGTTTTTATTCTATTTAAGGAGTGAAGGATAGCCCATAGACTTATTCAAAATTAAAATTTGAAATACTTGGTAGACTGCTGCAAACAATGGCAGTGGCTCCAACTCATAAGCTATATGACCCATCTTTATAAATATATGTTTTAAGGGCCAATATACCAGGGACTAAGCTTCTCACCAATTCTCAGAACACCCTTCATGGGTAGAACTTTCAAATAAAATTAATCATCCACCTATAAATCTAAGCCACTTCTCCTAACATAAATATAATATTTCTAATGACTCCGCATTATTTTTAACCTTTCTAGAATGATCTTTACTCTCTCTACAGCTTGATGAGCTATGTCTTGCCCTATCAACCAACATAACCAAAGTCATACCATCTAATTGGAGATTTTAATCTTCTCCCATAAATATCATCATAAGGATACATCCGGATGCTATAGTGATAGTTTGTGTTGTAAGCAAACTCAATGAGATTTAAGTGTTTTATCCCATTTGCCATGAAATCTATCACAAGCCTTCAACATTCCTCTAGAGTCTCAAATGTGATCTCTACTTGACCATCAATATAAGGATGAAAAGTCATACTCAAATTTACCTTGAGACCCAAAACTTTCTGTAAATTCTTCAAAAATTATGTGGTGACCTGCGCAGCTATATCTAAAATAATGAACAACAGAACTCCATGATGTTTAAAAACTCTTGAACATATAACATGTCATAATCTTCATGCCTAATACACAATCATTACCGAAAAAAGTGTGCTGATTTAGATATCCGATCTATAATCACCAAAATAGAATCATTTTATTTTTATACTGCATCAAACCAGTAATGAAATGCATATAAATCATCTCCCATTTCATTTACTAAGCCTCTAAATTCTGAGCCATACCACCGAGCCTTTGGTATTCTAGTTTAACTTGTTGATAATTCAGGCACTTAGAAATGCACTCAACACTAAAATTCTTTATACTAATCTACAAATAGATATATCTCATGTTGTAATACATCATTATGGAACCGCGACAAATCGATTATGTATAGTTATGAGCATCTGACATGATCCAATTTTGGAGTTCATCGACCTTTGGTACACACAACCTACCTTAATACTTCAATGCATCATTTTACTTTTGTTCAAAGCCCATCACTTCTACTTATAAATATTTGCCTTTGATTCAAGAAAAACATGGTCTTGGTCTTGTTTCTCTTTCACTGCAAAGACCAATAATGATTCATCCCTATTCATCACCAATAGTCAACCTTCATAGGAATCAAAAAATGTACTTCCAAGCCTTCAAGTTTGTGAAAAACCTTATCTAATGGATGCTTTTTGTGACCGACGACACTAACCTACGGCTTTAGTGTCTACGATTATCAATACAATAGTTAACCAACCAAGGGTCGGGGTCGTGTCCGAAGGGAGCAGTTTAGAGAAAATGTATTTAAATATAATTTTATTCTAAATACTCATAGCTAAAGAGATTTATGAATAAAAATATTATAAATCAATGTGGGGTGACACCGTGTGTCAAATATCAACAGTAGGGTTTGTCTGAAGTATATAAAAAATGTTAAGAGTGAGAGAAATAAAGTATAGGGAGAATTTCTCGGGTGTGACTACAATACAAGTTTATATAAGTCATTGGGTAGATTCTTTCAATAGGAGTATTGCATGCTCATAGAGACTAGGCAAAGCATTATATGGAAATAAGTTCTCTCTCAAGCAACTTACCCTGTTTCATATGCGTTCCTATCGATTATTAATTATCCACATGAAGGCCATCCTACAACTTATCACATTCACTCTCACTAGCTGAGCGTTAGGATACGACACAAGGTCTCAACCTCTCGGGCTTAACCTCGTGTTGACCCACTCTAGTCTACTTGTCTTGTTTTCGCAACCTCCCTCTAGGAAATGCTGAAAACTCATGAATGGATTTATATTTGCAACTACAAAACCATTAAGTAAAACGACAATGACTAGGTTAAATCAACATTAAAATACATATAACCTATCATCAAGGAAGATCCAACAATAATATGAACACATATTTTCTTAATCACATCACAAGAATGAGGGTTTTTAACCACACATAAAGAAATAACAAATTGCACGTAAAATGATATTGAAATCAAATGGTATAAGAAATTGAACCTTTATTTATACTAAGGAAGAAGAATAGAGAAGGCCTATTTCCATGTTGGGGAAGATAAGCTCATTCTTTGTTCAAGTCTTCCAAAAACCCTCCGCAAACTTGAGAAAAATAAAAGTAAATAGTATTCAAGGTAAAAAACTATATTAATGTTTGGATCCCTTAAAATATTACCTAAGAGTATTACATATATTTTTCTTATTAAGAGATGTAGAGGATAATTTGGTGATGTTAGTCGAGGTTGCCGAATGCCTTGACAACTCTCCATTCTCATGCTTCAAACTTGTTTTGTGCTTTCCTTCAGCATCTTCATGTTCTGGAAAATTGAGCGGTACAGCTCAGCTTCACGAAACCGTTTAACGATGCTTTTACTACTCTTTTCATCACCTTTTTTAAACTCTTCCTTCAGAATTTCGCATGATGGAACAAAGTGTGGAGTATGTCCCTTTAGTGACTCGCCATGTGTAATTGGCGAAGCTGAGGCTTAAGTTCTTCGTTCTTTTAAGTTTTTTTTGTTCCATTTGGGCTAAGAATATATGCTTGCATTCTGACATGAAATACCTGAAACTTTGGAGTTTTCATCATATATTAAGACTAAATAAGATTTTGAGGACACTATTGTATCAAAATAAAACCCTAAATGAGTCTAATTTTAGATTCATCAACACGCCCAACTTGAACTTTTGCTTGTCCTCAAGTAAAACTCAAGTTCAGCAGTTCAAATAGGATGTCTGAGGCAGTGCTACACACGACTCAATCATGAACATACAAAACAATACTCATACTACTTATGCAAGGATCAATTGTTTACTCAAGATTAAAGTTGTGACAAACTATTACCAATGATTCTCATTCTCCCAATTGTTTTAACGAATGCAAGTTCAAGCTCCACAACAGTATTTAAATGCCCTCACACCAAGAATGATTCCATATTAACGTACAAGGGTTAATCAATTCTAAAATTAGGAATCAAATGCAATACTCGCACTTAAAAAAAAGAACATAATGCATGTTTTCACCAAAGGTTTGCCCATATTTTCCAATCAACTTCAGTTCGGCTTATTCATGATCAAAAAAGGTGTTTTCCAGGCTTGTAATCGAGTTGAGTGCAAAGGTATGGTAATTTAGGATTAAAGATCCTGATGAATTGCAAGCTTATAGAACTTCCTATTCTTTACCTTTTTCAATCAATTTTTCTTGTAGTGATTCTAAGTCATCATATTATTCAGTCCATAGATTGCTTGGAAACAAAAAATTCTTTTGGTCCTCTACTTTGCACTTCTTTTTCTTTTTTTTTCTTCTCTTTTTCTCTCATGATATTGAGGGTTTCCATTTCATTGCAAGAGCATGGTTCAAGGGAGACTTTTCTTGCACTTAATTACTCCTCCTTTTCCTTTTAACCACACCTCTAACTTATGTTTTTGGCTTAAGTTGATTATTCAGTAAATCTAATGTCATGATGATTACATATGGTGGTTGAATAAAGGTCTATGTTTTCACAAGTTTTTTCCAAAGAAGAGAAAATCTCAAGGGGTTTTCAAAAGAGTTTCACATGTTCACGAGTAGGTTAAAAAATTGGTATATGTCAAATTGGCTAACACACTATAAAGTTGCTTAAGTTCATTTCAAGAGAAAAACTTACTAGATCAATCACACTAACGGAGAAAATTCTCAGTTTATTCATGCATGGTTCAATGTAATTTCATCACACAGGGCATCAATATTAAATCTAAAGAAGAGTACACACTTTTGCTAGTGTGCAATGATCATCATAAGAAGAATCAATTTTATACATGGCTAATCACAACAATATGCAAAGAGTTCACATATTGTCAATGCAACCTCATTTAATCTCATTGTTGACACACATTCATGTTTATTTGAATAAGAGAACTATTAAAGTCATTGATATTTATCAAAACCCATACTTAAATTTGTACAAGAACAAGCATTTCCAACATAGGAGGTGGCAAATATTTTTGAAAAATGAATATTTTTTGGAAGTGTAAATTTTCAATCAATTAAATTTAAAAGAATCCACAAGCAAAAACAATTGCAAAAAGAAGTATATAACACAGTTTAAAACAAAAAAACCCAAATAAATAAAAAAACAAAATCATTCATAGCAACAAAATAAAGGTGAACCCAACCCACCACAATTGAACACATTTTTCCTCAAATGCAATTAACACAATTATTTAAATGATGCAGTCAAGGTAAGTGGAAGAGTGAGGTATAGCAAAAAAATCATGTCTATTCCCTATGCTTTGGGGGCCGCCAGAAGGAGTAATGCCACTAGATCTATGAAAGGGTGTTGTTTCGCATTAAACCTGCAAGACAACATTGATCATGATTAACTTAGTTTTTACCGAACCTCATCTACTGTTCCCTCAGTTTCTTTATATAATTATTCAGCAGTTTCTACCTCTTATTCCGGGTAGGGTGCTTTTTCTACATGTGTAGTTGTAGACTAAGGCATTATCATTTACTGTAGAAGTCCACATTTTCGAAGACTTAGGACATATTTGTGGACTTCAAGTAATTTACCTTATTCATTAGCTTAGCAATTTTCACTTTTAGTAATGTACTCTCCTCTATAGTCCCTTTGTCCCATTCACACAATGCAATCCTCGTTGCTAGAGCCTCAATGGTTGCATTCAGGGAAGACATAACATCATCTAGATCAAGCTTGAATTATGGTCAGAATGGCAATCTCTAGGTTTGAAGACTGAAAATTAATAGCTAGGCAAGTTGTCCCTTCCGGATAAATCAATGTGATATGAATACAAGGTGCAGTGGATACAGAAGGTCTCAATTTTTTACAGTAACAGAAGAATCTGAGGTGTCAGTGAAAAAGGCAATGGCGCCAGTTATACATTATGGCCCAAAGGCAAGTGTATGCAATGATGTCTTTGTAGGTGCAGATGAAGTAGTTGTAGCTTCCTTCAATTTCTTCTCTTCTTGGTCCTCAAGAAACTCAGCTTCCATTTTTTGGATCTCGTTTTAAGGAGTGGGAACTACTTCCACATATTTACATGTATCTCTAGGTACCATAACTCTTCTTCTTAATTCGGTAATAAGTATTCGAAAATGGACATATGCCGGCTTTGCTTTGCACGCATATGCATATCTTAAGTGATGATCTTCCCATGATTTGTCCTAGTCATCTTCATTATGCTTCCAAGACAGGTTTCTTTTATTCATTTTGGTATGGCATAATTGTGATGTTATACACTAAAATTACACCTCTCTAAAGAAGCGTAAGCAGTCATTATCAAGTAAAGAACCCAACTGGTAGGTTAGGGTCAATTCCACAAGGAATATGGTTTAGACTTAACTTTAACCCACAATTATATTCGTTTAGTTTGGGTATTTCTGAAACAAGTAAGTAAAATGGGGGGGGGGGTTGTGAAACAAAATCCAAAGAATATGTAATTGTCAAGTAAATAAGAGTTAACTTGGGTTGTTATAAAGGTGAGAAAGTAACTAGGGTTAACGTGTTCCCCATAAAATCATAACGTGGTAATCCTTGTACTAGCAATTACTTCCTAGTATATAACATGTAAAGTGATAAGTTATGTATCTTTAAATTCTTTGTCTGGCATTTAAAGAATTTCACCCCGTACCTTGGTTTTGATAGCTGTGTATAATTTACTAACCCTTAACTTAACCTCATATTATACATCGCATCGATGTATGGCTTAGTCTTCACTATTACACAAATCTACAATAGACTATTATATTGTATCACAATAAATATATGTTGACAATTTTTTCTTATTAACTACATAACGAAAAGTAGCAACAAGGTGAGTTTCAAAATTTGCAACAGCTAAAAAGACTTCTAAAAGAATGAATTGCCAATGCATGCAAAACACTATTTAAATATTTCTTAATACTATTCATACATTGGTAATTTCTCATGGTTTCCACAAATCTATTTTTGGAGATTAGTTACCCATAATCACAAGAAAAAAATTCATTATTTCAGATGAAAGATTAATGAAATCACGTAATGAAAATAATAAACCTGAAATTTCAACTTGAATATCAACATTAAAATCTTTAAAATCAACTTAAGAAATCAATAGTTGCTTGGCTTTGAAAAATTAATATCCAAAGTCTCAAACTAGAACAATAATAATAGAAACGAACCTGATAACAAGGTTTACATGCCCTATTTATCGAAAACTGTCTCCTAATTAAAAAGGAAATAAAACGAGGAATGTTTGTTAAGGCACGCATCTTCAATCTAAGAGATCGACTTACAAACCGTCAATGGATCTACGGTCCGTAAGTTCCTTCTGTCAACCGTGACATAGAAAAAGTTTAAGCATACAAAATGTACCCTCTTTGAATCAAACGAGGACAACCAATATAGTATGTCAATCAATCGACGACCTATCAATGCCCCTTCATGAATCCTTACTTAGAATGTTCAAAACTCAGGTACCGGAACACTCACAGTATCATTCTACAGTTTACCAGTATGGTCTTTCAATGCTCGTCGTGGTTCCACATTTGGTTAGATTTCCCATATTTCATCTAATGCCTAGGCATACTATCTGTGATAATCATCTATGGAGCATCAATGGATTTACGATATGTCGACTGACTCTGTGGATGCCTTTTTCTACACTTTCAAATCTCTTTATTTCGCGCCGAAACATCTTTCTTGCAAAAACTGATACAAAACCATCAAAATCAATATAAAAAGGCTCTAGACACACATAACTTTTAAGTGACATGCATTAGACATACTTCAAACTCACGGTTTGTCAACACCCTATACATAAATTCATATATTTCCTCAAGTGACACACTACTCCACTAACCGACACTTGTGTAGAAGAAAACAATTCAAGCTTAAGCAATCATATCAATATCCCGATTCTCCTTTGTTTGAGCTCAAATCTATGTCTTAGACTCGACAAGCGTACTCAGATGGATCAAAACATGACAGTGATTGACCACTGCACAATCACCTTTCACTGTTTTCTTATAACCAAGGTACTAATTCTCCCACAATGTAACTAGTTCGATCACTTCAAAATAACATCCACTGTTTTTCTATAATAATTGTCGTTTTAAGTACAAAGATTTAATTCAACACTGACGCTCAGAAGTAAGTTCATGTATAGTTAGTGGTTATTGCCATAGGATTTCCCTTATTTTCACTTGATTACTATAGGACTTTCTTAGGTTGTAACATAGGCTCACCGTAATGTGTGGTACATTTGGGTATATTTAGTGACTTTCTTTGAAAGTTGACATTACATCACGCTTTCTACCTATATGTGCCCTATCTTTGACATCCTACCATTCTCTCTTCTTTCCTTTGATTCCTTTAAACTATAGATACAACTTTAAACTTTGTAGTTGTTTTACTTTTTATTTTATATTTAATGCATTTCATTCTTTTTTAATTTTTACAATGTCAGTTTCTCTTTTTACACTTTTCTTTTGTTTTTTTTTTCAACATCAAACTGTTTTCAAAAGCATTTCTCTTTAGAGTTTATTCTTTCATAGCCACCCTGAATTTATGGTTTTTTCCATGAGTCAAGGTGCAAAATACCCGATGTCGGATAAGGGTCAATAAATAGGTCACTTTAGTTTTAATTAGCCACCCTAAATTTAGGATTTTGGTCTTAGTCGAGGTGCATATGTACAAGGAAGGACTGGGCAAAAACATAAGATATTCGAAAGTTGAAGTAGGGAGTTAGAAAGAAATGGTCTATTTAAGGCTTAAAGAATTTCTATCAAAGGGAATATTCACTTCATTTGGTTGGAATCTTTTAGGCTAGTTGTGGATTATTTTGAACAAGGACATATGATCACTTCCTAGGCTCTAGAGTAGATTAAATTAGCATGACTAATCGGGCAAGATTTAGTTTTGCATAAATTATTGAAAAATCAATTACTTTCACACTCACTTGGCACAATGTTTCATTATCCGATTATCACATTACCCAGTTCAAGTTTTAGTAATGTAGCTTGCGCATTATCATGTCATATTTTGAGTCAACAAATTGAGATGATGTTAGCCTACAAGTTCAACCACATAATAGAACTTTTGGGCAAGTCTCATTTTTCACATGTCATCATGCTTCAATCTTTCTTTCTTCTACGCATACAATCATAATACATTCAAGTTCAACAGAAATTCAAACAATCTCTTCGGGAAAAACAAACACAGGCAAGAAAACCCCAAGAGCGGATCGTAAATTAGGTTACTTAGACTTCACCCTATCACTCACAATATGTTTACCCACCCGCAACAAAAGAGAGTGCAATTGTTCCCAATGCTCAACAACACATAAAAAGAGTAGTGGATTTGGTGAAGCAAACTTGTGGCGCAAAACGTCAAAGACCTATCAAAAGGTGGGTAGGTCTGGTTTCTTAATGATAGTTCGATCAACAATTAGGTCACCCTCAGCAGTGACCGCATCAAAGTGGCAATTTGAGACCATAATTTTTGGACTTTGTCTAATAGGATAACAGTAGTTGCTGCTGGTGGTGTGAACCTTGATGATCTTGGGTCTCTACTATCAGTGTGAGAATAGAAGGTCATGGGCGTAACGATTTGGTATTGTATTATAGGCTCATTGCCCTATGCTTTCTCTAAGGTATTTGTAAGATTTTTGCTCAAGGGAGGGACCTCAACTCCTGGCTCTTTGTGAGGTGCCGCAACATTGGACCCATCTTTTATGAGGACTATATTAAATATATTTTTGGGTGTATAAGTTTATCATAGTTCCACATCGTCACCTGAGAATTCATGCAGCAACATCCAAGAAATATCAAAAAATGAAAAGAGTATGTCGCGGAAGTATTGAATGCCTCTCATGAATCTCTCTTAGCATCATCCGAGAAAAATCGATCTCCAACTCGACTACTAATATAGCAACCATGACTGCCTTGTCCAATGTGAGTTGGTTGGCGACCTTCTTGTGTGAGACTTAGTTCCACACTAACAACCAAAAGAATTTTCCCATAAATTTTAGCATGGACTTGTGATCCCCCACTCACCTGTGTGCTATGAACTACTCTCCACGCTCTCAATCAAGTATCACTTGTGTAAGTTCAAAAACCTGTGTACTTGTGGGTATGAAAAATATATGTGAGGACTAACCAACCAAGTGATGATTTGGGATATCATATCCTTATGAATAAACATCTTGGTATATGGATAGATATGCTATTGAAACTCGACATACCATTTATTTTGCTCGTCGGCGGCGGGTGGAGGATCATCGTTTATTTGATTTGGTGTTGCTTATTAGCTGCTAGACTCATTAGTCAAGGACTCTTGTATATGGTTACCTGACCTTGCGTCTCTTTTAGAACATGAGTTTGAAGCATGGGCCTACACTGACCCTGAAGAATGGTCAGACTCAGAGCCGAAAATGTTGGCTGACTCGGCTAGATATGGATCCACTCTAAGAACAAGAAGTAGCCCCAGTTGGTGACCCGATTAGTGTGCACTCCTCATTTGAGTGGAAGGCAATTACTACGTTAGGTTTCACCTCCAAGGGGTGTCTCAAGGTGCATTAGGTGAGGTCCTTGACTTGGATTTTCCATTTTTTGCATATATCAATTGCTTATTTAGTGCCATAGTGTTTGTGGAAGGGTTATTAGGACCAAAACAAACTCGAAAAAAATTTATAATAAAGAGTGAACAAGAGAAAAAAAGAAATTTTTTTTACAGACAATGGCTTCAGTTGTCATTAACGATGGGGGTTCACGGTCCGTCGACTGAACTACAATATGGAAAACCCATCCATGGATCATAGGGACAAATAAATGGTCTATGATGGAAACGGCGGGTGTACAAAATTGTCTGTCAATTAATTAATGGACCTTAGTCTACATCCATTGTTTAATACTTAGTGAGATTTTTTTATCCATGGACCCAATCGACGGTCCATTGATTGATCGATGGTCCGTAGACGAGGTATCATGGATGAGATTTTTCTGCAATATTACAGACCTCTTCCGAAATAAAGTTCAGATTTTTTATATCATTTTTAAAATTCTCTTAGTCTACTCATGCATTTCGACATATACTATGCTAGTTCTTCATCAATAGGGTTCCAATTAATCAATGTTTATAATTATTTCATACAAACTATGCAACCCTAGTTCATAACATACATTTAGATTTAAACACACATTTTAAGGGTAATAGAATTATACACAATCACTATCCATCGTACCAAGGGTTATCACAAATTTAATTCTAGCATGCATTCTAAGTACACACCCCCAAGGTCAAAATTTGACTCCCAGCTTCCTATATTAAATCTATGAATCAAAATTGGAAGTGAGTCTTGTTACCTTAAAAATAACGAGGAGAGGTGTGATTTTGTGATAGAACTATTATTCACTATCAAAAAAACTTCCTACGCACATCTAAATTAAACACAAAACTTATGGAAATTAGATGGGGGATGGTTTGGTAGAAAAGGATTTGCAATTTAGGGGAAAGGTATTTGGATATTTTATTTGGGAGTGTATTAGTGATTGGGGGAGTGATTTAGGGGAGGATTAGATGAGGGATGAATGGTTTTGGAGGGGTGGAGGGGCAATTAATGAAACTGGGAAATGAATTTGAATGGTTGTAGTTATAAATACGGAGTCCTAGTCAGCTAAGCTAGCTCGAAGTTTGGACCCACGCGACCTTATTCACAGTTTTTGGGTCGATTGATAGTATACCCATGGGGACGGTCAATAACTTTTTCACTTACAAATACTTAGGGACTTACCTAGTATCTAAGTATGCTATTCACAGTCTGTAGATTAAATAAAGCACCGTCGATGGAGTCCGTAGAAAACTTCACTGGACCATTTTCTGCAGAACTTGACTTGAGCTCCTTCACATGTAACAATAGTAAAGCCATTCTTTTTTTTATTTTTTGGAAAATTTTTAAACACAGACCCTATGATATATCTACCCAACACTAACACCAAACATTAACAACTAACTTGTCTGGTAGAAGAATTAAAATAATGAAAAGAAAACTACATGACGCGAATTATAAACCTATCGTTTCATAGATTCTACACCAAGGGCTGCCTCCCATGTAGCGCTCCATTTAAGATATCGGCAGGACGCAGACCTCTTGATTACTCATACTTGATCAAGATAATAAGCCTCAATTACATTTTGCACACTCTCTGCATTTCACAGAGAAATCTCAATCCTTTGTCTATTCACCTTCAACGTTGTTCCTTCACTCTTCTCAAGCTCCATCGCTCCATCCGGGAACACTTTCTTGAGTAAGAATGGTTCGGACCACTAGAAAGTGAGACTTCCCAGAAATAAGCAAAACTTAGAGTTTAATAGAATTACAAGATCTCCAACTAAAAAATCTTGCTTTTCAATCTTTTGATCATGGTACTTATTCATCTTCTCTTTATACAAGGCTTCACATTCACAGGAATTCAGGAAAAACTCATCGAGAAAATTAAAGTCATTCACCCTTTGAGGTGAAGCGGCACCCCAATCCAAGTTCAGCTTCTTAGTTGCTCACATGACTTTATTCCCTAGCTTTACTAGCAAAGGACAATACTTCCGACATAAAAGTTTGAATGGAGACACACCTATGAGAGTCTTGTATGCGGTGCACTAGGACCATAGAGTATAATCAAGATTCCTTGACCAATCCATTCCATTGGCATTCACAGTCTTTGCCATGATTTGTTGTATCTCTTTGTTGGACACTTCTACTTGCCTACTAGTCTATGGATGGTAAGGAGTAGGTACATTGTGGCGGACACCATACTTATCAAGCATTGTTTCAACAACTTACTGAAAAGTGAAAACCTTCATCTTTGATAATTTCCGTTAGGTACCAAATGCGGAGAAGATATTCTTCTTCAAGAATGTAGTGAAACTCTTGCCTTCATTGTTGGGGAGCGCGATTGCTTCCACCTACTTTGATTCATAATCAACTGGAGCAAGAATATATATCATCCCATGTGAACTCACAAATGGGCCCATAAAATAATTGTCATATACATTAAATAACTATATTATTAAGATTGGGTTCATAGGAAGATCATGCGTTTTTGAAATCCCACCCTCTCTTTTGCAACGGTAACAAGACTTAGTAAAATCACGAGACTCTTTGTGTATGGTTGGCAAATAGTATCCAAACTGCAAAATTTATGGTGAGTCCGAACACCAACATGATACCCACTAACACGCGATGAATGACAGACCTCTAGAACAATCAACATCTCAACATTGGGCATACAACGACGAATAATAACATGAGCACAATTATGATACAAGTTTAGATCATCCCAAAAGAATTTTTTTACATCACGCATAAACTTCTTTATTTGGTGAAATGACAAATCCGTAGGTAAACAATCAGTTGACAAATAATTAGAGAAGTCGGACTACCAAGGAATGTGGTCATGGGAATCAACAAATACCTTTTCATTTGGGAACATATCATTGATCTCACCCTTCTGACAAACCTCAAAGAAAGCTTCATCCTCTAATCTAGGCAAGTGATCGGCGACATGGTTCTCTATTCCCTTGTGGTCTTTCACCATAAAATAAAATTCTTACAAAAGCAACACCCATCAAATGAGTCATGGTTTTTAATCGTTAATTACAATCATATACGTCAACGCTGAATAGTTGGTGTGAACTATTAACCCAATCCCAAGATATTAAGAGAGAAATCTTTTAAATACTATCACCACGGATAGAATCTCTTTCTCTGTAGCCATGTAATTATTTTGGGCTTCATTAGAATTTTTCTTGAATAGTAAATAGGGTGGTGTATTTTCTCACGCCTTTGCCCCAATATGATGCCAAGAGCTACCCAACTAACATCGCACATGACCTTAACCATTTCCCCCTAATTTGGAGCAATAATAATAGGGGAAGAGACCAACTTGTTCTTCAACTCTTCAAAAGCTATCAGAAAAGGATCTCAAATTCAAATATACTCTCCTTTTAAGTTACATCCACTCTTGCCTTATCCACCAAAATAACTTACTCAGAAATTTAGTGCCCTTACACTATGACCTATTTTACCATAAAGTGACACTTCTCTGAATTTGGAACTAAATTACAATCTTCCAACCTTTTACGTACCTCAGCTAGATTGTCTAAGCATATATCAAAAGAATCAAAAACCACTGAAAAATCATCCATGAAAACCTAGATAGTGTCCTCAACCATGTAGATAAAATAGACATCGTGCATGACTAGACTGTTGCTGGAGCATTGCACAACCAAAATGGCCTGCTTTTGAATGTAAAGGTCCTATACGAGCAGGTAACAGTGGTTTTATGTTGTTCTTCTAGGGCTATAGTGTTTTTCTATCACTTTGAAGGTAACCTTTAGACGTTACAGGCGTACTTGACCTTGAAGAGGTCTTGTACAAGCCCTTAGACACAATAGTCATTTAGAACAAAATTACATAAGAAAGGACTACTAAGTCTATTACATCAATAGAGAAATCATAATGCCACATCAAGGCATTACTACTCAAATTTTTGAGGACTTACCAAAATTCTTGGCAATAAGAACTCCTAGATTTATTCAAGTATATACAAGCAAACCAATCATCTAGGACCTACACACATAATAGAAAGGGAGAAAAGGTTTTACTATATTAATGAACTATGTATGGAAAAATGTAGAGAAAAACCTTTAAAACATGAGAAAGGGAGATTTATGTGAAAGTATGCATTTGTGAAGTATGTTAAATCTTTTAATGTCATAACACAACACATGAGGCAATATACCAACAATGTCCAACTACAATGACGTTATGACATTCGCACTTCATAACGTTCACTTGTGCAATGTAATGTTCACATCCAATAATACCAACTCTACCAAGTATTCTTTAGAACCAAACTTATACGTACACCTTACCTTAACATTATCATGAATGACACACATGCATTATGAGCCATATTAGAATATAAATATGTTCAACACAACCCTTATCCATACAACATACATATTCTTATATCTGACACACCATGGAAATTCTATGTCCTAGACTAGAGCATCACAAAATGAATAATGATGATTTTATATCTAAATAAGTGTAAATTAATTTTTCTGAGATGTGTTAGAATTGAAATGCTAAGTAACGACCACGACATCCAGAAACTAGTGCAAGTTTAACTTTTAAATGTACATAGGTCTTGTGATGGTTTGGGAGAGTCATATGAAGTCTAAATCTTCGAAAATTACTTTCAATACGTAAAATAATTTATATAGGTTGCAAATTTCAATGTCTTACACCCCAAGGATCGCCTAGGGTCAACAAAGCGACCCCACCTTTGGCCATTCAAGCTGCCAAAGGCAGCAGCCAATTGGCCTTAGATGAAATAGGTCTGAATCGCGGACTTGGTTCTCTAAGAGCTAAAATATTTTTATTTGACACGGACATGTAGTGGACTTTTCTGGTTCAATAACTATTTTTAAAAATTATGCGGGAGCCGATCCTCGACGCGGACTTGATCCCCGTCGAAAATCTGAAATTTAGGACTCGAGTACGACTTTATTAAAAGTTCAATTTAAGTTAGGGGTCTTTTGGTTATTTTAGGGGATGGTTATATATTGATTTTAAATCAGATTTTCATAACAATAACCCACAAGAACAAAATCCCTAAATCAAAGTCAAAAGCTCTCACCTCTTTTTACTTTCTCTCTCTATTCACTCTCCATCGAAGAAGCTTCGGAGGTTGTAGAAGAAGATCAAATCCTTCAAGATTTTACTCAAATTTAGTGGCTAATCATCTCTAAGTTATGGTTTCTTTCGCTCTTAAAATTCTTTTGCCCAAGAGGTTCCTCCATGATTTCTAAATATCCTAAAACTAGAGTTTTTCCTCTTAAATAGTTCTTCTTTGGAAAATCAAAATTGTGAATCAATTTTGTTATATTATGATGAATTATTGTTGTTTTAGTATGTATTGATACTCAATTGATGATTTTTTTTATCAGTTTTCCCTAATACCCATGTCTTTTCCTCAATTTCATCCAAATCATGAATTGATATGGTAAGTTGTAATGATTATGAACATGTAGATTGACTACATTATCGTTAATTATGTAATTGCTTCTTGAATTTACCCTATTTATGTATTTTTTTATGAATTCTTGGTAATAGAAGAATGAAGGTCCATAGAAGGGACAAAGAGGTATGTTGATTGGTTCTTGTTGTATTTAATTGTTAATTGTGAGTTACTTAGATAGTAATGCTTCTATGTCGAATGTGTTGTTGTGATGTTGATTCTAAGTATTCCTCATCTGTAACCCTAATACATTGAATTAGACATGAATTATGTATGCACATTACAATATGATTATTATATGATTGAAAGTAGTTTCTCAAGATTATAATAAAGTAGTGAAAGGTTTACTAACTTGTGAAGTGGTGTCTAAACTGAATCGATTGTTCTCACTTGTGATGACCTATGAGCTAGATATAGTAAGATGTTTACATAGGGGTCTAGAAGAGACTAATGTGAACTTACACGATGAAATAAGATGATTACTAAAGGGAATAATTTATTAGCAACGAAAGGGCATGTAAATGAGATGGAGGTCTCACATTTAGTAAATCCAGCCTCCTACATGGGTTTTGTTTATGTTTAGTATGTCCGAATTCCCTAGATATGTGTCGTCTCATGAGACGCAACCTCCACTTTTATTAAGTCAAGGTCTCTCGTAACAATCTCCTTGACCCTTAACTATGTGCCAAATAGGAATCTAGCTTAGTGGATCCACCTAGATAGCTATGTAAGAATGGTTACAGCTTAGGCAAGTGTTAGCCTTCTCTTTTCGTTGGGGGAGTAGAATATCGATTTCCATGTAGCTCACATTTTCTCGTGTTGGTTATTGCATATCTTTAGCTAATGTAAAAATTAAATGAACATGTTAAGTATGTGAAATCTTACTAGGGTTGTATTAAAGGTTACTACATAGTGTGAGGGAGGGTATGTGACTTCTCTTTCGTTTTATACATTTGGGATCCTTAATAATGGTTCTAGTAGTGTTATTCTATGATTATGATTATGTTCACAATTCATGAGTAGTATTGATTTATTAAGCATGTCATGATGAATTATGAGAATATGTTGTAAGTATTAAGTAGGTTTCTTAATGTGATACATGGGTTTGGATAAAGTTATGGGGCTCTATCATTGGCATTGAGCAAGTATTGTTTAGGTGGTCTACATATTGGGTTAATATTATGTTGAAATTAACTTACTATAATTATTATATGTGCATTTTGAGTTAAATTTATAGAAAGCATGATTTTGACAAAAATGTCCTTTCTCATGCATTAATGATTTTGTGCATAAGACACATACTTAGTACATGTGGTTTGTATAAACCAATATTTCTTTCCCTTTTTCCCAACCATTTTAGGTTCTGGCCGTTAAGAAGTTCGTGGTCAATTGCAAGGAAGAGTTTGATCTTTTCCCAAGTGATTGGTGAGTCCTCATATCAAGGGATGTTTTCATGTTCCAATCTATCTATGATGTTATTTTTGTTAGAAACATTCATTATTTCTTTTGTCATTGAGACAATTGATGTAAGACGATAATGGCCAATTGTTCTTGTATTAGTTATGTCCAAACATTTGAACTCTTTTACATTGTGTATATGTGAGATGAGACTTTAGACTCTTATATGTTTTACTTATGCTAAAAAAGAAGTCTATGTAAACTTCGTATTTGAGGAGTTTATGTAAACTCCATATATAATAAGCGAGAATTCTAAGTACACTTCACTACGTAAAGTTATATATTTTTCCGCCCTTTTTACCTGTAATGTAGTATGATGTTATGCTAAGGGCTTGTCTACGTCCTATTCGAGGACAAGGACGCCGCTTATTCCTAGGGGATACTTTTGATCGTAAAAATAGTGTATAACTACAAAGAACTACCCACAACACCCTTCTAAGCCTAGTAGTGTAATGTACAAGTGAAGCTAAACCCCCAACTCATTAAGATATCATACACTATTTCGTACTTCTTTAAGTACTTAATTATTTAGGCAAGACCAACCATAACCAACATAGACCATGAGAGCGTACATGGAATCTAGTTTCATAAAGCCCCACACGGAAAAAGTGTGTTCTACTTGGCCTAATAGATCCTACATAGTAGTTGCTATGTGGATCCACTAGCTAATTTATTACACGGGCACGTACTTAAAGGGAAAGGGATATTACTCCTAGATAATATACCTATTGCATAACAGAGGAGTCCATGTCTCATAAGTATCTCTAGGATGACCGAACTTCTTGCATTAATCTTCGGTCTTTTCCTTTTTGTCCATATCCTGTTGGTGCATATTATGATTTCCCAACTTAATACCATTTTTATTTTCAATTGTATATACATTTTTGAAGAATTATTCCCTCTTCATTCAATAAAATCCAACATAAAGCTTCATTAGGTGAGAATACATTTTTAACCTAGAATCAGCATACATTTGTGAGTAGTACTTTTCACATTATCAATCATTATGTTTTCGTGAGAACTATTCTTTCATTCAACACAAGCGATTAACTCCGTCCACATAATTAATGAAACATAATAGGTAAGATTGAAAAGACTGGAAACCACCAGACAATACCTTTATTTCATCCTTTCGCAAGTTATGTACCTTGAAAGCAAACTCAATCTTCATATACTACATTCTTCAACATATATACAAGCCCTAGAATTTACTGTAATCTTAATGTAAAGAATGAAATATCACAATCAGACCCATTGTCATAAAAATAGGCTTGAAAAAAAGATTCCATAAGTAGTTTATTATCAATAACAATTCACAAAATTCATATCTATTCAATTCTTTCAGCGACATTCATGAGATTAGGTCATAGGGTGAACATGGGTTCTTGGGAGATTTTTACAATAAAATAATTATTAAATCCCAATATATTAATAATATAAGTTATATAACATAAAGAAAATTATTTTGAGTGAACCCATGGCTAGATCACAAGCCCAAGTTTTTAGTTAGAATAAGACTTTTGAAGATAGAAGTTTTTAAGGGCTTCTTGGAGAAACTAATCCATGAATAAAAATCCACATACCTTGTTTTATAATATTCCACAACTTTGAAGTAAAAGAGAGTGAATCTTGAGTGCCCTAGATTTAGTTCTTCATTGTTCTTCATTGGTGGTTGGAGAGAAAATTTGTGAGAGAGGGAAAGTTAGTTTTGATTTTTGATTAGGAATTATGAGGTGAAAGACTTATTTTAATACCTTTTCATATACTTATCTAACTAAAGGATGTTTTCATTAAGGGTTAATTACTAACTAATTACCTAACTAACCCTAACCTTAACCGTTTGAAGGCAGTGAGGGCATTCCCATCGATGAGTCCCCATTGACGGGGTGTCGATGCATTAATGGACATTACTAGTAACTTGTCGTTTGGGATAGAGATTGGATTTTGTAGGGAAAACTTGGTGTAGACCAAGCATGATGTCACGACTCCCATCGAAGAGGCGTCACTCCATCGACGGCCCATCAATGGGCTTGTTGACCCCAAGTTTTATTTGACAGCTTTTTGGACTCTTCCTTTGTTCTTGGGAGGGTCCTAAGGGTGTCGTGTGTTGATGTTTAAGTACTAGAACCTTAGTTTAGAATTAGGGATATTATTTTAGCACCTTCACCTCACTTTTTCACCTCCTTAGGGCATTAGTTTTATGACTTAGGCATTTGTATAAGTCATGGGACATAGGGGGTGTTACATTATCCCCCCTTGGGAAATATTCTTTCCCGAAAGTCAATCAAGGCACAAACAAAGTTAATGTTCCAGCCGAACAGCCCACACAACTCATAATATCACGATGTCTACAACTAGAGTTGCACCTTTTATTATTTCAAATACAGTGTTATGCGACAATGTTCCCATCAACCACAACATGGCCATAGAACTCAAGTAGGTAGGAACCGATTCTACCAATTTAACATAAAATAAGACCATTAACTTACATAAGTAGGGAGGAAATAACTTTTCCCACATCTTTCATACGCAACACAAAAATTTAGTGCAAAAGTGTGATCTCCTTATATTTCGACAATGTGCTCACCTCATGTATAAATACGCAAATTTCATAGTATAGGTCATTTCAACATGAAAAACATAAAAATTTTGAAAAATTAAACATATATACTAAAACATGGATTGTCACAAGAACATGCACAGATATGGAAGATCACGAAATTCTACACATATGATACAAGACTCCCAAAATTACTAAATAAAGAAGGAGCTTGTTACCTAATGTTGGGATAGGAGTAGAAGGAAATAGATGAAGATAATAGGACATTATATCAGCCTCAGCCTCCCAATTATCACTTTCCACAAGTTTGTTCTTCCATAGAACCTTGACGGAAGCTACCTCTTTATTTCTCAACCTGTTAACATGTTGGTCTAAAATCTAAATCAGGATCTCCTCATATGAAAGGTTAGCATTAAATCCTGAACCTTCTAGAGAAAGGATAGACACCAGATCACCTATTTATTGTTTGAACATTGGCATATGGAATACCGGGTGAACCAAAGCCAATTCTACAGTTAATTTCTATTCATACTCAACATTTCCAATGTGCTACAAAATCTCATATGGTCCTACATACTGGGGACTAACTTCCTGCTTCATCCAAAACTCATGACCCATTTCATGGGTGATATCTTCATGTAAGCCCAGTCACCTACAATAAACGCAAGCTTCTATTTCTATTTTCATCATATTATTTTTGCCAACTTTTGTCTGCCACAAATGACACCTTATGAGTTCTAAATTATCCACAACCTCTTAAATTACTTCGAGACCTATTACAGGAAACTCACCTAACTTAAACCACCCAATTGGAGATGTACATCTCCTCCTATAAAAATCCTAGACAGGTGCCATGGCAATGCTAGAATGGTAGTAATTATGGTAGGCGAATTCGACCAATGGTAGATGTCCATCCAAATTGCCCTTGAACTCAATGAAACAGTCCTTTAACACATGTTCTATGTTTTTTATGGTTTATTTAACACCTTGAGCTACCACCGAGACGTGGACATGGGACCTACGACCACAAGTGATCTTAAGATAACCCTATTACAATGACCAGGAGCATACATTAAAGATAATAAACTAATATGGAAGATAAATCATAATTAAAATGAAAAATTGTAATACCAATATACTATAACAAAGATATTCAAAAACTTATGAATTTAATGCAATGAACATATTAACTCAATACTAAGCTTATATTAACCATGTCTTAATAAAACCACTAACTAACTAGAAATACTGAAATAAGCCCAAACTATGTCTAGAAAAAACTGAACCTAATGGACTATAGATACTGAAAATAAACATAACAATTGTCCTCCAAAAACGAGGAGTCACCATTAATTTAACTGAACAAGAGACTAGAAATCAATCTAAGTGTGCTCTGGATGCTGATAACCTGAACCTATATCAAGAAAAGATGCAGTGCACGTATGCATCATACCTTGTAAGGTACTGAGCATGTAGGATAGACTAAAGTTGAAATAAAACATAAGTTAACAACCACAAAATCAAGTATAATATTATGAACATGATATACTTAATTCTAAGATAACTAGATGTAATAATCACATTTAAAACATATTGAGACTAAATATTAAATGAACTATAAATATAGTCAATGCAAAAGAGTTTGAGTAAACTATGGGAGATACTAATAATCTATACTAAAACCGCTACTAATAATCGATAATAAAACCACATGTGCTTAATGTGCAGTCCGATGTATACACCCCACCGACAGGACCCAATATACCCTACCAGAGGTATAAAGGCATGCCGGCGTGATCACTAAATTGATTCCCACAAAGGGGACTTACAACCTACTTGGCTAGTAGTTCTAGGAATTTTTCGGTATGCTAACTCTAGTCCAACTCGGTATTATGCTAGTCCCAAAAAATTAATTAGTTAACTAATTATGACTGAGTTTATTTAATACTGGATAACTCAAAGCGAACATGCAAACTTAAAATAAAACTATTAATCAGATAATGATGCATTTATAGCTAAGTCATATATAACTGATTAACTGAAATATCTGACCTAGCATTTTTAATCGAAGAACTAAAGAAATATCTAACTGGAGTTCTGAAATTCATGCGATAAACTGAGCTACAAAATGGTAATCTCTTTTGGAGCATATAAATAATGAATTCACGATAATCTAATGGAATTCTAAAAACCCTGGGTCTAATCGTGATAAGAGAATCAAGAATCTGACTGATATCTAGGGATCTAATGGGTGAAAGAAACTCACTAGTGAAATCTCACATACGTGTGATGAATTTCACAGCAAAATATTAAGATTTTGTTGCTGCAAGTCATGGAACCTTGTTGTTTTCTAGAACTAGGGTTCTTGATCTTTTTCTCATCGCTTGTTTCTAATATTCTATGTTTTGATTAATGATTTTGACTTAGGTAAATTCTAGTAATGTTTATAGGCTTAAATTTACTAAAATATCATGATTTAGGGTTTAAATGACATATCTGTTGGTTAAGAAGAACTATGAAAAAAACAAAAGACCCCTGAAATAATTCTTATAATAAAAATCGACATATTGAACTGACAGGCCATCGTTCAATCAATGATTCGTCATTTTTCCCCATCATTTGTGTATGCTCTATAGAAATTTACTAAAATGAGCATAAATTTTGTCGAATTATAGAAATCTTGGTGGACTTGGAATAATGATTATATTATCTATCAGATAATAGGTAATGGAAAACCTAATTCATTTTGTGCTAAGAGTTACAACAATTTGAAGTTGACCTAAACAGAAATTTTCCCCTAAGTAACAACTAACTTTCACCTATGGTCCATAAGTCTATCTACAAACCATACTGGTCGATCCTGGTTCGTGTATGCGGATGGATAATAGGGTCTTGGTCCATGGACACAGAACTTATGGTCCCTAGATCTATCCATTTATTGAGACTTAACTGATTTTCTAAGCTAGGTTTTGGGAGGGGTTACAGTGGTGAACCACATACCTATATTATGGGTCGTAGATCAAACTACGGTCTGTAAAAGGTTATTGTAGATCGCATCTACAATTTTTGAAAACATAATATCAGTTTGTTTTGGATACAGTGTTATTATTATCTACCCCTTGAGAGCATTCCTCCTCGAATGATGACTAAAGTAACTTAAATAGATGGAGAATGCTTCAGTTCCTACCTTTTAGCACTGAGAACTGAGTTTTTGACTGAATGGATTTCCAAGAATATGCAAATACGTAGAGAATTCAACTAAAAATTTAAGGAACAGGATTATAAGGCTAAATTAATGCATGAATGACCAAAAAATAGATGAAGAAGTATTGCCTGAAGATGTAGTGGAACGGAAACGAAAGAGGTGAGGATATTTGGGTTTCATGGCTGCTTCTACGTCCCAAGTAGCTCCTTTACGGAGTGACTTCTCCACAGAAACTTGATTCAAGGGACTTCTTTGTTTCTCAACCTTCTTACCTGGCGGGCAAGAATCTCAACTAGTACATTCCTATAACAAAGAATATGTTTTGCCTCCACACGCTCTAATAGAACTACATAAGATGGATCACTTATGAACTTATTTAAGGGAAAGATTTAGAAGACAGGATAAACTGTTGCAAGTTCTGCTGGCAACTCTAACTCATATACCACCTTGCCGACCCTTTTCAAGATCTTGTAAGGCCCTACATATCTCGGACTGCTCTTCCCTTTCTTGCAAAATCCCATCACCCCTTCATAGGTGACACTTTTCCGAAAACCCAATCATCAACTTGAAATACATCTGCATAATATTTCTGATGACTTTGAGCAATCTTATGTATGTCTAATGTGTTTCACTTTCTCTAAATCATAAAGGACTAAATACGGTTTTATTAAAGTTGCTTCACCTACTTCAAACCAACCAACAAGAGATCTGTATCTACAACCTATACATTGCCTCATAAAGGTCAATTCGAATGCTAGAATGGTAGCCAGTGTTGTAGGCAAATTAAATAAGAGGAGGGTGATCATTCGAACTACCCTTGAAATCGATCACACAAGTTCTTAACATATCCTATAGGGTATGAATGGTACGCTTTGCATGTCCATCCGTTTGTGGATGAAATGTTGTGCTAAGTTTAACCTCAGTACGAAGACCCTTCTGAAATGACTTCCAGAAATGAGAGGTAAACTGAGGACCTCTATCTGAGATGATAGACAAAGGTACCCTAGGGAACCTCACAATTTCATTAATTTAAGGCATTGCATAGTCTTACGCCGAATTTGTACTCTTGACTTCCAAAGAGCTAGAAGACATAGTCATCTTGTAAACTATCAACCAAATTGAGGCATGATATATGCGAGTACGAGGTAGACTTGTGATGCAATCTATATTTATCACATACCCCTACATAGTTGAAATGTCGATATCTTGGGTCCTACCCCCTGGTATCTGATGTTCTACCGTGACTTGTTGGCAGTTGGGGTAGTTATTCACAAAATCTTCAATATCCCTCTCCATGACATTTTATCAATAGAATTCCCACAAATCACGGTACATCTTAGTGGAACCTGGAATAATAGAATACCTGCAGTTATGAGCTTCTGCAAGAATATATTGTCTCAACTTACCCACATCAAGAATATATAATCTACTCTGGTAGAGAAGTACACCAAATCCCTTTTGGGAGTAAACCTTCACTCTCTGTTTATAGACTACACCCTTAAGTTCAAGCAAGATTGGATCATTGTCTTTAGTTTCCTTAACCTCAAGTATAAAAGAAGATTCTGCCCCATCCTGAACTGTTACCCCACTGTCTGATATGCTCATAAGGAAAACTCCCAAGTGAGCAAGCCTGTGAACATCCTTCCCTAGTTCCTTCCTTTCTTCCTCAACATGGGATACACTACGCATAGATAATTTTCTAGGAGCAATTTTCTACTACACTTGCCTTACTAGGATGATCATGCACATTCATATTATAATCCATAAGGAACTCAAGACCATCTCCTATGGCGAAGATTCAACTCTTTTTGGGTGAATGCTTATTGAAGGCTCTTATGGTCAACTAACATATATACATGAACATCATACAAGTAGTGTTTCCAGTTCATAAGTACAAACACCACTACTGCAAGCTCAATGTCATAAGTTGGATAGTTCTTTTCATGCACCTAATGTTGTGTAAAAGCATTAGATATAACCACATCTAACTTCACCAATACACACCAAAGACCAAATCTTGATGCATCACAATAGATCACATTACCATTTGAACCCTATTCTATAGTCAATACAGAAGTTGTACTTAATGTAGTTTTCAATTCTGTAAAGCTATTCTCACAATCATCTGATCAGTGAAACTTGATCATCTTCTGAGTCAACATAGTTAATGATGAGGTTATGGATGAAAATCCTTCCACGAACCTTCTGTAATAACCCACTAGACCTAAGAGTTTTCTTATATTTGTGGTAGAGGTAGTTCTGGCCCATTGGTTCAGTGCTTCTATCTTTTGCGAATCCACATGGATCCCTTCACTAGATACAATATGACCAAGGAAGCAATAGATTGCAACCAGAAATAACATTTGCTAAACTTAGCGAATAACTCCTAATCATTGAGAGTCTGTAGAACTAGTGTCAAAGGACATGCTTGTTATTCCTCTTTCCTAGAGTAAATGATAATATCATTAATAAAGACGATACCTAACAAGTCGAATATTCTTTGAACACTCTGTTCATGAAATCCATGAAAGTTTCTTGACCTTTGATTAGTTTAAATGACATAACTAAAAATTCATAATGACCATAATGACTTCTAAAGGCTATCTTTATAATGTCACTATTTCCGACTCTAAGTTGATGATACCTTGATCTAAGGTCCATCTTCGAGTAATGTCTAGAACCTTAATATTGTTCAATAAAGTCATCAATCGTGGGGATAGGATACTTATTCTTAAATATCACCTTGTTAAACTGTCTATAGTCAATGCATATTATGAAATAACCATCTTTCATCTCTACGAATAACATTGGTGCACCCCATGGAGAAATAATAGATCTGGTAAAGCCCTTATATAGACGGTCTTTCAACTGATCTTTCAATTCCATAAGCACTGCTAGAGCCATTCTGTAAGGAGGAATAGAAATAGGGTGGGTATTTGCAAGAATATGTATTCAAAATCCAATTTCCCTTTCGGGAGGGTCTCAAGGAAGATCTTTAAGAAACACTTTTGGAAACTCTAGTGGAACTGACTCAAATGTTGGGGTTTCAGAGCTAGAATCCTTAACCCTAAATATATGAGAGAGATAACTATTAGAAATCATCTTTCTAGACTTAAGGTAAGAAATGAGCCCAAAGCAACTCTAATAATAAACATTAAATTCTCAAGAACTATTCAATGCCATCTAAACTTAAAAAACAAAACTTAATCAAGAATATAACTCAAGAATGTCCAATTATAAATATTTTTAGGATGAAAATACGCTTAATTAAGGGCATCATGACATAGACCCTTACACTAGAGAGACGGGTCCTTACGGGAAGTCTCCCCACCATGCTGGAGATCCACAATCTCTTCACCTGACACCGGCTGGAGTGGACAACTTCGAAGGAACATTAGGAAGAGTAAATTCCTTGTCTAGAATCTCTTTATTTGAGCCTTAAACTCTTCAATTTTATCGGATACATACGATATGAACGAATGGAGATGGGACGAGTAACAGGCTCCAGATCAATACAAAAGTCTAAAATGTAGAACTTTAAATGCTCTTTATTTTGCAACTATTTCTTAGAAATGAACAACATTTCTTTTTACAATATAATAGCACCACTTATAAAATCTTATGGTTCATGTCATCGATTATGTTACTGAGTAGACAAACTAACATTGTTACTTTGAGTCATTTTATTGGTCAATGTCATTCGCTACTATATTTTAATGCTCATAGACTATAAATAGTTCATATATTTATATTCTAATCATACATTACTTTGTAACATCAATTGTAGAGCATATCTTTTTTTTACCAAAGTTTTAACTAGTATTAACACCTTCTCTAGGGGCTGACCTAATCTTGAAAGAAGAGGCATGAACTTTTCGTTTCAAATGAAAGTAAAATGGGTCAAAGAGATTGGATTTACCGCATAGCTTTCAAAAAAATAAGATAGTTTGAAAAAAGAATCGCTCCCAAAAGATTCTCAAGGAAAAATCTACGGTCATTTGAAGTTAATGCATTGCTGAATTTGTTCCCTTGAAAGAAAAAAATGTGGATCCTAAGCTTTAAAAACTTTGAATGTATTTGACCGAAGCGACAACCATTAAAAGGGATTCTCCCCCCCCCCCCCCCGGACCTTGGAGCGCCGTGCCTCGAGGCCCCCTGCCCCATCATCCCATTAGTGGTAAGCTACTACCCTTCCATTCTAAGATTGATTCGTTTGGAAACTAAAAAACAAACAATCCTAGTTCTACAATCCATTAAGGAATAACAGCAATATAACTAATCCATGTCTAGAATGACATTGAAGTCTACCATTTCTAAATTTACAAAATCTTCTGAGTTGATTTTTTGAAAGATCGTGACAGGGTATTTTTTGTATACATGTCTACCAATAACTGGGTCAACAATTAAAGTAGAGACTGAGGAAGGTTTTAATAAAGTGTATGGACTAACACTAAACTGGATTGCTATTTAAAGAGTTACCAAGGAAAGAGTAACCCCCGGATCTAGCAATGCATATACATCAAGGTCAAAGACACGTAACGTACCAATGACTACATTAGGAGAACCTTTTTGATCGTGCCAATCCTAAAGAGCATATAACCTGTTCTGGCGCTGACTCTCACCTATACTAGATGAGTTACCCTACTCAATAAGGTGACTTGTTTGTGTTTTTGAAGTTGTAGACTAAGATGTACCATTACTACCTTCTTTACAATTTCTAGAATGATAATCCCTTAACATGTGACCAGACTGACCGCATCCAAAGCATCCTTCCTTTACTGCGAGGCACTCGCCTGGACGATTCTTACTAAACTTAAGGCAAGTGAGGTAATTCTTGGTGCCTAAACACATCCCTAATACATACATACTGGTGACCTAACCTTCTAATCATACTTGTTCGTAGAGGATGGAACACTAGCCGACGAAAGGGATGGGGTTGAAAATTTTTGTTGACTCTGCAAGCGATTTCCACTACCCAATTTTTGCTGAGAATAGTCATAGTTCCCGGTCCTAGCCTTCTTATTCACCTTGTATTTTTCCCTAAGCTTATCACCCTCTACTTTCTGATCATGAGTCATAAGCCTAGAGATGTTCTTATCTCCCAGTTACATAGAATTTCTGCACTCCGTTTTCACCAAATCTTACACTACATAAAAGAACTTATTCATCTGACCCCTGGAGTCAGCAACCATGTGAGTAGC
Source organism: Solanum lycopersicum (assembly GCF_036512215.1). NCBI lineage: Eukaryota > Viridiplantae > Streptophyta > Magnoliopsida > Solanales > Solanaceae > Solanum > Solanum lycopersicum. Next base: position 49,685,536 of record NC_090810.1, on the reverse strand, counting down.
ATACCTAAAGAGTTGGTAAAAGTTTAGAACATACTCTTGGACCGTCATGTTACCCTGCATTAATTTTATGAATTCCTGGGCCTTTCCTTCTTTCAACTTTATTGGGAAAAATATGGCCAAAAAGGTCTCACTAAATCACTTCCATGTAATAGTAGTTGTAACTATGCCCCTATTCTCGATCCACTGAGTGTATTAGTGACAAGCCACATCTTTCCGTTGGTATATTGTCAACTCAACACGATCCTTCACAATGACCTGCATTACCTCAAAGATCTTCTTGATCTCATTCAAAAAGTTTTGGAAATCTTCACCAGCTTTCGATACTATGAACTCAGGGGGATTCATCCTAACAAAGTCACTGACCCTTGTTGCTGCTGATCCGCCAATAGCATACAAAGAAGCTTTAACCCAATTGTTTTAGTTGGCACTATGATCTAACATGGGAATGACGTTCCTGAATTCAGCATTGTTGACTTCCTGATCTAGGACTGGAGGTGTTGTATTTGCAATCCTTGCATTATCTCTATGATGAGGCATGATCTAAATCATAAAACGTCGAGTTAAAATGAAATAAGATTATACCTTTCGCACGATAAGTGTAATCAGCAATTGAATTTTTTTCTTTCTAAAACATTTCATAGTTTCCCTCTCATTAGTTGTGGTTCACTTCACACCCATGAAAAGGACTCTAGATTTTTAGATATTCTAGGACACTTAAACCTAGTGCTCTGTTACCAAGTTTGTCACCCTTGAGCTACGTCGAGACGCAGACACGGGACCCAGGACCACAAGTGCCCCCAAGCTAACCCTGCTGGCATGATAATGAGTATACTAAAGATAATATACTGATACGAAAGCTAAATCATAAATTAAATGAAACGATGGGGAATACCCTTAAACCATAACTGAGATATTTAAAAACATATGAGTTTAATACAAAGAACATATTAACTTACTACTAAGCTAAAACTAGGTATCTCTAACAATAGCCTCTTACATACTACAAATGTTCGGAAAGGCCCCAGCTAAGTCTAGAAAAAATTAAACTAACAAAATATAAATCCTTAAAATAAACTCATGAATATTGTCCTCGATGAATGAGGAATCACCAATGATTTTACCAAAGTCGATATCGAGAATCAATCTAAGGGCGTTCTGGATGCGGAAACCCTGAACCTACATCAAGAAAAGATTAGAGCACGTATGCTTAGTACTTGAAAGGTACATAGAATTATGAACAGAGTAAATTACTGAACAAGCACAAAAGCAAGTATAATATTTTTAGTGTGATATACTTAATTATGATCTAACTGGATGCAATGACCAAATTTATAACATGATTATAATGAAGACTAACTCAATTGTAAATATGTTCAATGCAATAAAGTCTGACTCAACTGTAAATATGTTCAATGCAATAGAGTCTGATTCAACTGTGGAAACTACTAATAACCGATAATAAAACAACATAAGCTAAATGTGGAGTTCGATTTATAGGATCCATCAAGAGGACCCAATATATCCTACCAGAGTTATAAAGGCATCCTAGCGTGATTACTAAATGGATGCCCACGGAGGAGACTTACAACCTTCTTGGTTAGTATTTTTGGGATTATTTGGGTATGCTGAACCCTAGACCAACTCGATATTATATTACTCCGAATTAATTAAGTAGTTAACTGATTATGACTGAGCTTCTATAAATATTGGAGAGCTCTAACTGAACATGCAAAGTGAGAATGCAAGAATTAAATTGATAATGATGCATTTATAAGTGAGACATATATAATTAAATAGCTCAAAATTCTGATCTAGCATTTGATTCAAGAACTAAAGAAACACATATCTAGGGTATAGACATTCATACAATAAATTAATTAATAACATAGTATTCTTTTTTGAAGCATATCACTAACTGATTCATAATAATCTAATGTAGTTGTAGAAACCCTAGTCTAATCATGAATAGAGAATTAAGAATATGACTAATATCTAGGGATCTAATTGGTGAAAGAAACCCACTAATGAAATTTCACATACCTGGTGTTAAATTCCCCGGAGAAATCTTTAGATTTCGGGGTTGGAACTGATGGCACCTTGTTGCATTGTTGAACTAGCGTTCTTGATCATTTTATCATTTCTTGCTTGGAATATATCATGTTTTGATTAATAGATTTGACTTAGGTGTGTTTTAGTTATGCTTCTAGGCTTTAACTTATTAAAATCTAATGATTTAGGGTTTAAAGAATGTATCTTTGGGTTTAACGAACTAGTAAAAGACCAAAAGTCTCCTATTATAATTTCTATCAAAGATATTGACTGATTGGACTATGGTCCATCATTCAATCGATGGTTCGTGGTTTGAGTCCATCATTTGAGTATGCTCGATAAACCTTCACAAACATGGGCATAACATTTTACTCGGAGGTCGGATTTTAGAAAACTTGGTGGCTTTGGAAATATGATTAAACTATCTATCAGATCATAATTAATGGAAGACCTAATTAATTTTGTGACAAGTGTTATGAGCATTTGAAGTTGACCCAATAAGTAATGACCCCCTAACTAAAAGCTACCCTTCACATTAGCTCTCATCAACCCCTATAAAAGATCAAACCATAAACCCAACCTAATCCTCTTTTCTATCTTGCTTCTACGCCTAAATTAAGAATACATCATTTTCGAAAGGAGAGTAATTCCCCCCAACAAACAAAGCCATCATGCATGCACTTGTTGCACGGTCGGTAGGTCCATCTATGGATCGTACTGGTCGATTGTGGTTTGTGTCAAGGGTTGTGTAATAGGGTCTTTATCTAGGGACACAGACCAAGAATCGTGGTCTAACTTACGAACCCTAGTTCTGTCGGTGGATTGAGAGATAGCTAAATTTTTTATCTAGGTTTTGGGAGGGCTTACAGTGGTGAAGCATGGACCCATTGTATGAGTCGTACATCAGACTACGATCCATAGATGGTGATGGTATATTGCACTTGTAATTTCTAAAATATTATTTCCCGCTTGTTTTGGATACGAATGTTACCGTTTGTTCCACCAAGCCGTCCGTTTGTGGATGATAAGCGGTACTACGTTTTACCTTGGTACCGGGCCCACTTTGAAATATTTCCAAAAATGAGAAGTTAATTGAGTTCCCCTATCTAAAATGATGGACAAAGTAACTCCATGCACTCTCACAATCTCTTTTAGATATAACTTAGCATAATCTTCTGCCGTATAATTAGCTTTGACGGGGAAAAAATTGGCTGACTTTATCAACCTATCAACAATAACCCATATAGAATCATTTTGCCTCCGCATATGAGGAAAACCCACAACAAAGTCCATATTAGCATCAAACCAATTCCAAGTGGAGATAGATATATCATGAGTCAACCTTTCCACTCTTAGATGTTCAGCCTTTACATGTTGACAATTAGGAAGTTTGGCCAAAAATTCCGCTATAACCCTCTTCCACCCATCCCTTGAATATATCTATTGTAGATCATGATACATTCTGGTGGAGCCCGGATGAATGGAATATCGGGATCCATGAGATTCTTTCGAATTTCGTCTTCGTAAGTATTCACATTTGGCACACACAGCCTACCTTAATACCTACGTACCCCATCCCCCCTTGGAAATATGATTCATTGGATTTTCTAAGAACTGATTCCTTCAAATCCATCAATAGAGGATCTAGATGTTGCCTTGACTTCACCTCAACCACTAAATACATTTCGGAATTATGATAAACCATGAAACTTCTTTTGAAGAATTTTCAACTCGAACACCAAAATGGGCCAATCTATGCACATCTTTTACTAAGTCTCTCTTATGATCGTTAACATTTCCATACATATCTGACTTAAAGAATACGCAACTACATTGGCTTTACTGGGATGGTACAAGATACTAATATTAGAATCTTCAAAAGTTCTAACCACCTTCTTAGTCGAAGATTTAACTCTTTATGGGTGAAAGCATGTTGGAGACTTTTATGATCGGTGAACACATTTACATGCACTTTATATAGGTAGTGTCTCCAAAGTTTCAAAGCAAATGCTACAACTTCTAGTTCAAGATCATAGTTGGATAATTCTTCTAATGAACCTTGGGTGGCCTAGAGGCATGTAGTATAACTTTACCATGTTGTATAAGGACACAACCAAGACCTACTCATGAAGCGTAACAGTATATTACAAACCCTTATGTTCCCTCTTGCAAGGGAAATACCGGAAAAGAGGTAAGCTTGTCTTTCAATAATTGAAAATTCTTCTGACATGTCTCTGACCATTCGAACTTAGTCTTCTTTTGAGTCAGGCCATTAATGGAGATGTGATGGAGGGAAATCCATCAAAAACCTCCTATAGTACCCATCCAATCCCAAACAGCTTGGATGTCGGTTAGGCTCATATGTCTAGGAAAACATATAACCTCTTTCGTTTTTCTTGAATCTACGTTTACCCGTTCACTATAGACAATGTGACCAAGAAAAGCAACCAATCTCAACCGATATTGGCACTTACTATAGTTGGCAAAGAGTTAGTTATCCTTGAGTACTTGCAAAACAGACCTCAAATAATTTACCTAAATCACAGTAAATATTTAGAGTAAATAAAGATGTCTTCAATAAAGGCAATACCAAAAAAGTCAAGATATCTTTGAAAAACTCGATTCATAAGGTCCACTAAAGATGTCAAGGCATTAGTTAGACAGAAATACATGACACAAAATTCAAAAATACTATATCTTGTTCGAAATTCCATTTTAGGAATATCAAAACCTCTCACTATAAGTTGGTGATGTCCCAACCTTAGGTCAATTTTTAAAAGTAACTCGGTCCTTGGAGTTTGTAGAATAAATCATTGTTTCTAGGGAGTGGATACTTTTTCTTTATAGTGAACTTGTTCAATTGCCGGTAGTCAATTGACATTCGAAGACACACATTTTTCCTTTTTATAAATCATTCAAGGACACCCCGTAGAGATATGATTGGTTGAATAAAACCTTTCTCTACCAAATCCTTGAGTTGAGACGTTAATTCCTTCAACTCGATCAGGGACATTCGGTAAAGTGGGATTGAGATGAGTTTTGTATCCGACAATAAATCAATGAAACAACCTATTTCCCGTTCAGGAGGAAATCTAGGCAAGTCATCGGGAAAGACTTACAGAATATTCTTTACTATGGGGACCCACTCTAGTGGGGGAGTCTCGGACCATAGATTCATGACTCTTACAACATGATAGAGACATACCTTAGAAAAAATCTTACAAGATTTAAGACATGAAATGATTCAACATTTTGGAGTTAAGTTTCCCCCCTTCCATTTTAAAACATGCTCATTTTGGAAATTGAAACTTCACTACACGAGTTCTACAATCGAGAAGCAAAACAATCATGTAGACAATCCATCCCCCAAAATGACATAAAAGTCAAACATATCAAGTTCTACAAAGTCAACCATCACTATATTGGGCAACTAAATGGGACGACCCCTATAAACTCTTTTAACAACTACAAAATCATCCACCGGGGTAGAAACCAAGAAAGGCGCATTGAAGACATCGGGAAGAATTTAAAATATCATATCCACTAAAGGAGTTAAAAATCACAAGGTGACATTGGGATATAACAATGCATAAACATTAATTTAAAATGCTTGTAACATAGCGGTAACAACATCCAGGGGGATCTCTCTTGATCACCTTGGGATTAGAGGGAATAGAAGCGATTCTTTATGGGAGCATTACTTGCAGATTGGTAACCTTGTTTTCCCTTAGGCGTACCAATTGCATAATATTTAAATTGGTGATCACTTTTTCCATATCTATAGTAAACACCCATACTGGCAAGATGCTTCCCTTCACGCATTATACCACACTTGGCACAACTAGTGCTTTCAACAAAAGGACCACTCTTAACCTTGAGTGTTAGGTGTAGTCCTCCTTCCTTGATTTTGATTTGAAGCATTTGAGGGACTTTAATTAGAATACTTCTTTTTTAACCTTGGTTTGTCTTGTACTTCAAACTTAACCCTGGAGAAATTTCCTTCATTGGGCTTTGATCTTTGCAACGCCCTACAAACTTGTTTAAGCTTTTGTTCCTCATTTTGTTCGCATGGATCATAAGGTGAGAATTTTCCATGCTTGGAATTAGCATAGCCGACTTGCATTCATTCCCCACTGGATCGAATACCCCCAAAGTAAAAATTTTCACCTTGGCCGTAGAGCCTTCAACAATACTAGGAGCATGTTTGAACAATTTACACTACATGAGGTTATACTCATTTACACTCATACTCTCTTGACGAACGTGAATGAATTCTTTAATTTTTTTACTCCTTATTTGAAGGGGAAGAACCTACCAATGAAATTCATTTTGAATGTCACCCATGTAATCGGGTCTTCTCTGACCGGCCTCATATCCTTTCATTGTTCATAAAAAACTTGAGCTACATCCTTTAGTTGGTAGGCTGCTAGTTCCGGCTTATCTTGCGAAGACATACCCATAGAGTCTAGAACTTTTAACACTTTAGCAATTAACCCCTTGTGGGTCTCCCGCACCTTTGGAGCATAAGGAATTAGAGGTATTCATCCTTGTAAAATCCCTTATCCTTGAAGTAGTTTGGCTAGCATTGGGTTTTAATTACACCCTAGTCTCCCTAGCAACTTGGGTATCAAATATTAAATCAAACTATGGTTTGAATCCCTTATATCAGAATTTGTAATAGCACCCTGCTCAATAGGTAATTGCGGGTTTTGATGAGGTTGAGGGGGAACAACCTCATTCACATTCTCCTATTTGATCCTCCTATCATTAATCTTTCTTGTATTCATGGCCTATAAGCAAAAGAAAAGGATTAGAAGGAAAAAAATTAGATAGAGGTAGGACTCAAAGCACGATCATTGAGTAATGATGAAAGGAAGGTTCTTAATCATCTCATAATCTCCTATTCATAAAGATGGCGTACTTTACATTTATGAATAAGACTCTACTTGACGTCGTGTATGTGACATCAATCCTAATATTATCCCAAAACATTATGCTTAGTTACTATGCTTGTAATACCCAAAAGGTACCCCCTAGATGTTACTAGCGTACTCGACCTAAACGAGGTCTTATACAAGTTTTT